>NW_025407851.1:0-480640 GCF_003324165.1 Naegleria lovaniensis | reverse complement strand
CGTGAATTGTATCTACTCGCTGATTGTTTGACTCGATTGGAACGTGAAAAGTATGTCTATGATGGATTGCGAGCTTGGAAAGAACTCATCTCATCGAATATGAATGCAGTGAATGTAGCTGCTACTTGTTGTGGTGGCTCTGCAGTAACTGTCTCATCGACTTCTCATCACCATAAAGTAATAAAGAAACGACTGTAAATAATATTAAACAAATTTGTTCAATGGTTGTGCAATTTTTTAAATGACTTTAAAAAAAATGTACAAGAAAAGGAATTGGGAAACAATAGATCCGATGCATGATGTCATAGAGGCATGTAACGATCTTGAACAAGATTCTGAAAAGCTTCTTGTACTTCTTAATTTTATTGAAAACCTGAAGGAAGAAGAATCAGATGTTGAGAATCTTTCATTTCCATCATGGGTTTCATCGGACCTTGCAAAAACATTTTTAAAGGTAACGGAGATCATCCCAATTGAAGAATCTGAATCGAGTCCATTAAAGAGCGTTATCCGAAACGTGAATGCTTTGGTAAAGAATCATGATTTGTATAAACATGGAACAATACAAGCACTGATTGAGCCTTTGAACCAATGCACAAATGAATATAAATTATTATCAAGCTCTTTGAAAGCAATGCCAACTCATCTCATGCAATTACATGCAGTAACAGAAAAACTGATAACAATTTCTAAGGAGAGTAACGTTGGAGAAAGAGTTGTGTCTTGTGCAATTTCGGGTTTACTGGATGTTGTTTGCGAAATGACTTCTAATAAGCAATACGGGTATGTTACTCCTTAATGATTCAATTCAACTATTGTATCCAGAAATAAGGAGGTTCCAATAGTGTTAGACCACAATTTACCAGAATTTATGGTTAAACCAGATGGTAGTATCTCAACAGATTACCCTTTAACGTGGTTCTACAGAGAAGATTCAAGTTTAGATTCGGAGGTCTCTTGGGAGAATCGAGAAGTAGATAGTTTTAAGCTCATACTTTGTTTAAAAAGTTTGTTAAGGTATGTACAAATACATGTAACAAATACATCTCAAAGATATTACTTTCATGAAGATACAATATGGAACAAAAATTGCAATATGAAAAAGATGACATGAACACATTTAGTAAGGTTTTGGGTCTTTGTTACTTGAAAACCACTGCTTTTTTGTTTTTATTAGAAGCTCGATTTGAAGAACTTGTTTGCAAAGAAAGTCTTGAAATTGTTCCAAAATACTTTTTGTATTCAAAACGATTTCAAATGGGATCCAAAATACAAATATTCGACCTTTTCAACCATGTGTTGAGTTTTTATGTCGACTATGTACCTAAGGATGAACCTGTCACCACTTTGACACCATACAGACCAACAATTTCGGTCCCTCTAACAAATTGGAAAGCCGTTAAGGTTCTTGCTGCAGAGGAAGCAACTTCCAAACCAAAATATTCTGGGCGTTTGAGACAGAACAAAAAAGTAGTTGCCGCGGTTGAAGAAGAGCACGCAGACCGATTTACATACATTGTCAAGTCACAGACATTTATTAAGAACGTTTCGAAAGAAGAGTTGCATGTCATTACTAAGCTTCTGTCCTTGGACACATACACCATATACCTTCCCAAGATTTTGAAAATTTACCGAAATGGCGACGTTGAATTTGAATTGCTGACTGCGATTCATATCCACAATGAGGAAGATCTTCTAGCTCTAACGATTGATGTTTGTAAGGCACTCAAGTTTTTACACAAAATGAACATCGTTCATCGTGACGTCAAGCCCTCAAACATTATGCTAAGACGATTCGATCATCCCAAAAACTATTATTGGTTTGTGCTTATTGATTTTGGTTTAAGCTTTCATTTTGAAAGAACAGACCATGGACTTGTCGACTCTTATTCACACTCTCTTGCCACCGAAAATGCTGGAACACACCTATTTAAGGCTCCAGAAGTGATTGCAATGGAGGCATATGATGAAAGGATTGATATTTTCTCATTAGGATCCACTATTCTCTCCCTAACGGATCAGAAACGGTTTTTAACAACAAGAGCGAAGCAAGGAAATCTTCAAGACATGGTAGGGCAGTTAAATTGGAAATATCCAACGTTTAAACATGTGGTATTCGACATGCTTTCAGAAAAATCCGAAGACAGACCGTCTGCATCAACCATTGTGGACCTGTTGACCCCAGTCGCGCTCGATTGTGAAAAATACTGTTGAATAGTATACATTTCAAGAAGCCAAAGAGATCTAAAGTTCAGGCCTTGACAGGAAGAAGCAAATCGTTTCCTAAATTGATCAATTTCACATTATTGAAATTGTGCCATAATGCAATATTTACTTTGTGAAAAGGTCATTCATGTCACGCTTACACACCCATGGGCTTTAATCGAGGCAATGACTTGCCACAATCCAAAGGATAACCCTCTGTATAAAACAAATGCCAACAAAACCAATTCAATGCATTTTGATTTGCCCATCCAATTGGTCTTGGCTTCTCCTCAATATTGTAATCATAATTCAAGGTTTGTAAAAAGGTCCATTTGAAATATTTCAAATAATAAGCTCCAGAAACCTCTCCTGTACGATCCATTCCAGCTTCACAATGCATGTAAAAAACAATTGGAGTTCCATCCACATAATATTTAAATAAATTATCATCATGATGATGATGATTCGAATGAATACTCTCCTTCTCCCACACCCATGCATGTAATTGTGGCACACGACTCAATAATTGATCTTCCACGTCCCATTTTGCTTCATTCAATGCCAATTCCTTCCGAAGCCAATCGGGTAAATCTGTGGCATTCACCAACGCACCCAATATGGTCCAATGTGCAAGGCCACCCAGGTGTGGATTTTGCTGAAAGAATTGTTTCTCTACTTTCAAATCTTGTTGCGTCTCAAATAAAAACGAAATATCCACTAAATAATATTGGGCAGGAAGAGTCGTATTGTAGTGTTGTTGAGCGACTTGTGAAAGAGTGCTTTGAAGGAGAGTGAAATCAAAGGTAGAACCGCCAGACACTGGAGTGTTCCCTCGGAAGAGGTATCGTTGGAGAGAGGGATTGGAATCGACGAGACGAACCCGATACGAATCCACAGAAGCGTTCACGCATGAAGTGAAGATCAGAACAATCAACAACAGATGGCAACATGTGAGAGAAGAAGGATGAGGACGGCAGCGGTTGGACATTTTGTTGTTGATGTGAAAACTCCGTATTTTTATAAGGACCTTTCAAAAAACAGCATGACACTAAATTTGAAGGTACGGACATGACATTGTAATTGACAATGTAAGGTCAATGTTATCAGCTTTGAATGAAAATCCTGTTAGTTGTTACAATTAAGGTTCTCCCTCAAGTGTCAACATGGACAAGGGATACATGGGTTTTCCAGAATGTACATATTTAAACCATTGAACGGGTTCAGTACCTCTCAATTTCTTGGTTCGAGTCGATGGATTCAAAAATTGATTCACAAATTCATCGTACGAGAACCATTGAGCACCAACACTCTCAAAATCAGCCACACTTTTCAACACGGGATCTTTTTCAACAGGTTCTGCATAAAAGATAATTCGTTGTCTGGCTCCTCCTTTTTGGAAAGGAGAATATTCCACTCGTAAAATGTTTTTCAATTCGACTTGAATGCCAGCTTCTTCTACTGTTTCACGAAGAGCTGCTTCTTCAAAACGTTCTCCTGGATCCACTCGGCCTGCTGGTAGCCACCAACCTTGTGAACAACATTCTTCAACGAGAAGAAATTTACCAGTGGAAGGTTGACGGACAATGACAAGGGCAAAACTGAAGGGTTGGATTAGTTTCAGGGATAAGGAGGATGAGTTGGATTTCAAAATGTGTAAATGTAGCAATTAAAAAAAGATTACAATTTCCAAAAGTAATTTTGAATTTCCAATTATGTATCATGGATGTTCATATCATTTCAAATAATTTCATTCATCCAAAAAACCATTCCGCTACGACTACAACTATTAATACTCACCTATACGTTGGTTTACTTGACATTTCTTGCTGAATTTCTTCTTTCCGTTTAGCCTCGGGAGTAGCCATTTCTCCATGTTCAAAATACAAGTGCGTAGAAAATCCCCAATCACGTGATCCCTTCAAGCTCCGATCATTATTTCGTAAATCACAAATGGTACAAATTTGTTTGGAATTTTCTCGGGCATGATGTTGCAAACAATGTTTCACGAGATCATTTTCGGAAAAGAGAGAATGATCTTGTTGTTGTTGATGGGACAAACAATTTTCGTAGGGACATGGAAACAATTGAGGTGGTTGCCGTGTGGAGGATGATGATGGTTTGGAAGGTTGAAACATTTTTTTTTGTTGGGAATGGGATTAAGTTCACAAGTTCATTTATTTCACGATTTGTTGTGAAGAAGGGTTCATCATGATGGAAGAGACAATGCTTCGGAACTTCACGATTTTTGAACATGATATTATCTCGCTCATCGTGAAATCGTGTTTTATTTTTAGGTCGCCTTACAACAACCTGTCATCCTGTCACTTATGAGATTTATTGCCTAGGTGGCGAAACCAACTCCACTCGTTTGTGTTACTGACCCAAACCAATGCCACTGACAAAATCAAGCGAAGGAAAAGTCAATCATAGTTGTCTCGGTATGGACACTTATTTTTCCTATCGTATTAATCGGAATGAGTCATGAACGGAAAACGAAAACTGTAGAGTGTTTGTTTCCAATTGTGAAAACGTTTGACCATAAATTTGAATTCAAAGTTAGGTTAGGTTTTGATTTTTGGCGGATGACAAATTGATAATTTTGGAAAGTTTGTGGTTGACATGTAATATGGTAAAAGCTCTTTGTCCAGCAGCAAAGCTTTGCCGCAATAATTGAGAGTTAAAAAAATGGAGTTATCATCCAAACAATTACTCAACTCTTTGTTTTCGCTTATACTCATAGCGTCGTTTGTTGTTGCGAATCCAAAGTACCAGATCAATCTCTTTGCTGGAGTATGTTCAGATACAAGTTGCACTGGAGGTTACAACACGGCAAATGGACCAGCCACAAGTACACAAATCAATGGTCCTTGTGGTATGGCTATTACTTCTGATGGTACTCTTTATTGGGCAGATTACAAGAATCACGTTGTTCGAAAAGTGGTCAATGGATACATTTCTACCATTGCTGGTGTTATAGGCACAGCCGGTGATGGGACCAGTTCTGTACCAACCTCTTGTCAGTTGAATGTACCTCAAGACGTTTTTGTTGATTCCAGTAGTGGAGCTGTGTATATAGTGGACAATGGTAATCATAAAATTAGAGTGGTTTACCCAGATCATACGATCGCAACCATTGCTGGGACTGGAGTTTCAGGATTTTCAGGCGACGGAGGTTTAGCTGTGAACGCCCAATTATCAAGTCCTCGTGGTATTTATGTGTTCAATTCAAAGATTTATATTGCTGACCATGGCAATCAAAGAATTCGTATGATTGACAACGGTACCATACAAACCATTGCTGGTAACGGTCAAGTGGGTTCTGCAGGTAGGTGAAATATTCACAAAACAACACCAACAATGAGCACTAACAATCTTTCCAATACAAAGGCGATGGTGGACCTGCAACACTAGCTTCATTGTGTTACCCGACAAGTGTAAGAGTTGCACCTTCAGGAAATGTTTACATTTCTTATTTCGATCATCAAGTCAATGCAATAAGAAAAGTTGACACAAACGGCATCATTTCCACAGTCATTCAATCTCCTTCAAAAATGGTTGGTCAAAACTTTTGGGTCATGGATGATGAAAGAAAGATCATCATACCCAATTGGTACCAAAACACAATTTCCATTTTTACGTATCCTGAAGCGGTGCAAACCATTATAGCTGGTATTACAAATTCTTCAGGTTATTCTGGAGATGGAGGTGATAGTTTGGAAGCAAAGCTTTTTTGGCCTTATGGCGCTGTTGTTGATAACAATGGAAGGATTTACATTTCTGACAATTTCAACAATGCCATTAGAACTCTTACTCCCAATTGTAATTCCGGACAAGTCTACAACACCACTGAATTGAATTGTCTTGACGTTTGCTTTGGAGTCGCTTCAAATTTGCCAAATGTTTGCAGTGGTCATGGTACTTGCGATGCTCCAGATGTGTGTCGATGTCAACCTGGTTGGGGTGGTTTCAATTGTTCCATGCCCACATGTTTTGGAATGTTACAAAATTCATCGAGTGTGTGCAGTGGACATGGTACTTGCGATGCTCCAGACATATGTCGATGTCAGTATGGTTGGGGTGGATCCAACTGTGAATTACCAAAGTGTTTTGGAATTTTACAAAATTCATCCAATGTTTGTAATGGTCATGGATCATGCTACAGTGTTGACACGTGTGCATGTGACTCTCATTGGGGTGGAGGAATGTGTTCCTTACCAAAATGTTTTGGATTTTTACAAGGTAACTCCTCTGTTTGCAATGGACATGGTACCTGTGACGGTCCAAATATTTGTAGATGCAGCGCTGGTTGGTATGGTTCGAATTGTTCCATTCCAAGTTGTTTCTCCAAATTAGCCAATGAAACTACAACTGTATGTAGTGGTCATGGCTCGTGTTCATCTCCAGATAATTGTTCATGTCAAGTTGGATATATGGGCTCTCAATGTGAAATTGAAATCAATCATCCACAACCAGTCCCCAATGAATCTTGTTGGAATTCCAATTCAGAAATAGGAGCTCCAAAACCTCTCATTTCCTCACAAATCATTGAAGATGGTATTCAGTTTTCATTGAACTTTTCAGTAGATCCCAACGTGAAATTCACTCATGAAATGTTGATTGGAGAAAATTCTTCCTTCCATGCAGAGACTTGTCGTTTGACTGGTGGTCAAAAAGTGAATTTGACATTGACCAATTCCACGACTAGTTCATGTTTCAATGTGTATACTTCTACAAGATTCACACTCGACGAGTTGATGAGTAATTCCAATGTGAAAAAGGAATTATTGGGTGAGTGGGTGAAATTGACCATTCCTATTGCACTCTTTTATTTCGATGAAATGGGAATTGATAATGGAGGATTTTGTCGTGCGTATCAATTCACTACCAATCAGATCATGTATGTGAAACTCTCTTCGACTGTCTTTTCATTTTTCGATGAATTCACTCCATTACTACCCTATTCTGTGAATTTATATCCACAAGAATTTTCCACTCATCCAACCTCAGGAGTGCTTCAAATTCAAATGATCTTACGAGCAGGAAATGTCACCCTTCAGTCATTTACCTTTTACAACACGACCAATTCCAATTATTATTTCCAAGTGAGTGAGAGTTCATTCATGTATCAAAACGGTCCGTATGCTTTTTATCAAATTCGAATCCAATCCAATGTCAAGGTGAATGATTTCAGAGCTCTTTCCTATTTTAGAGCCATTTTCAAGAGAGATGGTTTCATGGATGATCTCGTTCAAGACATTCCACTCAAAATTGATTATTCCATTGTCGACGGTCCTTCCGATAAGAATTTTACATTACAAGCTTCCATGTATTTGGCATCGAATGATTGGACTCCCAAATCAAAATTCAAATCTGGTGAAAAAGTCTATGCACAAGTTCAAACTTCCTCTTCTTTGGGAAATAATCATCTCATTGTGAATGATGCTTATTTGTGTTGTTTCAAATCGTTCACACCAAGTATTTCATATAATCCTTCTCAAGGAGAATATGGATGTTCTCAATTCCATTCAGAAACGATGGATGTGTGGAAAACCATCATTTCCAATCAAGTTGCCAATTCAGAATTAGAAACAACTCTGTATCCATATTATGGATCCAAGACTTTGTATGGATTTTCATTCACACTCATTCCATCCATGTTCCCTCAAAAGTATTCCAATGCTTCGACTTCGTGTTTTGTTCAATCGAATGTGGGACTCACTCCCTTGTCAAGATCATCCTCAGCAGTGATTATGGCACTCAATGGAGAGTCGACGAGTGGTTCAAATTCTGCAAGTAGTTTGTTTGTGGTTCAAGTGTTGCCTGGAACAACAGGAGCGGCAAGTCATTCAAGAGTTTCTGGAGTGTCTTCCAACCAACGAGTGGGACTTTTCATGATGGTGTTTATGATTAGTTGTGTTTGTGTATTCCAAGCACTTGTTCAGCTCATGATGGGAGTATAAAGCCAGAGTAATCAATGAAAATAAAATGTTGTTCGAAAAAAATCTCCCGCCACTCAAATGTACAATTAAAAAAAAAGTTCATCAACGCCGATTGCTTTTATCCAACGCTCTTCGGGTGTTTATTTCGTTCAAGTGTAGTACCTAAATCCTTGTTTGATAGAATTAAGAACTAGTCAACAAATCATCTTTATATGAAAACACTTCCGACCTACGAAAGAGATTTCAGGTACTTTTCCTTCTACCTGGATACCAATTATCCTCTCGTTCCTCCTGTCGTGCCACAAATTCAGAACGAGAATCAACAGGGACAAGCGACTACTTCAGGAAATTCCTCAGAAACAACAAACGAAAATACTTCCATCCCTCAAGATCCGTCAGCTCTTTTAGAGCTAGAGCTTTCCGAACGAGAAAATTTACTCGAAACATTGTATGGACATCTTCCGTTAATTGAACAAAACCCAACCGTTGATCCAACAAGATTTAAAATTTTGAATTTCAACGAAGTGCTTCAATTAGCAAAAACTCAAAAATTCGAGGAATATGCTGAATATGAAAAGAACTTGGCAGAGGAAACGAAACTGTCATCTGGAGCTGCCACAAACAAAAAACCAAAAGAAGTGGAGAGTGAAGAAGAAATCAAGAAAAAAATTGTCAAGTTGAAAAATGATCGCAAACGGCTCATAGCTCTCATCTACCGAAGAAGTATTAATTTTCATATCGAGGATTTTATTAAAAAGAAGGCGGAAGAGGAAAAGAAAAAACAAATAGAATTACAAAAAAAGGAAGAGGAAAAGCGAAAGGAACGAGAAAAGGCGAACAATGCCAATAAGAAGAATACTACTGCAACAACAACAAATCCAACACAATCCGAGGCTCCCCCTCCGACAGAAGAACGACCCAACAGCAGAGACTCCTCCACTTCGCAACAGCCACAAGAGGCAACACCTCTCACAAAAAATTCTCCCATACTCTTCTTTTTGTTTAAAGATTATCCAACAAATAGTGAAGAAGCAAATCAACTGGTTGATGCTGGTGTTAATTTTGATTGTATTGTTGTGCTAAAGAAGGAGAAAAAGAGAGGCCCTCCTCCAATTTCTGAAGAAGAATTAAATCAAAAACTAAATGACAAGAAGAAGAGACCAAAAAGCAACGATACCAAGCAGAGACCTAAAAGTGGTGGAAGTGGAGCAAAGACCAACAATCAACCAAAGAAAACAGTTCCACCAGCGTCATCGGCGTCGTCACAAAACAATCCTCCAATATTTGAGCCCGAGAACAGACTATGCCAGTTAGTGGAAAAGCAACAACAGGTATTGCAAGAAAATAATCAGGCCAATCTTCTCAGGAATGTCATGTACATACATTATTCTTTTGTACAATACATATACGATGATGACAATTCGAAATTTGACCCTGGTGACAATATGGAACGTGAGGTGGCAAGATTCTTCTCCACGCTCGTTCAAAATGCTCAATTAGTTATGAATCACTATGACTCGTATTTGCAAGACACTGGATTTCAAACATCCACATATGTCTCAGATGACAAAATTGAAGTGGATCTGAGTTATTATAACAAGCTTTTGGAAAAAGTTCCTGATATTTGTTGCTCTGAGGCAGTGATACTTCATTGCTTAATGGAACAACTGGTAAAGACAGTTGAGGACAAGTTTGAACTTGTATCGAATGGTGATGACAAAAAGGTCACTCAGCAAGTTACAGAAAGTTTAAACACACTACTTTCAACCACATTTAGCCCATATAATTTTTTACAAAAAGCAGATATTGCTGAGAAGCAATCTGAACCAAAGAACACACTTACGAAGATTGGAAATGTTAGCCTCATACCATTTGGATCCAAAATTTCTGAACACTCCTTGCACACCATTCCAATTCAACAAGACATTACAAACGTGGATGTTGAAAAGAAAATTACACGAATGCTTCATTTATTCCCTGATTTGGACGAGTCACACCACGATGCACAACTTGAATCTGACGAAGAACGAATCACTCACAAAACTGAAATTTATCATTTCCTCTCAGGAAAAGATGAAGATATTCATGGGCCATACAAGTACTCTAAAGAAGAAATTGATAAGGAACTCGTACTTCAACAATTTGAACGAATGATGGAAGAACGAGGCCTTACCTATAACTTTACAGACAGAAACATTCAAGAAGTATTCTCTGTTGATACATTGATTGAAGTCATTTCCAACATTGGTCTGTTCGAGAAGCCGCTTCTTGTGTCCAAGTACAACCAACTCAATCATTCTGTCATGCTTGCATTTTATACTGATGTTCCTTCATGCAGATATGAAAGAATTTCTCTCGTAAAACGATTTTCCGTAAAGCCATATTTCTTGGAATGGTTTTCCAAGTATCAAGACTATTTCATGCAACAATTTAATAACAAGTATGAACGACAACACAAGGAGACCTACGACAGAACAGTCAAAATGGCTCAATTTGGTTTGGAAGACGAGGAACATAAAGAGACACCTCGATCTGCTGCCATGGAACTGGAGGAGCTTCCAGAGCATATAATCACTCTTCCTCTTCCTAAATTGGAAAAATCAAAGCGTGAAGAATTGCCAGATCCAAAACATGAGAGATACATATTTGAAGGAAAAGGTTCTAACCTTTATGTAGATACTGTAAATTTTTATCCAAGCGACGGAGCAATAATTTACCTCCAGTCAGAATATTGCACCTCTAAAACGATTTCATGCACGGTCGATAAGGATGGTATGATTTTTGGGTTTAAAAATACCATTAAATCATTGGATAATCCTCACAATGTGCTAAAGAGGAATTGCTATTTTTCATGCACGTTTGAAGACTCCTCTACACTGCTGGTCTACTTGAGAGATCAATTGGACTCTACGAGCACTGAGGTGGATTATAGTTGCACTAATGGGCTACATGTGCGGCTAACACAAGATGGATCTATTCATCAATTCTATCCAGCACAGCAATACTCAAAGAAGAAAATATTTGGAACCGGTTTCAAAGGGCTTTACCAAAACGAAACTAACACAATGACGATCAGTTTAGACTCTGTTGATGAAATAATTCAAGTGTGGAATTCTTCAACAAACTCTGTGGATCAACAATTAGTACGAGAGCAATCAGTGACGATCACAAAATCAGGTGTTGTGATTCGTAGATTTGAAAATGACATTTCTCAAGTAATTTTTCCCAACAGCGAGGTGCACCATTTCAATGCACAAGGAGCTTGTTTGAAGACGTCACCAACTGGAGAGAGATGCGTAGAGTTGCCTGATGGTACAATCACACCTTTGCTTCCAATCAAATATGCCAAGAATTTTGATGCCTGGAAAGAAGCAGAAGTACATGTTCGAGAAGATTTGGTAATGAAAGTAATTTTTAATGATGGATCCCAGTTCGTACAATATTCAGATGGTTTCCGGGTGTGGCGATGTCCTGTTGTCCACGGGCAATTATTTGTTTCTGAGGATGAAGATGAGGACGAGTTTATGCATGTCAATGATTTTTACACTCTCATCGAGAGAAGCGGCTTTGCAACTGTAAAGATTATCAAAGATCAAATGTTTTACGAGTTGCCAGATCAAGCGCTATTCACATACTCATCACAAAAGTTGTATACCTGTTCAAAAGACGGTCACATTATTTCTGTAGACTTAGAAAAGAATTTTGTCGACATTGAGCCATCGAGTTTATCATTTACATCCATTAATAAGGAGAGATTCCACAAGAAATCTTCAAAATACTACTTTGGAATGTATTCTTTTGACTATTTCAATGGAGGAATGAAAACCATCGATATTTTAGGCCATGAATTTGTTGTGACAGGCACAGGTCGATCCATGATCAAATTCTTCAACGAGAATGAAAAGTCAAGCAAAGATATTCATGAAGATAGAATGATTGTTGAGGAAAGAAAAGCAAGTCGAGCTTGCACACCTCGTACACCAAGTAGACCAAGCAGTTCACGACAAGCCATCGAAGCTACAGGAGAGAACGCTAGCCAACAAACAATTTGTCCTCAGGACACTGCCAGTAGCGTGGAAGACAATGGCAACGTTGAAAAATCAGGCGAGCAAAAAGAGAACGATAACGAAGAATCAGAAGAAGTTCAAGCTCTCTCACAATCACTAATTGCTTACTTTAAAAAGAATAAGGTAGGCATCCCTCCCGTCTCTCTCATTGGAGATGTGCCCAATGATGATAGTCATAAGCATCTTGTTCCTCCTCGACTTTTTGAGTTGTCACTCGATGGACGCTATGCATTTGAATATGTATCAGAATCGGTGATCACACCAATTGCAGAGGCAGCCAAATCCAATCCTGACAAGGTGACCTTATCTGAAGATCGAATTGGAGAGTTCAAGAGCGTATCTTCTGTTCACATCTACACCAAGTACGACCAAGGTACTCGATATTTGGAAAGTCCAGAAACAGTATATTCAATTCCAAAGGCTGTCATGCCTCTTGGAAAGTTGAAACAACTCGATCCATCCATATTTTATCATAGACATTTTAATAGATATAGACCTCTCACTCAAGACGAAAGAAATACATTGAAAGAAAAACTTCAGAGATGGAAAGAATGGAGATCAAAACGAGAGGACTATGTCAACGAGACGATGAGTTATGACCCAGAGAAGGCAGACACCAGAACAGAACAATTGAAACAAGAAGAGGAGGCAATTAAGCAAGAATTGGCAAGAATATTTGTGGAAAAGAAGATTTTCGATCTTGCAGAGCCATCATCATCTTCCAACCAATCCCAACCAATGATGCCCAACGAATCCAAAGAAAAACCAACCGCATTGCAAAAAGACAAAGTAGTTCCCAAAAAACAATCCAAGGAACAGCATGGCTTAATGACAAATGATTATAAAGAGCCCATGCAGAGTAAAGACGGCGTTCCAAAATACTGGGCTGAACCTGAAGCCTTGGAAACATGGAAAACACTTGTACTTGGAATTCCAAAGAAGGAAAAGAAGTCGTTGAGAAATTCTGAAAAGCAATTATTGGACAATGATGAATCAAGAACTGTCGAAGAAGTGTCATATGCAAGAAATGAAACATCGTATGATGATCATAACGAACCAATCACAACTGAACCATCTAACACTACTACCTCTCAAAATGCAGTGCAAGACACTTCCATGATGGAAGACCATGCAAATCCCACTGCCGAATATGACCATGTCGAAAACAACGAAGAGACAGAACAATTCGAAGTTGTTCACACAAGAGGAGCTAACGCACATGATCCAAGCTTTTACGATGTGAAAAATGTCAGCAAATCGGTCTGGTTCAAAAAATCATTTGTTCCAACTGCTACGGCCATTCCCAACCACGATTACAAGTCTCTACATGATTCATCCAAGATTAAGGTCAAGACCTCTTCCATGGTTAAGAAAACGACAACCATTGAAAACCATTCATTGAACAATTCTTTACCACCTAAAAACGAGCTTGCAACTTCAATGAATTCCATGTATTTAGCATCTCCAAGTAGTGCTGCAACGACATCCATGCTCTCACAGCATGGATTGAGTAATATTCAAATTTTCCCAAATACTTGTAATTTTGGATATCTAGTGGTTGGAGACGTCTATCGAATGAGTGTACAAATGATTAACAGTGGACATGTTACAGGACGATTCCAAATTGATTATCAAAATCGAAGTCAATGGTTTGCAGCTATGGATGGAAATGCCTCAGCAGATTCTCTGAATAGTACATTGAGAATTTATTGTGACAAGGGTCCTATTGCACCAGGAATTAATCGAAAGATTGAATTTGAAGTTCATGCTATTCGACCTCAAAAAATTCAATTCGATGTTCAAGTGCGTACCGAAGAGAGTATAATAACCATTCCTGTTTCTGCAACCATTTTGTCACAACAAGAATTTGCAGATCATCAATACAGAATTTCATCACGAGTGAAGATTGCTAAAAGTAGACCAACCTTGTACAAGATTGAATTTTAACAAGTGAGATTGTTTCCATGACCATAAACATCAATTTTCAATTCCAAGGCGTGTAAAGAAATTAATTCTACTACTCCAATGTCGAATCTTCACTCGAATCATTGTCTTAATGATCAAAGCTAAAGTTTTCGATTTCAAGTGTTCTCCATTTAACAATGTTCCTTAAACATTCATAAGACTCTCCCACTCATGTGTTGCCATTGAACTCTCTTTTTAGCAATAATAAGTGGATGAAATTTCCAGGAATTGGTTTGTCCACAACAACAAGACGGAATATTGGCCAACTAGAGTTGTTTTGGGTAAAGGTCATTAAGTTGTTGTTTTATTTCTCAACAAAATAAAATCGACAGGTGGCCTTGCATCTTTCAACTTTGGAAGTAAATAGTTCGTTAAACATTCCACCATATTTTTCATAACATTGGTTGTAACAACCAGCACGTGACACTGGAGGTGGTGATGATTGCGCATCTGCAAGTAATCTGTTATTACCATTATTTCTGCCACGAATGAAATCCACTGCACGTCCATAGGTATTGTATGGTGCGTGGTTGTAGTAGTAGTAACTGTCTGATTGTTCTGCAAGTGTTTCCTCCTCTCTCATTGCTTGTCTGATCATTCTTCTTGTGGTTCTTTTGATTTCCTTCTTGACGAGTTCTTGAATCAACTTGGCAAGCTTTACAGAAGAATCTGGTTGAGTCAAGTGTTGTTGTTGTTCTAATGCACATACAGCACATGCCAACAACAACACAAGAAAAACAATACTAATGGAGAGTTTCATATTTTTATGAATGTGTGAAACGATTGTACCTATCACAAAAATTTAATGGATTGCGAAAGGTTACACGAGTGGTGGTTCGAGGTTTGTTCATTCATTCGTTGTAAGCGTTCCAGTTTGTGTTATTCGTTGGTTACATGGATTTATTGATCACAAAACAAGAGAACAATGATCATTGTTCCAAAATACAGTTTAAAGACATATTTGAAAACTTGGAAAGGGAATCAAAGAGCGTCCTTAATAAACATTTATTTGGATTCATTAAATTAAAAATATTAAAATGAAAGTTATCATCATGTTTTATTGAAATGACGTATATAATAATTATTGACCTTTCGATTCCAAAATCAAGTCCTCTCTCAATTGAGTCAACACTCGACCCAACAAATTCAAACCTTTCCAAGTTTCTCTTCGTTTTGCTTTTGGATCATCTTGCGACAAACCAATTCCCCAAATGGCATCGTATGGACTTGCCTCTACATATTCACAGTCGACATTTTCCAACAATGTTCTTCTCAAATCAGAATGTTGAGTGAATTTGGCATAATTTCCTTCATAGACAATTCGCTCTCGATTGGCTTCCCAAATGTCATTGGAAAAGTTCTTGACCTTTCTTCCGAGAGCTTTCATGCTTTTCTGAGAGGATGATGTTTTCAAAATTTGTTGAGCCACATCATCATCTCGGAATAATTTGGCTTTCTGATACATCATGTATTGTTCACAACATGAAAATGTGATCGAGTCGATCGTGATGGATCGCATGTGCCATTGTGAAAAGACCGAGTCTTGTTTCCAGAAATAATGAAATTTCGTGTATTGATTTTGTGCATCAACCAAATACTTTTTAACAATAGGTGTGGATGAGGAGGAAGTTGCAGCCAACATTTTTTTAATTCTTCCTGGTCAAATTATTATTCGATCCACTTGTAGTTCAACAATTGAACAATTTCACTTTAAAAATAGATGTCGTGTGGATCAAACGTGAAAATGAACTTGAATTCTTTACTGTTGTGAAGGGTTCAAATTCAAATGAACAATTTTTCGAATGAGTTTTGGTGTTGAAACAAGTTCAAGATTGGATTCAGGATGAGTGTGTGAAATATTGGTCAGTGTGAAACTACGTAATTTGGGAGCAATGAGAGCAATGTGAATTCTGAGAGAATAGACCATGTTAATGAATACGTGTTGGAGGTTGGCATGATGCAGTGGTGTCCTGTTTTGTGTTGTTGCATTGTTGATGGTGTTGTCATTGTGACCTTGTGCCTTAATTTTGATTTCACTTTGAATTTTTGATAATTCCAATTTGTTCAAATTTGGAAAATATTGTAAATCAATTTCTACTCCACGAAGTGAAGGATCAGTCAATTCCAATGACTGAACATGTGAGAGCTGAATATTATTGTGAATATTATGGACTAGTAATTGTGCAAATGAAATCTTAATGTCTCGTAAAGACTTGGCAGTTTCACGATCCAATATAATTTTCCTCGCTGGCTTGTCATGTGGTGAATATTTAAGGTTCAAACTTGTGCACAAGAGTTGAGTCATGGATGGACATGAAATGGTTGTAAAATCTCCTAGTTCTTCAGATTCAACATTCAAATGTGCTAAATGGGGATTGGAAACTTGTCTGCAATTCTTTTCGTCTTTAGTGAAATATGAAGAGACATCCAAAAAATTGGATACATTTAAGGTTTTAAATTGTGAAGAGAAGCCACGAATGGTGGTCTTTAACCATGCGAAATGGACAGTGAATTCCTTGATCGAGTTGAATTGGCAGAGAGTGTTGGACAAGCTTTCAGTGATGAATTGAGGAAGCTTGTCTTGAAAACTAATTTTCATTTCTTCCAACGAGAGAGTCTCAGAATGCATGGGTAAAATATTGGCCACATCGAATACTTGATGCTCATTGATCGAGTGGGAGAAGGTCACATGAACATTTCGAAGTATTTCAAATTGAGAGTTGAATTTGACTTGTGAAAGATTAATAGCTCTACCAAATTCTACTGCAAACAAGTCGCATTGATTGAGATTAATGTCAAAGATGGAGGTGTTGTGTAAGCTAGCTCCAGTGTTACAAATGTTGAAGCTTAATTTTTGAACACGACTTCCATTCAACTTGAAAGTATTTGGTACTCCAATAATGGAGATGATACTTGGAGCGTTCTCAATGTGCACATCACTCTTGTCACACGCAAGTTTTAGTCGATTCAGGGTTGGGTGACGCTTAATCACGAGCGTTTTTTCATTCTGTGACAATGCTCTGTTATCCCAGTCATACACATACGAAAATTTCTTGAGAGACAAATGTTGGTCAATCCAAAAATGTATCACGCTTCTTTCTTTGGGATCTCTCATCTCGGTCATGTATTCAAAGGTTTCCAAGCGTGGAAATGGTTTTTGATGAGAGGTTACAGATAAAAGTACCTTGTAGGCATGCAAGTAGGTCAAGTTGAACAAGTCACAACCGCCCAAAACAATTGAAATTGGAGAATCCATAAAATTACTCAATCCCAAGTGTGTAATATTGTTAGGAAGTGGAATACCGTTGGTGTGTGAGGAAAATTTCAACAAGGTGTCAGTCGTAGGTGACATGGAATCATCATTCCCAACACTACCAATGTTTAAATTGAGCTTCTTCAAGTTGGTCAGTGAGTGACACAAGTTTCTCCAATCATTTCCTTCCACTAAAAACGAAAATGATACCTCCAAACTTAGAAATGTTAATCTAGATGAAAGTGTCATGAATAGATTGAAATTATCTGGCTCTACAATTACAGGATTTGCCAAAGCTAGGCTTTTGATATTGGAACATTGCTGTAACAAGGTTTCAATCTTTTGTAATTCTTGATTCTTTGATTTTGTGGTAAATGAGAATACGGATAATGCATAGAGTGATTGTAATTCGCTTGAATGAGCTTTAAATATACTCTCAAATCCATTCACACTTCCACTCAATTGCACCTCTTGCAATGATTGAAATTTACATGATTTGGGGTCATAAAAAGACAAATCTTGAACGTATGGTACCAAATCGTTGGGTCGTGCATTTTCTACACATTCGTTAGAGGAGACAAATGAGAGTGACTTGGCATTGGGAAATTGTGCTATCCATTTCTTGAGGAGAGGAGTGGGTTCCATTGGGTTTCTATCAATTTCGTTATTGGTGGTTGGGATATCAGTTATGGTTGTGGAATTGTTTGTTGTCAATAAATTAAAAGATACAGTGGGAGTAGTGGAGTTTGTAAAAGAAATGGAAGGAGAGCAGTTAGTTGGAGAGTACGAAGAAATTAATGGCAATGGCACCTTAACGTTTCGAATAAGATTACTCGCGTCACACAAAGTCTCAACAAATGAGAAAAACATGCTAGTCAATTCGCTTTCCACAGAGCAATAATACGCAAATTGTCCATTAAATCGTCCAATAACCATATCAGTGTTTTTAAACTTTTCATCACACAATACTGAAAAGCAAGTCGTGCTGTAATTATCTGGCATATACGACGCAACAAAGAGATGCAAATCTGCATGCACCTCATTCCAAATGAATGGATTGTAATAAATCTTTTCATGCAGAGCTTTACTGGTGTGCAACAAGGGTAACAGATCGTTGGCAAGTTCCTTTCCGAATACTCTCACGCGCAACAAGTATTTACAAATATGACCGAGTACCTCAATAGGGAGATCTGATAAATTATTGGTTGTTGTTGGTATTGGTTGGGAAGCGAGAAGGGTTTCATCATCATCATGATGGGTATTCCTTGAGGAAGTGTATTCATCATCATCACTCCTGCAAGTTGAGAAATCCAAAGACTCTGAATCAACCACCATCCATTCCATATCCTTGGCAATGAATGATGATTGTTCATGAGGGTGTTGGTGGTGGCAAGGAGGACATACCTTTTAGCACCTTACACCTTACACTTTAGTGCCGTTTGCAATGGCACGTAGTCCCAAAAAGGAGATACAAATAGCACTTAATACTGGAGTGCCAAATGCAAACAGCACCTGACACTTGAGTGCCAAATATCATCAGCACTTGTCCGATTTATTTTTTTTAATTATTTATTAAAAATTAGCAGATTTGCGACCGAACTTCGTGGCTTGCTCAATGTGAAATGCAAAGGAGCGACCTGGCTCAAAAGAAATTGCTTGAGAGCTTCGGGTCACAATTTGATCAGTTCTCGCTGTACAACCATCATCCACTTCGTCCAACACGTCATTTGAAGATGATGATGAGTACTCAGATTCTGAATCTGTAATAATTTTGCTCTTACGGGATGTTGTTCGAGTTGTTGCTCCTTTTTTCTTCTTTGCCTTTGGTTCTTCGACTTTTTCTTCTTCTTCCGACGTCACTTCAACAATTTCACCATCTCCCACTTCTTGAAAATCTTCGTCTTCAATTACATCATCAGCTTCCTGACCGGCGAACTCTTCCAATGCTGTGCGTTGGTCTGTTTTCAATCCTTCTAAAAAGTTTTCAAGAGCGTCAATAGGAGCGGTGTTTGTTGGAATCAAGCCTCTTGACACTGTGTCAGCAGGCCTGGAATCGAAAGGGTCGGCTCTTTTTCTCTTCTCGTTTCTCTTCTTCCTTCCTTGCTTGGTGTTGTCAGCATATGAAAGTGGCACATTTTCATTCAGGCCCAATAATTTAATGACGCCTGTAACATCCTCTCGGAGCATCATTTCAATTTCTACGATTGCATTACCATCATAAGTGGGTACTCCTGTAGCATTTAACACTTCTTGGACGTTGGTGTTTCTTGGTAGATTATTCTCCACAGCACTTGTTGCAAGTAACAATTTAACAATATGCGACTGCCGCCACCAATCACACCACGACTTCACACCTGGACAATAAAGTTCAATTGCATCAAGAATGGTTGTTATTGCTTTCTCAGACCTAAACTTCTCAATATCACTGGCCAAACCTTCCACTCTCGTCCGTACAGCTTCTTCAACTGGGATAACCTTTACCATCCGTTTCACACTTCTCTTGAAGTGAATAAAACAACCAGATGCCAATTGTTCAACAACTTCTTTACCAGCACTTCCAAATTTCTCCATAAAAGCCTCCCGTAATCCCTTAAGCTGAGACTGAGAAAAATCGACAAGGATGGACTTGATTCTTCGATCATTGCCTACAAACAATTCTTTCAAATCCAAACCACCGGACTCCAACGCATCCAAGAACATTCGGAAACAGGTTTTATAATCCTCTCTCTCAATTAAAAAGCGGCATAATTGGAAGCACATTCCTCCTTTCGCATGTTCAAAAAATGTACTTATGCCAAGGTGATTAAGAAACGGCCCTGATTTCGCTTGATGTTTCATATCAATGACTAGCATGTCTACATGTTCCATCAAATGTCGACTGATAGGAAACATTAGGAAACCTATTTTAGGACAAAATTGAACTTGTTGGACCCAACTACCAAATCCATCTGACAACGACATACCAAAAAGACACTCATCTGCCAAGTTTTTCGTTAATGAGGGAAGTAAATTCTCCTCAACCGAAGCAAGAATTGATGCAAAGTTGGAAGTGGAACCAAATTTTGTAGACATGGCTTTTCTTCTTATCCTCTGAATTCTTGTCCCGTTAATCAGAGCTCTGTTTTGGGCACCAGGAATAAATGGAACTCCAACTCCTCTTGTCACTTGTTTTGCGGTCAATGTAGGATTTTGATGGAATGCATGTTCTAACAATTCTTTCTCCTCAGTGCTTACTTTTGAAGGTGGAGGGTTGTGATGAAGATGTTCACCAATGCAAAACAGAAACTGCTTGCCAGAAATTTCGTTCTTGAAATATTTGAACTGAACAACACATTCAAACAATACCATTTCCTTTTGATGTACCGAACAAATGGCGCGATGAGCACTCTTTGCAGCAGTTTGATTACAACCATGTTCAGGACATTGATAACAGCCTCGACATAATCCATGAGCAAGGTTATGCTTTTGTTGATTGATGATTTTGGATGTGTAGCTTCCAAACTTGATGCTGTATTGAATTCCCGTTTTCAAAGAATTATCAGAAATAGAAGACCCCTCATATGAGTAGAGAATATTGGGCAACGGATATTGAATAACTTTAGAAAGATGTTCATGGTGAATCGATTTGTCTGAAAGAAGTTGCCAAGGGTTGAATCTGACCATTTTTTAATCAATTGTTTGATACTAAGGAACGAAGTGTTGGTTTTATTGAGAACAAAGTTTAACGGTTAGTTTCACATACTAGAACCTCCATTTCAATCAACATCCATTTCGCACCTTACACTCAAGTGTCAAATACAAATAGCACCTTACACTCAAGTGTCAAATACAAATCACACTTCGTTCATTTGGCACTCAAGTGTCAAATGCAAACGACACTGACACTAAGTGTAAGGTGTAAGGTGCCAAAATATAACAACTCGTGCGCAAGTAAAGTGGCGGTTCCTGCTGCTGCTTCAGCTGCAACCTCTCGGAACATCATCATCGTTTGAGCATTTAGTAACTAGTCGTGTTGGGGAAAAGCACACAAAATATCAACAACCGGAGAGTGCTGGTTTTTTAATTTGAAATGTTGTGTGGATCATGCCACTTTTACTTTTGAATTATTGCTTGCGTCCGCAGCAGCACATATTCGACCATGCAGGAAATGAGAGATGGAATTTTCATGGCAAGTTTTCGCTCACGGACATGAATGTTGGAATTTTTAATAATTCATTCTGCTCCCAAAAAGGATTTTCTTCAAGATGAGACTTTATTTCATGAGAGATTGGAAAGGTTGAGAGAATTTGAAGCATTGGATAAGGGTGAAACAGTGGTTAATGTTGTTGTTACAGGAGTCAAAGACGAAGTTGAAGAAGGGGATGGCTCATTTTGAGAATTTCCATTTGGCACATCCAACACCACTCGAGAGGATTCATCGTTCTTGTCCAAAGTCGAAGAAGAAGAAGAGTCATTCATTGATGAAACGGATGGTTCCAAACTCTTGGACACTGTATCATTCTTTTCCAAGCCATTCACGATGGAAAAATCTTGTTGTTGATAATGTCTTGAAAATAAATCATTTTGAATCCAAAGTAACTTGTTGAAAGCTCGAACGGTTTTGCACTTGGTGGAAAAGGTAAGTTTAGGAGCTTCCATGATGGCATTGGTAATAATATCTGAAACAAATCCAAATAAGGCGTTGCAATGAATGTAGTCGATCACAATGTTTTGATTTCCTGCTTTTGAAGTGTGTAATTTTCCAACATAATCCAAATACTGTGAAAATCGTGGCAGTTTGCACACAGACACAATGAAAAGATCACACACAGTACATCCAACCATCAAGCAAATCATAATTTTTTCCAAATATAGGAAATTACACGACCATGAACGTAATCCACAATTATAATTCATTGAAACAACAGTATCAGTTTGAACCAAACAGACATTCCTCTTCTTCGTGAGTACTCACCTTTAAGAAATTAATATTTTCATAATCACAAGTCACCAACTTGACCAAATATCTTCCTAACATGTCCTTTCTAAACTTCAATTGTTCTCCCTTCCTATGATCCAATCCTTTTCCTTCCAAGAGAGTGAATGGTTTTTTCAGTGCATATTCCGCAAAGACATGTTTCGTAACGGAAAAGGAAAACAATTGATCATAGACGAGTTCAGTCACAGTGGGAATTAGTGGAGCAAGGATGGGTGTGGATTGATGAATGAGAACAATGTCCTCATGGGAAAATCCAATGAGTTGAGTGAGGTATTGAAGTCGATAGGAAAGATCGGTTTCGAGTTGTTGGGAATGAAGAGTTGTAGTTGGAGGAGATGAAGCAGTGTCAGACATGTCGAATAGTTCGAGGTGTGGAGAATAGTTGTTTGGTGGTTCTGTTCAGAGCAATAGTTCACGAGAGGAAGAATCAAGTTCGGTTAAAAGGAAGAAGTGAAAACCTTTGGAAAAGAGTTTCAAAGAGAGATAACGAATCAAACTAGAGAGAGAAAGAAGCGATGGTTTTTTTAATTGATGTAACTTCAGTGTGTATGCTGCAACCATGAACCGTTGTTTTCTTCTATTTGGGGAGTGCTGACCTTTTTGTTGTCAATGAACTTGCGCACAAATGAGTGTATTTTGTGAAGAGTTACAACCATCATTTCGCTTTTCAATCCCAGAGGCAACTGATTAGTGCAGGAACTAGCTACAAGTCACACTTGTTGGAGTTTTTCTAATACAAGCACACTGGAGAAGTGAACCACGCACACAATTTGAGAAAATTTGGTTTTATCAATTAAAACAATTTTAATTCTAGGTGAGATCAGTATTTTTGAGTGTGAAATCTCAAAATTGGATGTTTACATCCATCACTTGATGTGGTACTGCTACAACAGCTACGATGCATGTTTTAAAGAAGTAACTCTTCAAAAGAGGAATAAAAAATCCAGCTTGCAGAAATAAGGTAATATAAAATTTCCATGAAAAATAATAGCAGTCGTAGTGCATATATAGAATACATTTTGAATTACTTCCACATTTGACCCAACTTCATAACTTGGTGAGTCTTTGGACACAAGTTGCAGAGACGTCCGCAAGCCTTGTTTGGAGTCAATACAAATTCAAACATGAGAGCAGCCAAAATAGCACCCAAGAATGGAGCAGTATAATAAATCCAACAATGCTTGTAGAAGGACCAAGAAATGAGCATTGGACCCAAAGCACGAGCAGGATTCATGCAGGCACCAGTCAAAGCACCAGCCATAGCGTTAGCACCTAGAGCCAAACCAATGTACAAGGCAGCAACAATCTTTGCAATAGGTTCAAAGTTGACTTCCAAGAAGATCTTGCTCTCATTTTCAACCATCTTGCTTGCAGTATGTGGTGCAGAAGAGTATGATTGAGTGTTCAAGTGCTTAACTTTGACAGCAGCTCCGAAAATCGTTGTAACAAACATGAAAGTCATCAAAAGTTCTGAAGTGAAACCTCTCAAAGCAGTGACAACATCGTCGGCTGGTAAAATAAAGACAGCTCCGTCAATTCCTCCTGCAATCCACAAAGTCAATGAAGAGGCAACAGTGGCACCCAAACATTGAGCACACAAGTACAACACTCCTGACATGATACCAATATTACGGGTGACCAAGACCGCAATGGTAACGGCAGGGTTTACGTGAGCTCCTGAAATTGGAGCGAAAACGTGAATGACAATAATTAAACCAAAGATGTGACCAAGTGAGCCACGAATGTAATCTCCGTTGGACCATTGAGAACTGAGAGTACCAATCAAGATGAACTGTTATTTCGAGAGTGGAAACATATTGTAGTGATGATCAATTCGTGTTGTTGAGCACACAGTAAGTGAATTGAGGAAGAGCAACGGAAATGATTGTGAATTTTGGAGTATGTTGAAAGGAGAGTAACATATCACCGTAAAAAAGGATTTTGGGTGATGAAAATTTTGGTGTATGTCGGTACAGGAGTGTCATCATTTGTGAAATTTCAAGTGAGTTGTTAAAATTATGATAGAATGATAAAGATGTGTGTGGTTCAAGTTGGGTATCCATGAAGAGTGTGATGGTAGTCCAATATATAAAAGGTGTGTTTTTGATGAAAGGTTGTATCGTCGTCCATAATTGAAGAGAGAGCAGCAATCAATAAAACAAAAATTAAAACTACAACAACACTCATAAACATCATACATACCAACATGGTACCAAGAAATTCACCCAAAACAGCACGCCAATCGAAAATAATATCGGGATGAGTAAAGTATGGCAGAATATTCTTGGCCACGGAATCAGCGACTGGATCAACATCTTGAACCTTGTTATCTTCCAACTCAATTTCATCAGCAACAATTTCCTTTCGTTGCCCTCTTTCCATATCATCTAAATTGATATTGGAACTAGTTTTCTTCTTTGATCCTGGTCTATCAAATTTCTCTTCGTGCACCTCTTCGTCAAATCGGCGGGACATGGTGTCGTCTGTTATTTTTTTTGAAATTTTATTATTTTTTATTGTTTTTACAAATCCATTCCTCAATACCAAATTTATCCCCTAGTCGTTACCCATTGCAATTCTCATGACCTACCTTGTGCTATCACATTAAAGTGGCCTCAGGTTCAATTGAAGAGCGCGTACGCTATACATTTGATTCTATATAGATTCAAGTTGATTGTTGTTCTTGTCGAAAGATACTATACTTCTTCTCAAAGATTAACAAAAACAGGCATTCCCATGTTCTTTTTAGGTAGCTATGAAATCGACAAGGCAATGATCTATCTATTTGTGTGTTCTTTATCTGGTAAACTGTTTATTTATTTCCGTGACCAACCCGGGTTGTGTGATTCTTTAATCTTTCTTCTTTACAAATTCATGACCTCCGATGCCCGCGCAGTTGCAAAAAAATGTCCTTCGGCAACGAGCCTCTCCGCAGCACCTCGTTCTCATTCTCTCCTCCTTCCGAGTGTATCCCTATTGTTGAAAGAGAGAAATTCATTTCCATGATGACCTCTATATTGAAAAAAACCATCTTCTAGGCTTTAAAAACTTCTTTCAAATTGAGTTAAAGTTGTAATTATTAAAAAATCAATCCATCCCAACAATGAATGATTCCGACCATCAACGTCCTTACGGTGATGAACACAACAACCATACAATCTTGAAGGACAACAATAGTACACATCAGCAACAGATAGGACATGAACAACACATGAAAGATTTTGGCATGTCCAAAAACAATAACGAAACTGTTTCAACTTCATCCTCGTCCTCTACTGCTTTCACGAATGAACATGCCAACATGCATCCTCAGGAAGAGGAATCTGCCGTCATGTACATGGATGGCCTCACTCTTCGTAATGTATGCTACAAAAAGAAGGACAAGATGATTTTATCGGATATTAGCTGCACCTTTCCACAGGGTCAAATGACTTGTATTATTGGTAGTTCAGGTATGTTTCTTTATATATTTCTTTCGAAAACCCAATTCAAATCGTGTCATGATTGTATTGGTTTGTTTGGTCATCACCATCATCATGTCCGTCCTCAAATGAATGCCTTAATCCACTCTCAAAAAGGTTCTGGTAAATCCAGTTTGTTAGATCTCATTTCTCGTCGTGTGAACAACTCGAAAGAATGTTTTGGTGAAGTTGAGTTTAAAGGAAGACCCATGACCAAGAAACTCTTTCAAAAAGAGGGAGGTTATGTTTTTCAAGATGACGTTTTACTTGCGACAGATACCATTCATGAGACTCTTTTGGAGGCCTCTCTTCTCAAATCAAAACTGTCAAAGAATCAAAGCTTGATACAATTATTGAAAGAAAGAAGTGACAGAACTTTTGAAATTGAAAATCAAATGGGTCTTTATTCTTGCAGAAAGGTGAAAATTGGAAATGGTGAAAAGAAAGGTGCAAGGTGAGTAGATTGTTTCTAATTATCTCAGCACATTTCATTAACAAATACGAAATCGTATGACATTACATGTCAACAGTGGTGGTCAAAAGAGAAGAGTCAGTATTGCCATTCAACTCATTAACAATCCAGATTTATTGCTATTGGACGAATATTCAAGTGGCTTGGACTCATTCACTGCTTTTCAAATCGGTAAAACTCTGTCAGCGATGGCTCGTGATCAAAAGAAAACCATTCTGGCCACTCTTCACCAACCTTCCTCTTCACTGTTTGCTTTATTCGACAATGTCATGCTCCTCTCCAAAGGAAGGTTGATTTATTTTGGACCCATCTCTGAAATTAAGAGTTACTTTTCGAAAATTGGATATTCAGTGCCACAAGACACCAACTTGGCTGACTGGTTGATTAACACAGTGTCTAATCCGTTCTTGCAACAACAACCCATCGAAAAGTCGTTATTTGTTGACTTGAAACCTGAATTACAAAAACCTCAACAACCTCTTGCATTATTGGAACAATCAGAATCTCAACTCTCCATTTCCGTCGAGGGAAATCTGGGCGGTGACGAACAAATAGCTGGTGCCAATAATGGTGACACCATTCTCACCACAGAAAAGAAGAAGGAGAAGCTCGAAAATGAAATGGCAGTCTTGCAAAACAGAGTGGACTGGATGGCTGAGGTGTATAAGGTAATTCAGAATGCCAGAATGACGAAATTTTTGAGTCAAAATAATTTATCAACGGAAAAATTAGAGGTTCAAGACGATTCCTCTCCAACACATCCTCAGAAATTGCAACCACTAACATCATCTCAACAACAATTAGATGAGTCATTATTCTCTCGTATCCTGATTGAACTTGTGAAATACTTGGTATTGGTATGGCGTCATTTGAGAACAACGGTACGAGATCCTCTCATTCTAATTTCTGAACTGTTTCAAACCATCTTTCTTGGACTTTTTACTGGTTTACTCTATTTTAGACTTCCCTTGGATCAACAAAGTATTACGGATAGGTAAGTAGTGAGATATTTCATTTATAATCTCAATTCTTTTCACTAACAAAATTTGATACCTTTAATGAACAACAACCACTAATTTGCTCCAAACACAGAATTTCTGCATTATTCTTTGTGGTTGCATGTGCCGCATATGCACCCTCAGCATCTGTTGTGGCCACATTCCCTCAACAACGAGCATTGATGTCACGAGAACGAGAAGGAAATTTATATGGAACTTTTACTTACTATGCTGCCTATACTACCGTTCACACACCAGTAGAGGCTATATTTCCATGTGTCATGTTAATTTGCACGTATTGGCTTGTTGGTTTCCAAAATCGACCTGAAAACTTTTTCATTCTTTTGGGCATTTTAATCATTGTTCAGTGGCTTAGCGAAAGTTTGGGTCTCTTAGTTGGAGCTCTTGTGAAAACTGTTGATGTTGGAAATTTAGCTTTATCTGTTCTCATGACAATATGGATGTGCTTTGGAGGCTATTTAATTCGTAATAGTCAGATAGGATGGTGGTTTTATCCCTTCTCATATACGTCACTTTTTAGATATTCCATTCATGCAATGGCACAGAATGAATTTAATCAATTGAATTTCAAATGTGCTGCCGTTTCAAAAGCACTACAATCTGTGAATATTTCAGACTTGTGCTCTTTCCGAAATGACAGCTCTATATTATTGCCAAATTCAACAGATTATCTTCCATTGCAGCCATACACGACTGAAATTTGCTCTGGAATGAATTGGAATGATACAATTACCACATTGTCGTCATTTGGATGTTTGCAAAATGGAGAACAAGCATTGGCCTATGTATTTCAAGATAGCAAAATTCCAATATGGGGCAATGTTCTCATTTTGTTTGGAATGTTTGTGTTTTTGAGAATTTGTATTTACTTGGCTCTTAGATTTAGACGATTTGGCAAGAAGTAGTTAGATTAAATCCATTAATTTATTAAAGTGATTTTCTCTTTAATTGTTTCAATGATTCATTTCAATATTCCAAAACATTTACAAATTGTTGAGAAGCTAGAACAAACATACATTTTCAAACAATTTTGGTATATTTACAATGTTATTTACAATGTTGGTACTCGGGTCCTGGTTTGGACTCACTTAATACAATACACAACCAATTTTTTTCTCTCCCTTATACGTAAACGCCACACAATGTCCCATGTCGCTATGATATTTAAATGCTTGTTCAGTTCTCACTCGATACACTCTCTCATTGCAATGTGAGCATATGGTAGAATTTTTAGAATGGTCTGCAATTTGTGTGAAATTTAAGGGACACTTATAGACCCATTGACAATTTTCAATGAAATCATCTTCGAGATAGTGCAAGTATCCACGTTTTGACTTTTTAATCAAAGGAAAATCATACAAGTCTTCAATGTCAAACACATGATCAACTTTAGCACCGTTAGGATAATTATTTTCATCCTGATTTGTTGTTAATCCTTGTTGAATTTTCATTTTCATTTCTTTATGTTGTCGTTCTTGTTCCAATCGAAATAAATCTAGTGACGAATATTGTAATTGTCTTCGAATGGACGGCATTTCATCATCTTGTTGTTTCACAAATCTCATTCTCCTCTGCAGAACGGTCAAATAATTCCGTACTCTTCCCTCAAGACTCGAAATTTGAAATCTCGGAAAGTATCTCAACAACATGGGTCCCCAAACAAGTTGTTGCATGGGTTGATATTCCACTTGTTCCTTACTCGTTTCAATCGTATTGGAAAACCAATTCTTGATCGTGAACGTGAAGGAATTTTCTCTCTTGACATTTCGACACATGATCCAATGGAAGAGTTTTGAATCGCATTTTGAGAAGGCCCCCAAATCAGGAATTTGTAAATATTGTAAAATATAGAGCCATAATTCGGTTGGAAGTTGTACATGTTGGAAATAATCAAAAGAAAATTCAATCGTGGGAGTTGATGCATGTTCAGTGATTGGAGGAGTGGAATTGTTATGATCCGGAGTGGTCGTAGAGGAGAAGGGAGAGAGAAGTAAAGAGAACATTTTTTTTGGTCCTATTCCCACGTGGAATGTGACGTTCGAGTTCTCGCTCAACAACACAGTTCAATGTAAATGATCTCTGAGAAATGCATGACAGTATTGTCATAGGGCTGAACTGACACATGTTAAAAATTATTTGAAGATTTTTCATTGTTTCTTTTTCTTCTGTTGACATTGAATGGACTCTCCAACATAATCATACACCAGTTGCATAATTTCACTCACAAATTCCATATCACCCTGAGGAAACACTGGAATGGCCGTACAAATCATATCCATCAATGAAAGAAGCATCTTGGAATCAATATTCAACACGGTCATGAGTTTCTTAACATTGGAAGTCAATTTAACTCCTCCATAACCCAAACAATAATCGACTTCTTCCATGTTTTTAAATAATTCTCCACTTAATAATTCAGTCTTGCTCGATGATTGGTCCAAAACGGTAACAGTGGCTCGATAGCTCCCTGTTGAGCCTTCTTCCATCGGATCATATTGGATATCTCCTTTAAAATGTAATTCCAAGGATGGTTTCTCGGTTCCTTCTCCGAATTTCATCTGAACCACATATTTGCTACTCACTGAATCACGTCCTGATGTTTCAGTATAGCAATTTTCAGTTACTTGAACTCGACTCTGGAATAATGTTTTAAAAGCATCATTCTCTGAAAGAGCTTGTTGAACCTTTTTGGAAGCTTCTTCTGAAGGAAGACTTGTTCCTTCATCTTCGGAATCAGTTCCTTCATCTTCGGATTCGGAATCATCCTCCAATGCATGAACGTTGGGATCAAAATCTTCTCCGTATTCATCATCTTCAATATCTTCCCATTCATCATCATCATTGCCATCCGAATCAGAGCTAATATCTTCTATTGGAACAATCTTCTTTTTCTGTGAACCGTTGAATTGTTTGGAAAGTTCTAACACCTGGCGGTTGTATTCTTCAATGAGTCGTTTGTTTTTCGACATTTTTTTTTTCAAATTTGATCGCCAAACAATTTCAACAATTAATTTGTGAAATTCAAAAAAAATATTGAAAATGCTTCGGGACCGATTGAAACGAATCATGATTCAAAAGGAATTGAAGAATGAGAAGAACACGACAGCAGAAGCTTCTGATCATCCAACATTGGCCTCTTTGAAAAAACAGGAAAATAATCAAAGTGGTATTTCAAATAATTTGATATTAAAACAAGAAAATAGTTCGGGAAATGATCATGCGAAATCCACAACAACAACCACCTCTTCCAATCCTCTCTCATCATCATCTGCATTGAAGAATTCATCATCCACTCAGCAACTCGTTAAAAAATCAGCAAAAAATTCTCTCAACAAGCCTCTTTCTCAAAAAGGAAATACAAAGCCTTCCTCTTCATCAAACCAAAGCAACAACAAGGAAGATAAAAAACGAAAATTAGATCAAGCTCTTTCCCAATCGGAAAAACCCTCCAAGAAGAAGAAGAAAAACAAGAAAAAGAAGCAAAAACAAGACAAGAAGGAAGGAGCAGTTCTCAAAGTTGAAACTGAAAATATTTTCATTTCGGAACAAGAATTGAAAGCATGTTTCCCTAACTGTAGTGCAGTGCTGAGAATTGGACCACGATTAATACTAGTCGCATTTGAAAAAGAGGAGCAAGCCAAAGAGTATTTAACACAAGAAATTGCTCAAGAATCGAATCCAACGAATAAGAAAAAACTTGTTGTTAAAAAGGAAATGAATGGACAACAATTTACAATTTCAATGCATGGTACTAAGGATATTTATCGTCCAAGTTGGTTTGATGTCAAACCACGAACTACTTTGGGAGTATCACTTGGATTGGCAGAGAATCAAAAAGTGACATCTAAATTTGCATCTTTTTTAGAAAAATTATTACATGAAAAATTGGGAACCTCAGAAAATGTTTCAATTAGTGACATTCATAAGGGAAAGGTAGTGTTTTTCCAAGATGCCACTGTCGAAGAGAAGTTTAAACAATTGGTTGAGAGTGGTGAATTTAAGGTTCCTCTCGAATACATTCGAGAAAAGAAGAAGAAGGAACGAAAACACAAGAAGAAATAAAGAATCATTCAACAAAACTATATACGAAATCCTATTGATGCTCTAAATTCTATTTATTCGCAGCACGCTGCTGCTGATGACGATCAGGTCGTATCTTATCAACTGCACCTTGCTGCTGGTTCGAGGGCACATATCTTTGAAACGTGACTTGTCTCTTGTGATGCATTTTCAAATCGGAAAAGTAATACGATGTTGGAAGAGTACAATTATGAAACGCTTTCTGCAGCACCTGATGACACTCTTTAGAAATGGTGGTTTCATTTTCATTCTCATCATTGATATAAAACCATAAACTTTTCTTTTTCTCATGAATGGACATCTGATAAAGGTAAAACATGAATGTTTCCAACAGAACGGTTCGTTTTAGCTTCAAAAAAAGTTTGGTAATTCTTACCTTTGAATAGGGCCATCGTTTTCCATGACTCACTTCCTTATATCGTCGTTTCAGTGTAGAAACACTCACTCCCAACATGCGGGCAGCAATCATTTGAGAGGCGTGAAAATACTTGGACTGTTCATCAATGGTTCTCTGACAAACAGACAGACGCACACATAAGGACTTACCATTTCGTCAAGAGACTAGTGGAATTTCGTACGTACATGGTCACATTATTTACATGTGAATGTACGAACAAGATGGTGTTCACACAGGTGATGATTGAGCATGCTCAGTATTATTATTATTACATGCATACACAAATATTTAGCTTACCACATGCAATCGACCATTCGTCGACGTAATGGAAGAATTTGTTTCTTTCATTTCGCATCTTTCTTGATTCTTTGGAATGGTTCTTTTTCTTCTTGCCTCACCAGTCGCTTGTGGTTCCATGCGAGATTGACCATGATCTGAACACGATGACGAGCAATTTGATGAAGACGAATGATACAAGGGTTCATATTCATTGATCAATGAGTCCACTTGTCCACCACCAGCACAGGGAAGAGTCATGAACTGTTGTTGTTGTTCCTTTGAAGACACATGTTGTTGTTGGATAGGACGAGGGAAGTCAAGTGGGCTGTGATCGAGCACTTGTGCCAAGTTGTAGTTCGTGGTTGATTCAATTCCGAAAGCTGTGGTTCTCGTATGGCTACTGTTCGTTTGGTGACGTTCCATTTTGACGAGGAGATTCACTGCTGACTAGCATGTGATGTGTTTGTTTTTATTGTATTCAAAAACATTCGCCTTATGATCCTGCAGGAGGATCAATAGAGATGATGAGTGCACTAATTCTTTCATTTCATGGTATGACACATTTTTGTTTGTTTGGTTCAAATTTGTATGGGCAGTTCAACAACGCCTCGACAATGCAACAAGCTTACACTCTCAACATGTGTATTTTCTAAAAAGAAATAAAAATTCCACTGATGAAAAAGGTGTTGTATCATTGTAGTAGTGACGCACAGTGGTTGCGGATTGCCTCGAGTTGGATTAATACTTGAAATTGTACGGTTAACGACCATACCAATTAAGAACATATAATTTTTCAATCATAATATTCCTACCAAAATGTTCGAAGTATCACATGAGGAGCATGATCAAGTATGGTTCCACTTTCAGAATGAACCTTATTTCAGAACAGTGCCACTACTTTCCAATTACTTGTTTTGCGTCGAGATCACGACAAGTCGTTGTTTCAAACCGATATTGGAATCAGGTCCCATACTTGTACATGATCATTTCAAATTATTGCTACTTGAAGGGTCTTCTACAACTTGGTATAATTGTTTGGATCCACCCTTTAGACGGGGCTTGTGTTGCTGTTGATAGGAGATGAATGGCTCTCTTGTTAATGATTCTGATGCATCTAGATCATGTTGAGGAATGTAATTCAAGAATGTAATGTCTTTCTTTTTTGGTTTTGGTTTTAATTCTGGAAAATAGTGTTCAATAGGGAGTGTGCAATTTACAAACGCTTTTTCTAATACCTGCTCACATTGAGGTGAAATAAATTTCTCATCATCTTCTTCATCATTCATATAAAACCACAAAGACCGCCGTTTTTCTAAATTGGTTAACTATTGGCATATTAATAGTCATAGAATTTCATCATGCATCCAACCATAATGATAATAATCGTTTCAACAAACCGCAGTAAACATTATTGTGGTCAACAGTTCGGGCCACAGCATCAAGGTAAAAATTGCACAAATGAAAAGATTGAGGAAAATATTCCACTGACCTTGTGATATGGCCATCTGTGTTGTCCTTCGTAAGACTCTTTGAATCTCCTCTTTAGAGTTGAAACACTCACTCCCAATAAACGTGCAGCTAGAACTTGAGATGCTCCAAAATATCGTTCCTAATCATGATGGAAGCAGATTATCATGAAAATCAAACGATCCGTGGTCATTTTAGATTCAAAAAAACAAATAAGGCACATGTTGATGATAAAAGTATATGGGGTAATTGTTATCACATACCATATCGTGCTTTGCCTGCAGTTGAACATGTGCATGATCATGCATTGATGATGTAGTTGGCAATAATAATAACAATTACCCGGATTGGCGTCAATGTTGTGGATGCATGCATGTGTTGACTTGATTACTTACAACATTAATTTTGCTGGGAGCGTTTGTGTGAGTGGAGTATGTTGTGTCTAACATGCATGTGGGTGGTGGATGTGTTGTGAATGTAAACACAGGTGTAGATTGAAGCTGTGTTTGCATGACATGCTGTTGCTGACCAAGACTACCTACTTCAATGGATGCATGTACAGCATGTTGCGCACTATGTTGTGTTAGCTGCTGAACATGCATGTGCCTTGCTTCAACGTCTTCTTGTGATTGATCCATAAGTGCGTTACTACTAGTTAGTAGAGCGTTGTAGTTAGGATCATGGCAAGCAGTGTGCTGCGTTGGCATGTGGTTGATCATTTTCAATTCCAGCGTGCCAGAGGTTATGGATCAAGCTGCTTTTTTCAACGTGGTTGCACCTCGAGGAGAACCATGAGCGTTCGCTTATGGATCATTCTCACTACAATAACCTCAACAACACGAAGATCGCCATTCCATTCAGGTAGTGAGTGTTTGGGTGGTGGTCGTCATTGCGTGTTTGAATGCATGCTCATGTGAGCGAATCTTGTTTCGGGATTATCATTACTTGAAAAACTAACCTCCTGAAACAGGTTAGTAGAAGTTGAGAGTATCTGGTAGATTTGGCCAATATTCCGTATCCCACTACTATCTCGTATCTAGATATGAGATATGTCTCTCGTAAAACCTAGATGATTTGACCAAACATGTACAAACTCTATAATTGTGTCCCAAATTTATTAGGACGAGAAGGATTTATTCAGCGATCAATCGGGTGATTGTATTGTTGTTAGTAACGACCGCAAAGTAAATCATGATGGAAGGATGAAGTCAAAGATGTCGACGAAGCATTTTTTTCTGGGTGGCGCTAGCATCATCCTAGGAGCAGAAGGAAGCAGGTATACCGCATGAGTAATCAGAAAATAAGTGCGGTCAAAAATAAGACGTTTATCTACCATCGAAAAATACCTTCGATTAAAATACTGCTGGACGAATACGGATGGAGAATATCCCTGGTTAAAATACTGATGGATATTAACCATGGCATCAAGGACGACATAATACAACAGGGCAATTACATGTGCATAATACTGGTCATCAAAATACCGTCGGAAAAGTAAATGAGGAAAATACTGACCGACGAATATATGACATATTTTACTGCTCGACCAATACTGTCGGATGAAATACCACTGGCAAGATATGGACGGAGAATAATGTTGACAAAATAATGATTGAAATTAATTATGATAACAACGACGTACAATACCTTCGGATTGGTTCGGATGAAAGTACCACGAATTATTTTCATCGATACTTTGTTGAATAAGACTTGTTGATTTTTGAAATATTTAGAAAATTAATATTTATTTACAAAAATTATAACAAAATGCAAATTGATTCAATTGCCACTTTAACCCAGATGGCAATGAATAGCAAATACAGCTACATTTAGACTTGACTTTGCTGATATCTATTGCTGATAGCATTAGTTGTGGAATGCATTTGAGGTGATACATATAGGAAACGTTATCCATGTGTTTCACTTCAAAGATCAAGGAACTAAGAACTACCTTATCAGTTACTTGTTTAACGAACGCAATGTTCATTTCTCCTTGATCCGTTTCAAATAGGACAAAAATGTCTTTTTCAAGCTTGAATTCTGGTTCTTTTGCTCTTGGTATCAATTTTCTGCATTGAGGATATTTTGTAAAAAGAGCTTTCATGACCATTTCTCGTTCAGAAGCCCTTTTTTCAAGCTGTTTTTTGTTACTTTTGTCATTGAATTGCTTGTACGTGGAATGTTTTAACTCATAGAGGAGAGTCCAAAACCAAGTAACATGACCAATATCATCGACATCCTCAAATATATGACAGCCTGCATGAAAGTTTGGAAATTTACACTTTTCGGATCCAAAACAGTTTCTATATGCAACTCGCCACGCTACATAGAGTTTCTCGGCTTCTTTTAAGTCGTGGTCTGTATGGTCAAACCGCAACAATCGAACAAAATACTGCAAATGTAAAATCCAACACTCATATAGTTTTTGTCTCTTCTCCAAAGTATTATCTGAATATTTGGTATTTAGGAATAGAAATTTGTACCAAATTGGAGCGCTTATTGCTATAAATTCAAGCATCTCTGTTCCGGATAGTTTGTCAATATCACTGTACATTGTAATCCTTTTGCCATTCGGCAACCTTTCTCTCTCACAAACATCCAAAAAATCGTCCATGATTGTTGAGTAATGAATTGCTTTCATTGTTCTTTTAAATTGGGTTCGAAAAGTTCCTTGGATCTCTAAATGGAAAAAATCAATTAAGGCTTTGTGAAATGCATCCACAGTATTAGGATATTTTAAAAAAGGATTATCTATGATATGCAGAACAGGTAATTCTCGTAATTTTTGCGTTATTTTCGCTTTAGATAATTTCAAATCTTTGAATTGCATTTCTTCCCATATTAAGGGTTTAAAACCCTTGTCCTTTGTTCTGTCATTTGATCTTAAATCGATGCTATTAATAACAGTGTTTGCTTCAAATATATTTCTTTTCTCGAAATGCGTGACATACTTTGGATCTTCTATCGTAGACGCTCCAAATAAACAATCTGGTGTTTTATGTTGATTATCATAAATTCCTTCACAACGGCTACATTCTTCTTTCATGAGTTGCAAGGAATACATCTTCTCGACTGTGTCCCATAAAAACCCTGCAACAACAATCTGAAATTTTCTAGACTCACCTGTAGAGGGATCTTCTATTTCAATTATCTCCCCATCAAGGTGATTAATTTCTTTCATCAAATGGCTTGTCATTGTCCAAAAATCGCAGTGAGTTTTTGAGAACCCAAGTAAGCTTATAGATTCAAGTTTTCTCATGAAGTCGCTATTGAAATTCAACAAACTTGAGTACACTCCACATGTTGATGTTGACTTTGTTCTGAATTTTACAAAATCGTCCACATATATCAGCATCACAAGAGGGAATATATCACTTTGACACTTCTCCAAAATTTTGTTGAATATTTTAGATTGAAATGGTTGCTTGGTTGCAAACTGTTGTTGATGCTTTTCTCGGTTGAGACATAATTGGTTGACCAAATACGGATCCATTAACATGTTTCGAATAGTATCTTGTACAGAGTAAAGGATGAAATTATCATTGAACTGCATGGGTTTTTGGGGATTCAAATTATTTCCTCTTGCTTTCAAGGTATCATAGCTCACAAATAATTTCATCAACTCAGGACGGTCTTTAAATGTTGATTTCAGCATTTGAATCATGAAATTATATGCTTGTTTAGAAATTCCAAAGTGATTGATTAACATAAAACAACATAATTCTTCAAAACTTTCAAAAGGGTGATCTTTAGGGAAGTGAAATTCTTGTTCATGCTCGCACGAGTGATTTGATACATATGGCATAGATTGTTTCAGTTTCTCAAAAAATTCAAATATTGGAAATGGTGTTTGTACTAAATTCTGCACGTCAGCAGTGAGAGCTTCTAAGTTCATCAATAAACCACCAATATCACAACCTTCCTCCATAACAACCACTCCTGTCGTTTTCTTGTTGTTTTTTTCGTCATCCATTTTATCCTCATGTTTGCTTTTTTTTAAAAACGAACACAAATGACCACAATGATTTTTGATGATATGAGAATAATAATGATCAAACTCTGTCGTTTGTTCGGAACAACACTTGAAAACGGGGTTCTGAGCTTCATCTTTGTTTGAACATCTTTTCATGTGTTTTAAAAAATTGGATGCATGAGAGTCGAAGAAGCAATCTTTGCAAAAAGGACAAGTGAAGTAAGTTGTGCCGCATGAAAAACAAGTGCATTTGATAGAGGGATTCAAGGTTTTACACTTTGCCGAATTATGGATATACAATTCCAAATCATGTACATTGCATTTGTGGCACATTCTCAAGGAAACCACGTCAAAGAATTTGGATTCGGCCTTGTTCTGAAGCATGATATTTTTTTTTGTAAAGAAAACGCTTCCTGTGCGCGCTCGATCTGAACTCGCTTACAAAAACTTCTCTCCAATAGTTTCAAAGTTGACCCGTTTAAATATTTTCAAAAATCAAAACAAAAAAAAACCAATCATAATGCCAACTGACACTGTAAGGGGTATCAAGAAGAAACGTAATCGAAAAAACATTTCTTATATAGCTCCATCATTGAATATAACACTTTTTCAAGAAAGCAAGCAATTCTTAACTCAGAACAACGCAAGGTTTGTTTCTTGTCAATATTTCTTGGTAATCATTTCTTTCCATGAAGCATCAAACAATGTTGTAAATTGAAATTTCATTCATTTCTCTCCCAAGTAAGTTGTAATGTTGCTCCTATAAATTTTAACTCTTCAGATCTGTTCTAATCCCCAAACACAAGAGCAAAAGCTTCAACTTTCAGACACAGTGGTTACTCATGTTCAAACATTTTGTTCAAGTCTTCCAAACTATAGTATTCTTTCAGATTGTGATAAATCCCAGGTAGATGAAATAGTAAGTTGTGTTTGTTATTTGTTTGACTAAATTTCACAACAATCGTTTTTAGTTGATAAAGATATGCAGGAAACATATAAGTCAAATATTTGTGAACGCAAAAAAGAAGGCGAAACTTCGTAGAAGATCTGGAGTCTCAAAAAGCAAAAATTCAGACAACCTTTTTGACTTTGAAAACGACGAAGATGTGTATGACATCAATTCTGAGGAATATAAATTGTATCAAGAGCATTTACGTAAATCATCATCAGCGAAAATGAGACGCTCAAGACCTGTCAACCCTGCCAACGTTGTTGAGTTGTAAATTATGATGCCAATAAAATTTAAAATGCATTTGCAATAACAATTTTAAATCAAATATTGAACCAAAAAAATTTCAAATTGAATTAAAATAAAATAAGAAGATTTCCATCATTATCATCGATAGTAACAGCCACAGGTGTTGTGGTAGGTTATTTCAACAGTATTTCCGTCGTTATTTCGTTCATTAAACCTCCATTATTAGAATATTTAACATGATGCTTCTTCCGGCTGTATTTTGTGTCTTGGTGGATTCTTTTCGTCAGTAACTCCCGACAGTATTTTTTATCTCGAGTTTTACCGTCGGCTGTACCTGCGGAAACAAGCTTGAATCACCTTCGAAATAACAGACCGCAATAAGGAGACACTACTTATGCACAATATGCATTCAATAAGCTTCATTTACTACCGACGATAACTATGTAAAATACAGACGCGATTCTCTGCTCCTAGGATTACTACTACTACAGGCGAGCAACATCAAGAAGGAAAGTGAGACGAACAAAAGCAGCTTCATCCTGTCTTTGTAACGACAAGTAACCAATACAAAAGTGCGCTTGGCATGGTGAACGTATAACAATTAAAATGTTCTTCCAGCTGGAAGACCAAAGCTGATTTGTTTAGTTCCATGCTCTTGAAAATGTAATTCATGCATTTCAATTCACCACCTAATAGTCCATCGTTGGAAATCTCGCAACTGTTCCAACGCAAGCACAAGGAGTGCTAAAAATCATCCGTTGTAAAGTAATTATCCGGGTTGACCTGGGAACGCCCCGTCCAATAGCCATGTACAATTCTTGCAGGGTGAAAAATTGGTGAAAAAATAAAAAATATTCACAGACCTGCCAACTACTCTTTCGTTGCTTCTTTCCAACCATACCTTCCATTTTAATTTTGAACAACCAACACACCAATGTCCACTCCAACGAACCAACAAACCCTTACAGAAATGCTCTCCCATAGCCAACAAGCGCCTCATCCAAAAAGACAACTCGAACACCAAGTGGGAGAACATGCCAACGACCTTCATCAGACGGACGATGACTCATGTTGGGAAGACGAGCAAGAAGATGCAACAACTATCAAGAAGAAGATTCCAGTGACTCTATTGAGTGGCTTCCTTGGAGCAGGTAAGTACCATGCAAGTGGTTCGAGAGTAACATCATTGAATACCGTTCATCATGTGTATCATGAATCTTGATTCTAAATCATGAATGACATTCATTCAATAGGTAAAACCACTCTCTTGAAACACATCCTCAAGAATCGAGAAAATCTTAAAGTAGCTGTTATTGTTAATGATATGGCTGAATGTAAGTGTATTTCAAAATCTATCCACGTACATTGTTAACATCAAGTTGACCATTCCTAACATAATGAAGTGAATATTGACAATGCACTCATTGAAAAGTCTGGAGTGAAACTCAAACAATCTGAAGAGAAACTTGTCTCGATGCAAAACGGTTGCATTTGTTGTACATTGAGAGAGGATCTTCTCATGGAATTGTACGAATTGGCTCAAGAAGGTCGTTTCGATTATTGTGTCATTGAATCGACTGGTATTGGTGAGCCAATGCAAGGTAAGTATATCATCACTCTTTGAATCATGATTCAATATCACCCATGATCCACAATATTTTCATCCAATAACAGTTGCTGAAACATTCACATTTGATGTTGAATTTGAAATGGTCGACTCGGATGAAGAAGAAGCAACTTCCAAACAACAAAACAAAAAACGAAAATCATCCAAGAAGAACAATCACCAAACTGTCTCAAAGAAAAAGCAAACCATGATTCTGTCTGACTTTGCTCAGTTAGATACATGTGTAACGGTCGTGGATGCTTGCTCGTTCTTCCATGATTTGAGTTCGATTGAAACGTTTGCTGAGAGATTTGGTAAAACCAAAGATGAAAGTAAGGCCACCAACGACAACAATAATAATAAGGACTCTCCCAAGGATGAGAAAGAAGAAGACGCCACCTCCGAATATGAAAAGAACATTGCCAATCTCTTAATTGATCAAATTGAGTTTGCTAATGTCATTCTTCTCAATAAGATTGATTTGGTCCAAACTGACGAATTGAAACAAATTCGTGCCTTCATCCATAAATTGAATCCTGAAGCGGTCATTCATGAAACTCAAAATTCACAAGTCGAACTCTCTCAAGTACTCCATACAGGTTTGTTTGATTTTGAAAAGGCAGCTTGCAATTCAGGTTGGTTGAAAGAATTGAGAGGTTCTCATCAACCAGAAACACTCGAGTATGGAATTTCCTCATTTGTGTATCGAAGAAGAAGACCTTTCCATACTGAAAAGTTGTATGACTTGTTCTATCGTGAAAAGTATTTACAGCAAGTGGCCCTTCGTTCGAAAGGATATGCATGGCTCTGTACTCGAAATGATTACTGTGGAGGTAAGTTGTGGGTGTTATGTGTGAGAAATTCGAACACGAGTTCAAACTTGTATTCTTATATTGCGAACCACCAATGACTCGAATCTCATGATGATGATTGAATTGAACTTATCGTAACCTACGTTGAAATGGTCCTATCCATGATGATGATCCATTCACAATAGATTGGGAACAAGCAGGTCATCAAATTACCATTCACGACGGAGGAAAGTTCTTTGTCGCTCTTGGTGAAGACGTATGTATAGAATTGTACGGAAAGGAAATTGTCGAGAAGGCCATTAAGAATGATTTCTATCAGGGCAAGGATGAAGACTCGAGCTCGGACATGGTCATTGGTGATCGTCGGCAAGAAATTGTCATTATTGGTCAAAATTTGAATATTGAGGAAATTTGCAACAAGTTGGATCAAGCTCTGATTACTGAGGAAGAATTTTCAAAGGGACCTCAATACTATTCCACACTGTGTAAGGATGAGTTTGAGCCGTTTACAAGCTTTTTAGATGTTGATCCAAACATGGAATGGGAGACAGATGATGACGAGGAATAAATGAAAAAGGCCAACTCGAAAGAGCAAGTCGATTGATGAAATAAACGTCATGATCCTGTTCTTACTGTCAACCCTCTTAATTAAATACACACGACCTTGATCCTGTTCTGATTCAAATCTCTTGCAACATTCAAATCTCCAGCCGGATAAAAACTCACTTACAATGTACACGTTTACAGCTTTTTCAAAAAAAAATAATCACCACATCCCTCATCTGTAGTGATTTTTCAAAAGCCTTAATCATCGTACAACCTTAATCGCATCAGCAATAACAATGGCTACTCTTCCATGGACTCAATGGGTACAAGGTGCTCTCCTCGCTCCATCAGCATCATCAGGTGTTGAGGCTGTCTTATTGATCGGTAAGGATGGCTCCATGTGGGGTCTTGCTGGTAATTGGAATGTCTCTCCAACTGAAGCTCAATCATTGGCTGCTCTCTTGAAGGGATGGACTGAACAATCCCCACCAATCTCACCAACATTGGCAGGATCCAAGTTCATGGGAATTAGATGTGATGGCACTGAATTTGTCTGTAATGGACCAAACAAGACTGCTGCTGTTGGTATTGTGTGCTCCAAGACCATTGTTATTGCAATGGGTAAATTGGAGCAAGCTCGTAACATTAGTGCAGGCATTGGAAAGGCCATTTCACCAGTCAATGAATACTTGTAATTGCTTCCAATGAGATTGTTGTTTGGACTGAAATCAAACGAAGAATCACCAAAATATTTTCCCGAACAGTCTTAATAAAAGTGTACTTTTAGAGTAATCCGACGTATTCTAAACACTACATTCATGTACAAGATTTGTTTAAAACTATGATAATTATTATAAAAAATAGCATTCTTAATGTTATTATGATCATCATTATCATTGTGGTAATCATGATGATTACCAAATTGTGTGCATACGTGTGTGAAGAGTACCACAACCTTAAACTTGAATCATTCTCTCCCTCATGGACCTGGCACCACCGATCAATCTTTAAATCTTCAATGTTGGGAAATGTTGTTGAGATTGCCTCAAGGCAATGCATGCAACAATGTTTGGTTTGCATTTCCAGTAACATGTCATTCCAAAAGATTGATTTCGATAACAACATGGTTCAACGAGCTCATTTACACGTCTGGTAACAAGCAAAAGAAGTGTTGCCATGCCATGTGATCCTAATTTGCAAGATGAGAGAGATTATTCCGATTGCGTGATACTACTCCAAAAATTCTTCTCAACACGCACGCACTACCGTCCTCATGATCCTGACATGCAATTCGGACCTTGTTTAGGTGGTCCTTTCACTCTTCCGATTGTTCTTCCACCACTCGATGACAAACTTCCCGAAGTACCTCCGCTACCTTTCGATCTATGATCATTTGACGGATTCAACGTAGAGAAGAATAAAACAATGAAGGCAATAAAAGCAGCCCACCAATGTTTGATGGTTCCGATAAAACCTCGTGATGATTGGATTTTACCAGTGCTATCTATATACACCATGATGATATTTAGTAAATAATTATTGGATGGATCGATGTCAATTAATTATAATATGATCTTGTTATTTTGTAATCGTATTTTAAATTGCAGTTGTTATGTAATTGTATTTTTAAATCGCAGTGGCGATTATCGGAATGGGTTATGCACGAACTATTCCGAAAAAAGTCTCAACAACAGAGAAGGCTATTTTTTTGTATTTGAAATTGAAAACCCATGTTGTACATTAATGCTTGTATCAACACGTGTTAGTTATTATAACATCGTCGCCACAGCAATTGTACCGTTACAAATTGAATTCAAAGCTTCCAGCCGCTTCAACTAGTCGTTATAAGATTCTAGTTTTTGAAAAAAATCAATTCACAAAAAAAAAGCAGCATTCCTGCCGACTTTGTGGAGAGCAACAGTACTCGCCAAAATGACGACTAGTATCGATTGGTCTTGAACAAATTCATTCACACACGACCATAAGACCCAACAACTGTTGTGTGAGTTCGACTTTGGCTCAACCTGATGAAATATATGACAGAAGAGAGCATTTAAAGATGACGAAAAGGAGGAATACTCACATCCTTGTTCTTCTTGAAAATCCGAAAAGATTGTTTGCCAAATCACTCTAGGAATGGAATTGTGAACGAACAACACAAGAATTTCCTCTCATTGTTTCATCGAGCACACAAATTTCAAAGATATTCATTCACACATAAATATTTCCAACATTTCAACCACTTTATGGTTGAATACCCTATTCTCATGTTCGTTATGTAGTAGTGGTCGCTTGATTTTAAGGATCACGACACATCGTGTGAAAACCTGTGTTGTATGATGCCACGGTGTTGCACTCCAAATTAAAATTTGAGCCGTTGTAAAAAACCGTTAAAAAAATTTAAATTGCGCCAAAAAAACTCTTTCATCCCTCCAAAAAAAATCATATTCACAACAGCGAGCTTGAAGCAACAAAGCTTTTGTGGTTGATTCAAGCCTTCTCCTTCTTGTTGACCATCATCAGAGTATATCTGTCTATATATACATTCATTGATGGTTGTTGTTGCTCTTCATCCATAACAATTGTAATCCAAAACTTTGACTCTTCTCATCATTGTTGTTTGGAAAATTCTTCTACAACATAACAATAATCCAACATCATCACAGGTTTACCTGGCTGACTTTACTCCGAGGATTGAAAAGTAGGTATTTGTGTTTACCATTGATTATCAACTAGTTCTAACGATGATGTATTTCAATATATTCTTGCACATTTCTCGTGGTACAAAAGTTCAACCAAGTCTCTCTGCGATTGCATACGACTCACATTGAGAGATATTATTATTAACATACCTTCCACTTATACCAATTGAAAAGATCATAATGAATCCTACAACAACCATGACTACCAAGAAACAACCTAACTCGGCTTTCCTTCAAAATCAACCTCTCAATCCTCCACCTCCTTCCACAAGCACAACACTCTCTACACAAAATTCAGCTCTGTACTCCTCCTCTTCATCGGCACTGATAGATCCAGCCTATCGACCCATGACGCCAACAAACCTTGGCGACACCTCTAAGAATTTATTCGGATTGAATTCAAAATTCAATGGAACAATTCATCACCAACAAGGAGGACTTCTCTCTGGAATCAGTGTAAATAACACAAATCTTTCAAATTACCAGTCCATGAATCAGTCCTCTTCACTCGCACAACAAACAGCCACGACCACTGGTAATCACAACATGGCTCCTCCGACACCTCAACATTTTCCTTCAACACCATCATCCAACACAACAAACAATATGGAATCATTGTCCAGCAAACCAGCAGCAATTCCTGCTTCATCGGTAGCATCCACTGGCAAAGACAAAGCAGACATGTCTGACGATGAAGAAGAGACACAAGGAATAATTTCGGAGAGTACAGATGAATCAGAAGATGAAGCAACAGGAACAAAAAAGTAAGTTCTAGTGTTGTTCAACAACATCATTTATTGAAACTTGTACTAATCATGCCAATGCAATGATGTGGTCTGTCCAATGTTCACAACAGGGATAAATCCAAGGTAAAATGGACACCAGAGGAAGACAAGACTTTAAAGGCCGCCGTCCTTCTCCACAGAGGAAAGAACTGGAAGAAGATTGCTGAACATTTTCCAGACAGGACAGATGTTCAATGTCTTCACAGGTGGCAAAAAGTGTTGAATCCTGACGTGGTTAAAGGACCTTGGACAGCGGAAGAAGACAACCAAGTTATTGAGCTTGTGAAAAAATATGGTGCTAAAAAGTGGTCCCTCATTGCTCAACACTTACCAGGACGTATTGGAAAGCAATGTCGTGAACGATGGCACAACCATTTAAATCCAGATATCAACAAGGGACCATGGACAGAGGAAGAAGATAAAATTATTGCTGATGCTCACGAGAAGCTGGGAAATAAGTGGGCTCAAATTGCCAAACTCCTCCCAGGCCGAACTGATAACGCAATCAAAAATCACTGGAACTCTACAATGAGAAGAAAACTAGAGAGAGAACGAAGGGAGCAACAAGGACTTCCTCCAACCAAGCCACGAGGCAGATCTTCAAAGAAAAAGAAGGAAGAGTCCAATTTGGATGCAATTTCTGAAGCTAGTACTATGAGTACCAACTCGCTTGCATCAAGCCAAACCAATAATAGTACCACGGCATCTGCCTCCTCCACGCCTCTACTTGCTGCTTCTGAGCAAGTCAAACCAAAACGAAAGTACACGCGAAGAAAGTCAAAGAAAATTTCTGAACAAAACTTGAGCGAATTACCACCAAAATCTCAGCCACCATCTCAGATCACAACGGTCATGATGTCAGGCAGTGTTGCTTCAGCAAGTGATGTCAATGTGAGCGCAATGACTGAAATGCACCCTCTATCTCTAAACAATGACAACTCTGCCTTGTCATCATCGTATCATCAAGCAGATAACGTTGTACAGGATTCTGTAGAAGGAGCAAACTATGCAGAAACACTTTTTGCTGATTTGCCAGGAGGTGTTGATCCTAATTCTTCCATTCTTGTACCACCACCATCCTATAACCCAGAACTAAGCTCAGAGGTGTATCCAAATGCGTTGCAATACGATTTGTCATTTTCTTCCTCACCAAGCAAGCAAGACTCTTCCATGTTAAACAGCTCGTTCAACTTTGAAGAAGTTTTTGCAAGCCCCAAACACGATAGAAATTCTAGTTTCATCAGTCCCATCAAAAACACACCCTCAAAAGGTCTCTTCTTTTCACCTCCTAGGGATAGCTTCTTGTCACCAGCTCGGTCAGCCTTTCATTCGCCATCCATATTTAGAAAACGAAAGCGAGATTCTGAGATTTTGCAAGATAGGATTGCACTCAACTCAAACACACCTATTAAGAAAAAGTCTCCAATGAACGATCGTGTATTGACTAGCCCAAACTTCTTATTCAGTCCTTCTACTCCTCAGCAACATGAAAAGGTTAGAGACAATCAGTCTTCTAGAAAGGTTTACTCGACTCAAAAACGATTGGATTTCAATGATCAAGAGCTCATTTCGACTCCACAAAATGCAAGGTCATCATCATCCACCAACAATACCCCAGCAGCAACAACAACACTGTTTGGAGGCGGTATTGCAAACTTTTCTCATATCAACAACAAAATCAATTCGGTAGACAAGAATTTAGATTCATTCAGATCGCCTTCAGAAAAAGTGCCTTTCACACCTGAAAGAGATTTATCATCCTTAAGCTTTTCTCCATTTAGCACCAGGACACCTTCATATACCAATGCTTCTCCAATCTCTCCTAGAATTCCTTCACCATCCAACATGACAAAGCGACATGCATATTCGCAAGCAGAAATGCTCTTTTCAGCCCTTACAAGAAACAGTACTTTGTGAAAGTACAAAGGTGCTCACAAGTGAACGTGAGCTGTATCCGCTGCCACTATGAACATCAGGCCGTTTTCACTCCGAACGGGCAAAAAAGGACATTTGAAAATTTGGGAGCTTGTAATTGTGGATAAGTGGTTATTTGAAATAAAGCTGGGCCTTTTCACAAACAAAAGTTGATGACAATTCAATAGTTTTTGATATAAATATTGAAATAGTTGTTTTTAATAATTCTTACAGGATCGAGGAGAATAAAAGGGATTAGGACGGAAGACTTGGTATTTCACAGAGGAAGTGGCTTAATTGGTGGTGACATTCTTTATGCTTGCTGGGAAGTGAATTTTCCAAAGGAAATTATTGCTCATCTAGCATTTCGTGTCGCTTCAACTCCTCACGCAATTGTTTTGAGAAATCATCAACATCTTCATCATCCCAATCTTCCTCCCATTCAAGTTGTTCTTGTTCTTCTGTTTGATTAATATCCCAATCTATTGATATGGTTTTCAATTAATTGAAAAGTATGAGGTAATTTTTTGATTAATTGATTGATAAGCAGACATTGATTATATTCAATATAGATGTTCCGATCACATTCATGTCAATATTCACAATGCAGCAATGTATTAAAAAATTGTATAAGCCAAGTTCATGATCCGATCATCCGTTAATAATTTTCAAAATGGATTTTTCGTAATCGCATATGATCATACATCAAAAAAAATACATACTTTCATCTTCAAATTCTTCAAAATCATCATCTTCAAGAATGTCTTGCTCTTCCAAATTTTTCTGTTCGGATGGGGTCGTTGCTGTCGCGGAAGTGTCTTTCTTATCGGAGGGCATTTTTTTGCTTTTAATTTTCGCAATTTTGAGATATTTTTAGCATTAAGGATCTTGCCTGACAACAACAATTCGAAAAGACAAAAATTTTGACAAAATGGAATACAAAGTTGAGTTCAAAATTTATTAGTTGTGTGTGTATTGAAGAGTTTCCCTTGTGAAAAAGAAATTTCCTTAAACTTTAAGTTCCTCATCATTCACTTCAGAATCATCAATAAAATCGTCATCAATGAAATCATCGTCTTCATTAGGAGCAAGACAAAATGGGAAAAATTTGTCAATATCGCCATCTAAAACTGACACATCCACTGGCAATAGAATTCCAGCATTTAACCATGAGCTCAGTAACAACGTCAATTCATATTCAAAGTCAATAGCCGATTCTTCTCCTTGAGCCAATTCGGTATCAAAGAATACATCTTTTACAAAATTGAGTAATTTGTCGTCATGGATGGAACGGTATTCTCTCTCACAATAACCATGCTCATTTCTGAAATATGAATTTAAAAACAAGTTCTTGGACTGAATGAAAACTTGTTCAGAATAAAAATGGTTACTTCTATAGGTGTCAATATTGTGTGAACCTTTGGTGGAAATGCTTAATGGAAATCCACAATCACTAAAAACAACGTAATCCAATTCCATCCTCTTGTCATCAGTATCACATATTCTTGCAAATTTGGTCACAAATAGTCCCTTCAACGTTCCGAATATTTTGTGCGAAATGTTTGAAGAAATTCTGTCATCGGTAGAGGTTTCTATTGTTGAGAAAAACTTTTTCATTCTTTCCAACAATGCCACTTGTTGCTGTTCTATTTGCACTAATTTTTCAATGGTTTCAAGATAATTAGTAGCTTTGTTTGATTTCCATTGCGCTAATTCTGGGGATGGCACGATTTGAGGAAATTCCATCGCCAAAGAGTTGTACTTGGTAAAATGTTCATTCATTTGCTTGACATGATTTCTGTTTTGTAACTTGACAAACATTTTAAGAATGGACCAATAACTATATTTGTCGTTTTGCTTTTCATTCTTTTTAGAGTGTTTTCTCTTCTTCTTGTTTGGCTTGAAGTTTGTTTCTTCTTCTTCTTGATTGTTGGAATGAAAGAATTGATTCGCGCACTGAATCATTTCATTTAATTTTATAGCTTGTCGTTCATTTAATGAAAATAAATTTCGTAAATATTCTCGAGCAAATTCTTCGGACTGGAAGCACTGATGAAAAGTTTTACTGATTAAATTGGGTTGTAAAACTTCCCATTCCGAATGATGAGAATATTGTAAAATCAGTGAAGAAACAAGTGAGTCAAAGATTGCCATTTTTTTGCCGAGTGTTGTAAGTTGAGTGGACCAAGTTGGAAGTATGACGAGGTAAAGTAAGGCCGAAGACCAGGAGAGTTCAAAATGTTTACAATTTCCATGCCTTCGTTTTTCTCCAACCATGCCCCGTGAGATCTCATAATGACTGTGTTATACCTTCCTTTGAAAATTCACAGCTGCGCAACAATGAGCTCAATAACAATCGAGAACAAGGACACATGCTTCATTAACAATGTAACAAGTGAATCAAAGACATTTTGTGATTCCCTCGTAATATTTATTCCATAAATCATGGCCTTAAATATTTTCTTCTTTGTAAATGTTGGACATGACCATTAACTTATTCAGTGAGAACTTTGAGGAATGATGGCATCAATGCCTTAGCACCACCATTGACAACAAAAGTCTTGAGGAGACCCTTCTTTTGATAGAATTCCAACAATGGAGAAGTTAATTTGTCATATTCAACAAGTCTCTTTTGTACAACTTCTTCACGATCGTCATCTCTTTGAACAAGTGAGTCCTTAGCTCCGCAACCATCACAAATTCCCTCAACCTTTGGAACCAATGGAGGCATGTCCAAACCATCTCTCTTGATGTGAGCAAAATTGTAGACTTGACCACAATTGGAGCAAACTCTTCTGTTACTAATCTTGGCAATGATAATATCCTCATCTTGATGCAAGTTGAGAACGAGATCGAGTTTAATCTTGTCGGAGAGTGAGTCAAGTTTAATGGCTTGACTAATGGTACGTGGGAATCCGTCCAAGATGAAACCCTTTCCAGTTCCAGCAACACTCTGAGTGATCTTGTTCACCAAGAGATCAATGACCAATTCATCAGGAACCAAAGCACCCTTGGAAGTGTAGGATTGCATCTCCAAACCAATCTTGGTCTTGTTCTTGATCTCTTCTCTGATAATGTCTCCGGCAGCAATGTGAGGAATGTTTAATTGTTCAGCAGCACGACTTGCATAAGTTCCCTATATTGTGTGTGTGTTTTTCAACAATGAATACATTCGAAATTCAATTCGGGTTTTTCATAATTTTTCATTTCACGACAAGGCATGTTGGGTGTGATGAATTTTTGGTATATGTACAATGGAATAGTTGGTATGATGATATGGAATGTACCAAGAGTTAATCATCAAATGATCCATAAAATTCCATCATTAACAGTTCAACGTTGTAAAATCAGAGTGATGATGTCATCATGGAAATAAAGAAATTCATCATCACATGGTATCATACACACGCACAAACAAAAGCAAACCCATCATGTGATGTTTTTCATTCCAATCATTGTGTGGATCCAAAATGTCAAATTTGTTCACCACACACGCACGATCAGCCCACACTCCAACCACATTCACAAAAAACACATACCTTTCCTGCACCAGGTCTACCAACAAGCAAAACACCCTTCTTGAAAGTACTTTGTTCAGCAAAATTAGAAGAGCATTGGGATGAGAAATTTCTGGATTGATGAGTCGATACGATGAGGGAAGAGGATGATCTCGTAGCGATCTTTCGGAAGACAACAGAGGCAGACTTGTTCATTTTTTGTAATTTTTTTGACCTTATTGTGTCATCCCAGAGTGGGATGTAACGTTGGTTCGAAACAAATGTCTTGTTAAATTTAAGGGAGCAGTGTTACAGCCTCATGAACATGTTTTTCGTCCTGCTCAGTGTTTCAAACACTGTTTTGTGCTGAAAAAGCATAAGAGAAGGTCATCATGTGAACAAGATGGAAATTGCAGTTTTCCGATTGGATGACAAAAATAGAACGACATTCTTTCATTTTCTGGCATTTCATTCTTGACTGATAAACACTCCCCAAGAAAAAGACAACAACAACAACACGACAAAAAACCCATGAGCAATCTCGGCGCTGGAAAGGTTCGATTCCAAACCGCTTTCGTTCCCTCAAAACACATAACAGCCAAACAGGCTCGTCAAATTCATTCCTTGGCCAATCCACCGCCACCACCACAAGTTCCAGGACAAACACCTCAACCACCTCCTTTCTTTTACACGACTACCACATCCATTCTTCATGATAATCAACGCAATAGAAAGAAGGATCGTACAGGAAGAAATCGGAAACGGTTTTTATTTAATACGAGATGGAATGATGAAAGGAAGGATCATCATTCATTGTTGAGTGTCGGATCATCATCCTCTGTGATTCAATTTGAATCCACCTTCTCTCTCGTGTATCCCAAGATGAATCCAGAGAATGGTTTTTATGATCCTCCAAAATCATCGGATTCCATCAATTCCATTCAAACTCAATTCCATCGCGAGCAACGAGAGGAATTGCAACGTATCCGAACCATTCAGAATCGTGCCAAGAGAAATCGAGAAAAACTGATGAAAAAGATGATGATCAAACAGACTCAAGAGCATCAATCCGATGAAATGGAATCATCAACAAACTCAACAACATTGGTCTTGGATCAAAATCACTCACAAGAAGCAATGATTGAACAACGTATTCAAGCCTTAATGCAAACTCCCCCATTGAGAGCAGCTCCAAGAACAGCTCCTTCGCATGTATCCGCATTGGGATGGTCCAGTCGAACGACTGCTTTGACCAATGTGACCTATTTTAGACCTGGTGGAAAAATGCATTGAATCGGATGTTTCTGAATTCATCCAATATTTCAGAGAGGTTTATATTCCCTTCTCGGAAATTGGTAATTGCAAACAAGAATTGTGTTTGCTATGCAAGTCTGAAAATTGCTCTGAACAATTTGTTGGATTTAAGGCCGTGAGATCAAGTGCATTGAAAATTGTATTTTTTTTAGGAATGCACAAACGCCGTGAAATGCTTTTGAACATTTGGTTTTTAAATGAATTTTGAACATTGAAAACCAATGTAAAGCAAATGATTATTTAAAAACAATGAAGATTTGGAACAATTTAATTGTTGGAACGTAATTCGTAAACTATGCACTTTAGTTTTGTATTTATTTTCAAATACAAAAAAAATGTCAGATGCATCGGCTTCCTCTAGCACACCCACTCAACCCGAAGTGGAATCATCACCAGCAAAAAAGAGAAAATCAACGTCGGCAGCATCGGGATCATCTGCAAAGAAAAAAACAAAACAAGTGAATTTAGCCAAGAAATTACATTCATTGGAAAAGGAACAAATTATTGTTTTGATTACGGAGCAACTACCACATAGATTCCCAGAAAAGTATGGAGAAATTGAAGCAGATGTGTTGACTGTGTGTCCTGATCAAAATATTAATAACGTCGTGAATGAATTGAACATTTTGCATCGTAACATTCAAAAGGCTTTTCCGCGTGCAAAATATGGATCCAATCGAGATGATTATGCATTTAAACGAGTCAAGCCATGTTTGACAGCTTTCAAAAAAGGAGTCAGTGAAAAAATTAAGGAAGTGAAGGATGGTCAAAACTGGCATTTAATGTGTGAGTAAGTACGCTGTATGATTCGAGCCATGTGCATGTGGCTCACTAACTCTGTATTCAATTCTGAATTTGTCATTTCTCCAGCTTTCTTAACAAGCTTTTGAAGCTCGTGGAAGATTTACCAGATTTTGACACTGCAAAAAACAACAAAACCAAGACTGCACTTTTTAAACAATGTGCCACCAATTATGAAGCAATGCTCAAAGCTAGAGATTGTGATTTATCAGGCGACGAGCTGGATAGTATTAGTGCAGCAATTACTGATAGTGGCCAAAACACAAATTCAGATTTTGCAGATGTTATTGAGAGACTCAAAAAGAAGAAGGAAGCATTGGAAAAGTAGTATCAATGATTTTTATCATGCCCTGATTCAAAGACTTCATCACATCCCATCATTAACTTATTCACTTGTTTCAGTCAAAGGAGTGGTAATTGTTTGGGAGCTAGGCATTGATGAATGTTCGATGAGCTCAAAAGTGTAACCATATCGATCACATAGCCATTCTACTACTTTCAATACATTGGTTTTCTTTTGATCAGTGATCAAGGTGCACGGTATCTCACTAAGTTCTTTTAAGGCTAACTGATCGTGTGAAAATAAATCAAAATTGCGCACAACAAACCAAACCAGTTTTTGCTTGTGGAAGGATGCAAGCCGTTGAACATATAATTCATGGAGCAGCAGTGTTGTAGATTTCTCTTCTGCATGCTGATGATTGTTGTTGGGATCACTGTAATTAACTTTATCCAAGACTCCAAAAACGTATCTCAATCTGTCCATTACATTCTCTCGGGTGATTGGTCCGGAAAGTGAGGTGTAATATTGAACCATTTCCTCAGATTGCGCAATATCATTGGTGATCGACTCAATATTCGATGAAGAAAGCAAATAGGCATCAATGGTTGTGAACAACTTGGAAAAATTCGTGTTTTCCAGTACCAGATTGAGAAGTTCAATGACATTCTCATCACAAATCAAGTGACCAATATTATGCTCTGCTAAATCTTTCAAACCTTGAACCATGAAAAAGTCTGCTGTTTGAAATAATTCCAAGTTGGTATAAATATCCATGATACTCTCTGTTGTTGTTTTGGCTTGTGACAATGCTGTGTCTTCTTTTTGAACAGAGTCGTCACTTCTTCCATCCACTGGATTGTCATTTGTCTCTGCTTCACTTTGAACAGAACTGTTCAATAACTCGAGATTTTCTTCTGAGCCATGCGACTTGGGGGATGAACTCCTTTCTTTTTCCTCATTATGAGATCTAGTTGTTTCTTCTTCTTGTAATTCTGATTCACCACAATTTATATTCTTCTCGTGGTCATTTTCGTTGAGAGCCATTGATGAAATTTGTCCTGTTGTTGCCACAATGACATTTTGAATTTCGTTTTGTCCATCAGAAAGGACATCATCTCCATGATCCATGGTGTTGCTTTCTTCTTTACTGTCTCCAATTTCTGCATCACTTTCTTCCATTGTATTGTCACTTTGTTCGTCATCTTCTTCTTCATAGGTATGGTAAGTGTTGATTTGATGACTTTTTTCAATAACATCTGCCATATCATTTGAAAATACTTGCGAAAAATCTGGATGGGTGTGCGGCAAAGTTGGAGTTTGAAGATAATTGTGGTACAAGTAGTACACAAATAGTTGTAATGTTTTCTCAGTGCTGATAAAGTCTCCAACATTGTACTCTGTGGCTTGTTTTTCACTAAATGTTCCTTTCATTAATTGTTTGAAATAAGGTGAACGAGAAGAAAGAATAAATTTGTGGACTTTGCATTCAATTCTGTGCTTGGATGACTGTTGAACAACAAGTTCATTATCGAGGTGAGATTTTTGCTGCTCTGAATCGTTCGTTTGTTGTGTATTGCTCTCTTCAATGGGAATAAATAGTGTGAAATCTTTAGATTCGTCATCTTTCCACAATACATTGAGAGTGTAACATTTGTCATGATGATCGATCCTGTCTAATAAATACTCGAAAGGAGTTCCAGATTGTGACTGTTCAATTGTGTCCTCGTCATCAATAAAACGCTTTTCCATCGCATGAACATGAGGCTTCCAAATTGAGAACAAGGCATTGAGTGTTGTGTACTTGGCTTCTTCAACTGTCTTGTCAAACATATTTTCTAAAACTCCAAGATAAATATTTTCAATCCATGCAAATACAACGTCAGGTTCCAAACAAATATTTTCAAATTTTTCTAATATTAAACGATCCCTAACCAATGAAATGTCTAAACCTTTGGAGCGCATTTCTGGTGTGCTGAAGAAGTCGTTGTACAATGAGGGACATCTGCTACGAATCAAAGGAGTGTACACACCAATCTTGTCAGACTGAGAGTTCACAATATAGCTATCATTGTAAGATGGATCATCCTCATTGAGGAAATGTGTAATATCATCAGCCATTGTGTTGTTATTCACCAATGTATCATAGTCACATAAATTGTATTCAATGTCCTCTGTTTGGTCGAGCTCTTCCAGATTGGTATTTTCAAAAAATGTGTTCAAATCTTCATAAATCACTTCAGAAAAATTGGTTGGTGCAATAGAAGGTTGTGACTTGAATTGTGGCTCCAAATTTGTAAACACACTCTGCATGAATTCACAAAGCCTAGGTGGTGAATACAATTTACCTAGACCTAATGCCTTGATAGCGCAAATGACATCGTCCTTGTCTACAAAGTTATTTTCCTTCGTTATTTGCAAGTATTCAATAATTTTTCCAATAAAGCTTTTAAGAATAAAGAATCCTTCGAGGATACTTCCTTCGTTGCATGAAAGAATTCCAGCCTGGCGCATTAATCTCATTAAATCCACATGAAGTGAATCACTTTCAGGGTTCTGATGCTCTTCATCGATACTGGTCTCAAAAACATGATCCAACGATTGAATGTGATTATCTTCACCGTTTTGAGGTTGGAACTAATGTCATTGCCCATGTTATTATTTTCTAACATGTCACTCCTATTTTCAAACTTACATTTTTATAAAAAGTGACCCATTCTTCGTCTGCCACGCTGGTGCTCTCTTCTCCTACGCCATGGTACAACCAGTCTTCACAACTTGCTATACTGGTTGGTACGGTGTCAGAGTTGAACAATTTGCTTTTTCTGTACATTTTCAAAGTGGATGATGGAGTATGATGAGTATACCATAGAGGATGACGTGTGTTAGTGGTATCATCCACTTGTATCATGTGTCCACGATATCTCATTGAATAGTTTTCAATGATATTGTTGTCCTCTCCTTCATCGAATGAATCATAATCATCTGAATCTCGATCTGAAATTTCCTCACTATCTGAGTCATGGCAAAATGGGTCAGAAAATGTTCTTTTCAAGTCTTTGGTGATTCCTTCCAAATCAGTGTATTCAGCCAATTGTCCCTCGATTACTGAAACCGAAGCATTGCCAGTCAATAAATAATTCGCACCATTCTCATCAATGAATTGATCTAAAACATATCTTATCAATGGTCTACTTTCCCTTTGATATTGTTCTTCAGTGGTGCGGTGAAGTAAGTAAATGAGCTCCTGATTTAAGCAGTCGAGAATCATTAAGGAGACGCCAAGTCTCATGAGTGACACCTCAATATCTTGATGCTCTTCATGATGAAGCGACCCCTTGACACGCATTCTCATGGTTTTTTCAAGAATACTAAGGAAAGGATGATCTCGTGCATTTTCAGGTGTAGCATCTTGTAAGCAAATTTCAACAAAAGGAGGTTCATAATTGCTTCCAAAATCTTTTTCATCAGCCAATGTTTTGTTGAACAGATACGAGCTAACGTAAACGTCTTCATAATCAGAAAGATCCTCGAAACTCTCGACCGAATAGGTCAACTCTTGCTCTTGATGAATTTCATCTCCAATATCATAATCTTGGTACAAAATAGAAGGTGACAAGTAGAATGCATCAAGGAAGGAGTATCGCAATATTTCTTCTTTTCCTGGATCAATTTCTGAAATACTTGGCAATTTTTCAGAATTACCTTCTTCAGTATTGTCGCTTAATAAATTCTCCTCACGCTGGTCTTTGAGAATTTGTGGCAGAATATATTTGATCCAATTTTCTGGCGTGTTGTACGTTTTTCCTGTTAGATCCCAACCAACACCATCAAAATTCTGTTCATCTTCAAATCTCAAATTTGATCGAATCAGATTTTTGATAAACTCTTCGTCATGTATCTGACATCGTTTTACCATTCTGTCTGCCAGAAAAAGTGAAATGGATTCGATCATTTCTCTCTTTGTAAACAGTTCGGAGAACAGTTTGATTACATGCTCCTTCTTCGTGACATCGTCTTCACCAATGCTACGAGATGTATCATCATTTGTTGGCAAGTGCATTGTGTCACATTTTGAAGAGGTCTGATCTGAATGCATTTCCAAACACTTCAATGAATCTGCACTGGTCCAATTCTGAATGCCAAGAATCAGAGATGACAGAAAGTGTCTAATCTTACGAACGCGCCAAATTTGATTAAACTTCTCATCTTCATTGCTGCCTTCACTACTTGTATCATCATCCAACTCCTGATGAACTTGTTCAGCAAATACATTGGCTCCATGCTTTGGAAAATTATCTTCATAGTGTTGCAATAACAAGTATTTTAAATCCAATGTTTCATCATTGCTGTGATGATTGAATTTTTTCACTTTTTTCAAATGATCATGATTTCGAATAATGCCATCATCCTCGGAGGCTGACCCTTGTTCTCCTTCCTCTACGCTGGAGCTCAGCTTGGATTTCGTGTATGTATTGTCCTGATCTTGCAATAGCTCTCTCTTTCTCTTGAGAGAGAGCAACCGTTCTTCTTCCTCGTGTGTGCGAATGGGACAATCGCTGGACTCAGCATGAAACATTTTTTTTAACTTTACAACGTCCAATATTTCATCGAAATTCGTTGTTTATCTAAAAAAAATTGTGTTGAGCCTAAGAACAAATCACCCGTTTTCATCATGATGCCGAAGGTCAAGAATGAGCTTTCTCGTTCCGTGATCGAGCAGATGGTCTTGTATGGTTGGTTGATAATTACCATGATGATGATTGTTGCAAGTTGTGGATTCAATAACATTCATGCATCCCGAAATATTCCTGTGATTGTGGATAGTGATTTAGGTACTGATGATTTGTTTGCAATTTTACATCTTCTTCATCATGATGAGAAACAGCTTGAAAAAACAAAAATGAAATTTAATGATGAAAAATATATTCATTGTGCCGGCACGAATAATAATTTCACAATTTCAATAATTGGAATTAGTCTTGTCACTGGCATGCAACTCTCTCTTGAAACTTCAGTTGATATTTTACAGAGATTGCAATTATTTACAAACGGATTTAAACATATGAAAATGTCCATGACGAATTCAATATATTATACACCATCACAAGAAATGAAATTACCTAAACTCTACATTTCCATGGATCCACATGGATTAATTCCGTCCCAGAGTCATAGTTTTGCTGAAGGTACATGGTATGCGAAATGGAAAGATAGAGAGCTACATATGGCTGATATTCTTGAAATTCCACCAATTGCGAATTATTCACATCCTGTATTGCTACCAGTTGTCAATAGTCAAGAATATGTCAAGGAAATGATGCACCTATTGAAAAATCAAATAGATTTGAATCAACCTGCAACTGTTTTAGCCATTGGCCCACTCACTAATTTGGCTCGTTTGGTTCTCTCTAATCACAACAATTTATTAGAAAAAGCAATCGAGAAAATTGTGATAATGGGAGGAGCAATTGACATGATTGATCCAAGCAATGCTATTAATGGCGCTGAATGGAACTTCTTTTGTGACTCCACAGCGGCAGAAATTGTGTTGCGAGCATTCAGTGGAAGAACTGTATTGTTTGACTTGAAAGTTGCGAATTTAGGTACGTGAAACTTTTCTATTGTAATGTGTTGTGATCATGATTTTAACATTTTGATCAAATATTCGAATGTAAACACTGTTGTATTGAATTGGTGGAATTGTATGTGTTGTTCGAATTAATGACACAAGATGCTGTGAATGAAACCAATGCTCAGGACATTTACAAATATGCTACCTCTTTTACCATTCCAAAACATTCTCTTCAATTTGTCCAATTGGGTCTTTTAGAAATGTCACGCGCCTCTCTCACCTACGATGTGGTTACTTCCTTTTATTTGACGCATCCACACTTATTTACCTTTCAGAAAATTTGTGTGTCCATTTCATCACAAACTCCTACTCAAGGAATAATTCATGAAATTGATTGTACTGGAAAAGAACAACAGGACATTGTTGTGAATCGAGCAGTAGCATTCAATAAGATTCAATATCTTGAATATTTGAAAGAATTATTTCGACTCTAGTTGGATGGATCAATAACGCCAAAACTCGCGTTGTATTGGAATTTTAATCGAAATTGGCTCTACAGCTTCCTTTTATTTGATCTATGAACATGCTCACAACCTTGATCATTTCCACTTCACTATTCAAGTAATGGATGCTTCAAACAGAATGCCTTAAAAGACACAACTCAATGCAACTCATGAATGATTTGAATGATGAGCAATTTCGATAAGTACTTGTCGATTTGTTCATATTTGGTATTAACATCCATGATACCCACGACTTGTAACCTTTTTAATGAGTTTTGTTCTGTATTGGATCATATGTGTTACAGTGTGGTGATTACATGGTATTGACAAGTTGTACATTTTCACAGAGATTTGTCGCTAGCATGATCCAATATCAAAACAAAACAGGTGAACAATCCCAACGACGTACAATGTTCCACACATTAAGCTCACAAATTCAGAATTTTCAGCTGCATGGAGCAAAATTTCTCCAACGGGAAGGCATTTGCCCTTTCGTAGTGAAATCTCCCAAAGCAAACATGTCCTCAGTGTTTATCAGTCGTCTCTATGAATGTTTTTTTTTGACAAGTTTGTTCGTCCATCACCACTTTTATCCATTTATGAGGAGTCATGAAGATGATACAATGAAGAGGACGAGTTCATACACCATTCACACACCACCGTAAAACTATCAGGTGTATAGTTTGAAATATCAATGGAAATCAAATTCAAAAAGTTGACAACAACACTCTTGAAAGCCACCGGTGTACAACCATTTCATGAGCTCTCCACATCATCCTTCGAAGACCATCGACACCACTACGACCGGTCGTGAGATTCAGAACGAAGATCTAGACGACAAAGTCGTATTATCACAGCCACCTCATGTCAGTACCACACCCTCTTCATCATCAAGAATTTGTAGTCGATACACTCAGTTGAGAAAACAATTACGGTCATGTTCAAACTTTAAAGAGAATTACTTTGTGATGGAAATGAAAGTGACCTCTTCCATTGCATCTCAAAAAGGAGCGTCTAGAAGAAACAAGTGTTCATCCTCTACCACAAAAAAGAGAAACAAGGATCAACAAGAAGAGCAACAACAAGAAGGTCATGAACTGTCAGATCATAATGATCTCGAGAAACAACATTCACAACCCATGATGAAAAAGAAGAAGCAAGAGGATAATATGAGTTTGGACACACATGCTCCAGCTCAGGAAATACAACAACAACCATGTGCATCATTATTGGCATCCACTGTCACCACTATGGAAATGAATCATTCACAAATCAACTCTTCATTCACCCACTATTCACTGGTACAAGAAGGTTTGAGTCAACAAATGTATGATCCATCCATGATGTTAAGGTATTGGCAACTTCAAATGTTAAATGACATTATTGAAGCAATCAAAACACTCCACAAGAATGATCACGTCAGCAATCATCATGATGAACCAAATGTTTTGTACAACCAGAAGGTGGTTGTATGAATTCTCTATTGAATGATGATGTGACACATAACAACGTGAATGATCAATGGATGCAAACACACTTCCACACGAATGACACGAGTCATACAAATCCATCTTTCCTTGGACAAGATCAAATGATTCATGATCAAGAAGTGAATTCTAAGGCCACATCGTTATTGATGTTTGAAGATATCTTGGAAATGCCTTCCTCATCATACAGTGGCCACTCCTGTCATGATCAAGATGAGAATCTTAATGAAGATTCTGATTTTCGACATGATTTTCTTCAAGGAATGAAGCGAATGTAAGACGAGATTATTATTGGCCATGACGACAACCATTGTCACATGTTGTAGTGGCTCATCATTGAACCACATTTTAGTGTACACTATCCTGAAATAGTCCAAAACATGATTACATGATTTTCAATGGTTTATACCTTTTGTCCTTAAACGTGTTGGGATAAAAATTATTTCGCAGTTCCCATCGACACGATGACGAATCTCTTCACTCTTTGACTACCATGTTTTTGGAATATCTGGGACACACTCCTTTTAAAGCAATCTTTCGCTACAAATAAGGTAAAAATAATTCTCTCTCCAGTTATTGATGTCTCCATCAACCACAAGTTGATGTAAAATTTTACAAATCGTGTGCCGCTTGAGCTACTGCGAGATTCGAAGAGATTACACAGAAGGTTGAAAATCCAAGAGTTGTTGTTGACTTCCATCATCTCTCATCATTTTGATGTCGTGCATTGTTCTCGAATCGCCATCAAAAAGCATGTTCACAACACGCTCCTTTCAAAGACACACCAAAAAAAACACACGAACAACAATAACCGTCCGAACAAGATTCCGTTCATCTTCTTAACACATCCGATGAAATGAACGCAACATTTACCAATTCTGGCATGACAACGAGTCAGCAGTGTACAACGAATAGTACAACTAGTTCGACTTGCATGCAAGACTTTTTATCCTCTCATTGTAATCATTCATCATCATCAATGAATCATGATGAACCTCAGGTGTTACTCTCGAATCATGTCGATAAGAAAATCTCGAGTCGGTACACTCAACTTAGAAAACAACTTCGTGCATGCAATAATTTTAAAGAGAATTATTTTGTATTGGAAGTGAACAAACCACATCAGTCAAATGCCAAAATGTCGTCCGAAACAAAAAGTAAGAAATCGAGTCAAAAGAGAAAGCAACAAGACAAGGTAGAAGATATGCAAGTGGCGCAAGCTCCCAAGAAAGTCAAACAGAATGAGAGTACTTGCTCTTCAGAAACTGAATCATTACATGCGTCCGTGACAAGTGGCACAAATTTGCATGTCAACATCTCTCAACCAGAAATTTCTGAAAATGCATGTGTCCATACAAATTCGAATCCTCAGGATGACATGCAAATTCAATTGTTACATACTCTCATTTCATCTTTACAACATGTACAACAACATCCCTCCAATGACATTTCCAATAATGGTAATATTGCAACAAGAACCACAACAGCAAATCCAATCATGGAAAAGTTATTGTCAACGTGGTTTACAGAGTTGTTATATTTTGGCACCTTACACCTTACACTTAGTGTCAGTGCTGTTTTCATTTGACACTTGAGTGCCAAATGAATGAAGTGTGATTTGTATTTGACACTTGAGTGTAAGGTGCTATTTGTATTTGACACTTGAGTGTAAGGTGCGAAATGGATGTTGATTGAAATGGAGGTACTAGTTTGTGAACCTAACCATTCTACTTCGTGTTCATATAAAAAGGTCAATAACGAATCTATCAAACAAAAAAAAAGGCATGATTTAATCTCATGCATCTACTTTCCTTACGTATGTTAGCTTGGACCTTCGTATGAAAGGAGTTAGGAGGCACAAAAGATGATATGTTCCTTTCATTCACGATGATAGACTCAGCCGTTAAGAAGTATGACTACGAAACAAAAAGTGATTCCAGTTCCCTTAATTGTACCCTTCTGATTGCTTCAGCTTGACTTTTGCTGTTACCGTCATTCCCAAATCACTCAAATTCGATTACATCAGCCAACAACAGTGTTGAGCACCATTCTCTTGTTCTTCTCACCGTTTTTGTAACAATTGAACAAAAGTACATGTCACTATGAAGAAAAGCTGGCAAGTTTCACTCCCCTGTTGAACCAAATGAAAATGTTTTCCTGTACTGCAAGTGTTTTTCCTCAACATAAATCGTCTCTCAAGTTCATTCAGCAAGCTCTGACATCCTGTTCGACAACTTCATCTCAATCTCTTTCAACGCCGTGTTGTATGGCGCAACATCAACTCAGAAAACAGGTGCTGAACGGTGGAACATTATTTGAACCACTGCCTCACAACGCTTCACCTTAGAAAATGAGCGTGAGTCTATTCTTCCCTCCATAAACTAAATTTCGTAGATGATCATTTGGTATTGTCGTTGTCAGACGAATTGTCCAAAAATTGCGTTCGTGATACTCGATGATGATTGTGTAGTGAAGAGAATTTTGAGGCCCGTTGCTCACAACCGTGAAGACGGAGGTTTGTAATTTCAAAATAATATTTAAATAAATTAAAAAATATCCATTGCAAACGGCACTAAAGTGTAAGGTGTAAGGTGCTAAAAGGTATGTCCTCTGGTTTACATTAAGTGCTTTGAATCAATCCATGCGGACGTTGTCGACGAATCCAAACACTTCCTTGGATGATTTCATTGAATTGCAAAGTAATAATGAGAACAAGGATCAAATCTCATCATCTGTTGCCTTTTCGTCGTTTCCAGTTGTGGAAAATACCCAATCAGAGACGACGAATTTATTTCCCAACAATAATTTGGATGAGCTTTTTGATTTTTTCTAAAATCTTGAGCTTGCATAAAAAAAAGTTTTAAAACGTATTTTTTTGATGGATACTAAAAATAAAAAGCGCTGCGATTTGAAAAAAGTTGAATAAGGCACATTGTAGAGGTGTTTTGTTTCTGGATTCATAATTGATAATTCCATTCTTTTTCAACCCCAACTCTCCAAATGTCACAATCATTTACGGCAAATCAGACATGTCTGAAGTTTATTGATTATGGCCCAAAATCATTCTCTTGTATTTTGTAGTTTTTGGGGCCATGTTGCCATTCAATGTTTCAAAATGCATCTTCTTCATACTCTTGCAGTATGGAAACGTCGCTTGGAATACATGAATCGCTCAATAAAAACTATGTGAATGATGAATTTTGTCAAGGGAACTGGAATCTACTAAATATTCTGCAGATCCGCTCGGTGACATGATGTTCAACTCTGGAGCATAACGACGATGAAGTTCTCTAGCAACTTTGGCAATAATGAATGGTGCATCTGGGTTCATTTCGACTGGTCTGTGATGATTTTCATCGAGTGTAAATAAATGAATTTTCTTAACAAAGCCTTCATATTTGGGATGCAACAATTTGGCACAAAGTTCTAACATGGGTGTCACCAACGTTTGTTCTTGTACGGGCATCTGTTTGAATTGAGTAAAGTTCTTTTTGATATCAGTGGTACTCCCAATGAAAACAATCTTGCTACTTTCTGAATTGGAAATTGTCACAGCATATAATGAGACGCATCTAAACGAATCCAACACTCGTCGATAGAGATCATAAAAGAGTACTGAATATTGCTTGAGAACCAAGTCGTAAGGAGTAGTATCCACAGAGAGACTGTGATTCGGTGATTCATTTCCAGCATTTTGAATACATCCCTCCACAGATGTCATTCCATCTCGTTGCCACTTTTCAAAAATCTCAAAAGTAGTCTCTACATATTCTTTGGCTCTCGAAAATAATTCTTCGGATGGCTCCAAACCTCCAATCATGGTATTAAAGTCATTGTATTTGAGATGTGCATGAGGATGATGATGTGATTCAATGGAGAGCTTTTCCAATGGCCTCGTCCTTGGCTTTCCACTGACTTGATCCAGCAAGCTTAATAGTTGCATTTTGTAGTCCTCAGCAGAGAGTAATACCACATGTAAATCATCCAAAACATCTACCAAACGTGTCCGATCTCCAATGGATGGCAATTTCGTTTCATATTGCTCTTTCAATTCATCCAACTTGGTCAGTAATTGAGCATACTGTTTGGGTTCAGAAGAACCGGTATTGGGCGCCTCATCAGAATCTCCAATGAATACATGATGTTCTTTGGCCCATTCATTTTCCTCTTGATTGTCCATATATTGCTGGATCTTTGCCTTTACCTTGGAATATAAAGCATTCTGTTCTTCCACCAATGCCTCTTCATAATAATAAACACATTCAAACACCAGCTTGGAAAATTCTTCACCAAACACATCCTTCATTGTGGCTGCAATCACCGATCTCGAACTTTCCAAAGATAAAAACCGATTTATAAAATCTGGGTTCACCATCTCATGAAGATGGGCAGACAATAAATGTCTCGGAATGTATTGAATGCTGTTTGTTGAAGACGATGCAAGAGTTGTTGAGGCTTGTGGTTGGCTCATTTTTTTTTGGTTTTTTTTCAATTTCCATAAATTCAATAGTGACTTTTAAGGAAGTATGAAAGTGGTCAACCAAAAATGTTTCACTGGCACTGCTTCATACCAATGCACAATCATGAAAGACCAGTAAAAGTCGATCAATGGCATTAAGCCAATATTCTGTTTGATTCACTCGTTGTGCTGAATCTAGAAATATTTCAAAAGAGAGAATGAATTGTTTCAATCCAAGTCGTTTCAATGTGTTGGCTTGTTCCATAAAATTCAGAATCGTGTCGACATTCACCAAAGATTCACTGTTGTCCTTGTATTTCTCAAACCATTCTTGTAAAATTGAAAAGTAATGTTGCAAGAGAAATTCTTGCTTTTTTCTTTCATCGCTTAATAATAAATAGATGTCAAGTTCACTGGAACTGTAAATAAAGTAGAATAAATCTCTGAAAAGAGGGCCAATATGGACCCATTGAAAATCAATGAAGGCAAGTGTCGACTGTTGTGGAGAGTGTTGTTGGTGTTGCAAAAATAAAACGTTGTTGAGCCAAAAGTCTCCATGACATAATACACTCAAAAGAGGTGAGTTTTTGCTGTCCAGGTCGTAGACGTTCCATAAACTGTCTAACTTTTCAATCAACTCTTGGTAAAATTCAAGTGGTTTTCCCAATGATCGAAATACCTTACTTTGATTCACATACGAAATAAATTCCTGATCTTTGAATTTGGTGCTCAATAAATTAAGAGCATATTCAGTAAATATTTTCGAAAATTCCCCTTCAATACTCTCTTCATATAACTTATTATTTAACAATTGTTGATTGCCGTGTTGGTCCATCAATTGTTGAGCTTGATCAATTTTATATCTCAACTCTGGATGAAAAGAAATGGCATGAAATTTTGAAAGACTTTTCAACGTTCTGATAAATTCTTGTGAGGACAATCCACGTATTGTCAATTCATCACAATGAGCCACTGTTTGAACATTCTCACAAAGTAAATTTTCCATGACAATAAATCCTCCTCCTCTAGGAAATGCTTTACCATTCTCTTCTTCAATATAATATTGATACATTTTCGGAAACAAAATTTCATCTTGATTCAATAACTGTAATCGATGAATCATGGGTAATAGTTCCGAATAAAAGAAACATTCTCTTTTGTGGATCTGAACAGAATTCAACATGATGGTTTGAATTAGATTATTACTCTCTTGATCATCATTCTGAACAGTGATATCACTCTTCGGAGCGGAAGGAACCATTTTCAAAATACATGATGAATCATGTTGAGTCTTGTGTTGCAAATATAGTATTTTCCCTAAATATCCACTCGAGTTTTCCTTGTTTAAAATGGTGTAGTCCGAGAGAAGAAAATTATTCGTGGATAATGATTGTGAATGAGTGCAATTTGCAAGTTGGTTCAGTAATTGATCTTTTTGAAACATTTTTTTCAACTTGGAAAATGACTTTGAAATTGTTGTTCATTCAACAATTTATTATTATTGCATCAATTTCGAAAATGATAAGTGTTGAACTAACGAAGAATAAATCAAAATCAACCTCTATCAAATTAAATTATTTATTTAATTATTTTAACCAAAAAAATGTTAAAAAGTTTGTTGCGGAGCTATTTGGCCTTCTCCAACAAGTACTACGTTCCGATCATGTATCGATATGCGTTGAAGAGAGCTCTCAAGTTGTATCGAGGAGATGTCCATGAACAAATTGTAAATAATAATTTAACAAAGGAGGCTCCAAATAATTCAAAAAGTTTTGATCAGTTGGATTGGAATAAAAACTCACAAGTAGTGAACGAATTAATGAACACGATCAAGCAAGAACAAGATGTAATTATGAACTCGGAAATTACTCGACAATTTTTACAAAATGAAAAGGAAGAACGAAATATGATAGACAAGAGTTGGCTTCCATTGGTCGCTCAATATATTGCCTCGAATCGAGTGTTAGCACGAGAATTATTTAATGGTGATGAAACAAAGGCCATGTTGTTCATATATGACCGAGCGTTATTGCCTCCCGTAGAGAAAATGATGAGAATGGTGTTAGGAGGTCAAGGACGAAAGGGCATTGCAAGCGGATGGATTGTCAGAACACCAAGAGCTGGAGAAGATGACAACCAAGTAGATGTTCTGGAATATATGTGGAAAATGATGAGCATGGCAAATGATTTGATTCATGCTTGGACATTGACACATGAAATTTATCATGAAACAAAGCTCGCGGCAAACATGTCTTTAGAGCAACAACAACAACAGGACAAGACACTTTCAGGACAAGATGACGATAGCTCTAAAAAAATTAGGATCTCTACCATTCGAGTGCATCATTGCATGTTAAATCGATTTTTTAGAGCTCATAACGCTTTGAATTTAATGCCTGTCATTTGTTCCTTTGACACTATTTGGGCAAGAAATGCGTATGAACACACTGGTCACAAACTTCGAAGAAATCAAACATTAAGCCTTGGTGGAAATTATTGTGCATTTGATTTTTCAAAAGATTTTGATAAGGAGCATGATGTAGTGTCAATAGAAATTGAAAAATTACGTAAACAGTAATTCATGAATGGTGGATGGAAAATTTTCCTCATGTGAATGAAATATAGTCTGATTGGTGACAAAATTATGTACAATTATTCTTCATCTTCTTCGTCACTTAAATGATGGTCGAATTTTGACTTTCTCTTGGTGGATGGATTGGTTTTTGTTTTGTCATTGGATGAGCTACTACTATTCGCGGATGACGACGGAGAGGAACCAGAACTAGCACCAACCACATTTGGTCCATTATTTCCATTCTTAAACGCCATTTCAAGTCCAGCCTTGACAGCACACGCCACTTGCTCCTCTTTTTCACGAATTATTTCGCGTTGCAAGGTAATTTGTTCCCTAGCTCTCTCTCGTTTTTCTTCTCGCTCCTTGGCACGTTTTTCTTTAATCTGTTGCTTACGTTTTTCCACCAATTCATTCCATTGCTTCAAATTGATTTGGTTGGTGACATGTCTAAATCTTCTTCCACTCAAATCTCTCATGGCACTAAAGTTGGTGGTCTTCTTCTTTGATTTGGATTGTCTGAGCAAACTTCCGAATCCTCCCTTACCACCAACAAGTCCAAATATACCATCCGAATAATTGCTTCTCAATTCTATAGGATGAGAATAAGGAAGTGTAGAGTTAAAATAGTGAGCAATTAGAACATTCAAACGGAGTGGTTTGTATGCTTGATGTGCCAAATAAAAGGAGGATGAAAAAAGCAAAGCCTCCAAAGTTGAATCATCTTGCTGTTGTGAATGGGTGCAATTTTCGGTAATCATAACAGGATGATAGTCCGATGACGGATTGATGAGACTTTCATCATCATTCGTTAATTTCAAAATAAATTCATCAATCACATCTTGCCATGTATATTTCAAAAATTCCTCTCTCGATAATTGCACTTCGTATGAATTCAATTTAATATTGTACACATGATCATCATGGTGATCATCAAAAACTCCATCGCTCCCTTTGTTGTGGTCGGAAGCGTGCTTACTCTCCGATGCAGAAAAATCGAATCTCATTTTTTTTGGTTTGTTGTTGGAAGAACCTGAGCATTCAATTTCGAAAGTATTATTAATGTCAAATAACATGAACATTAGCAAACACCCTCAAGTACTGTGATTTTATAATTTAATAACAAATGGTAAAATAGTCACCGTTTTGAAACAAAAGCAGCACTTGATATAAATCGTTCAGGATTTGTTCTTTTCAACCGCTCATACGATTCCATACATACATGTGCATGTTCCAATAAATGTGAATATCTAAACTTGAGTAAGGATGCTTTTTCACAAATCAACAATAAATTCATATAGTCCTGACTCAATTGCTGATACAAATTTTCCACATATTCAAGCATTAAATTAATCGAAGATTCAATCACTAGTCCATGAAGGGCATCACAATGGATTTTCGTGGCAATTTCTACTGGAAATACTGCATTAATATTTGCAAATTTGAATTGATTGTCTTTGGTCATGTTCGTTATTTCATTGACCACGCTCATCAATTGAAGGGAGAGCGTGGAATCGACAAATTTGCGATGTCTGAATAGAATTAATGCTTTCAATCCCAAACTTTGTAAAATGATATGGAAACAATGTTCTTCACCCACCACATGTTTTAAATATTTGATCAAAATATCCAATTTTTGAACCAGAAGATCGGTCGAATCGTGAGTATCCAATTGAATAATGGGTCTATTTTCGATGGGTGAAGATTGAGGTACTGACTGCAAAGGGGGAGTTATACTTTCAGCAATCGTTTGAGTTCCTTGCAAATAACTAGTTGCATTGCCACTCTTTGTGGAAATTGATGAAGTAGAGATTGTCTTGGGAATGCCATTTTGAGAATTCTCAATTCCATCGCCACGCATTATGTGACGTCTAGCAATATTCCTCACCACTCCATTAAGTATATTCACATGTTGCAAAATTTGAAATTCCAAGTAGCTACTCTCATCCACAAGATCCATAAATGGATAATTAATTTTGTTTTGTGGAGAATTCAATACGTTTCGAATATGAGAATCCAAATTCTCAGGAATGAAAAACGCTCGAGTCATGGCAAGACCTTGTTGAATATACTCACGAGTGGCTTGTTGCATGTGGGGAGCTGACACTGTGACAGGTGTCTGATTATTTCCAATAGTACTACTAGCAGTTGTGATACCATGAGCATGCACAGAACATGCTTGTTCCTTCCCATCATCCTCAATCATGATTGCATTCAAAAAAGTTTCACACATGTAATGAAAATACTTGGCACGAAGTAAACATTGTCCCATACATGTTTCATTGCCTGAAGGATTCAAGGATGTGGGTGTTGTTGTTGTTGTTGCAGATGAAGGAAAGGAAGAAAGACTTGTCAAAGACGACGATACCGATGACTGTGGCGGATGGATCATCATGATGGTTGGTTGCATCTCCAATTCTTCCTTCTTACACAATGAAATTTCTGAACCACTCGCACTTCCATGTTCGGGTTTAAGGGTTTTTGAACAGTCAATAATTCCTAACATGTAATACGACATTAAACTATAGGCACACAATACATCTCCAATTTGATCAAAACATCTCGACAAGTATTCACGAGCTTTTTCATACATTGCTTTGGAATGGTTTTTTCGACCCACCCTGGAAAAAACCAAAGCATGAATTAAAAAGAGAATGGCGAGATGAGAATTACCTAATGGTTGGCTCAAATCAATATTTCTGATATCAGAATCTGTAATATTACTTTTTTGTCCAGATATTGACACAGAAATCCAATATTTGAGAAATGCAGAATCCTTACAGGGCGGAATTAAGGAAAGTGCCATTTTGCGATAAATACTTTCTGAAATGTTACTAAATAATTTTCTCTCCAATTCGACGAGCTCAAGATTATTGAGATAGGATCTTTCGGTAAAGTATCTCATTGCTGCGGAGTTTGTAGCAGAAGCGGATGTTGTTGCCGTCATGTTTGTAGTGGCTGTCGTTGAATGTGCCGAATTGCTTTCACACAACAATGCAGGAGACGGTGAAGAAGACGAAGAGTGTGACGGTTCAGCCATTACTACTACAGTACTCGTTCCGCTTACTGCATTATTTTGGAGTGAGTCTGAAGATGAAGAAGAGGTGGTCGTTGCATGTGCTTGCTTTCCAGTAGATGCATTTGTGGTTTTAGATTTTCGTTTGTTGGATGAGCCTACTGTATTGGAAAGAGTATGATCTATAAATTGATATTGAACAGCTCCGGTGATGGGATGGATGGGTGGTTGACTAGTTTTTGGACCTCTCTTTCTTGCCTGTGAATAAACACATTGTTTTTGAGATTTGACACAATTAGAACAACCAGGAGGATATGCCACTTTGTCACACTTTTTGTGATTCAATTTACAGAAAATGCATGCATTGTTCATGAGTGTAGGAGTGAAAGTGGCAGATGTAGTAGATGTTGTATTGGATGTCGATGATGTACTGGTTGCTTCAGACATTTTCAAAGATGTGTTGGATGATGTTGGTAGTGATGGACTCCTCTCATCAGTCATGCATGTTGTCGGAGATGATGTTTTTTCTAATGCATGTATTCCGTACATTGATGTTGTGATTGCTGAGAGAGGTGTGGCAACTTGTGGAGTGGGTTGTTGTTGCATGCTTGATAATGAAGCTGGTTGTTGTTGTGCCACATGCATGGTGGTGTTAGGCATATCTACTGCTTCCGCGTGTGGATGATGTGCTGAGGATTCACATGCACGCGTAGTTGAAGTATTGTTGATACTATTTCCTGCATGAGAGGTTTCGCATGATAGAATGTTTACTATCGAAGGCTCTCCAAAGAAGAGTCTTTCTTGAGGATGAAGACCTGAATTGTTGTTTTCAATGGTATTCGGATTAATCATGTTGTACAATGCGGTAGAAGAAAATGAAGCAACTTGTAATGATGAATTGGTTTCTTTTGGAGCTGCTTGTTGTTGTTCTGACATGGCTGGTACTTGATACGAATAGGTTGATTGGGAAGAAGAAGAAGGTTGTTGTTGTTGTTGAAGAAGAAGAAGCCTAGTTGGAATTGGAGAAGACGAGAAAAAGGCATGGGAAGGAGTGGCCACTTGAAATGGTCGTACCCCTGTTTCAGACTTTGTTTCGGGAGTTGGGTGGGTTGGTGGCGAAGAGGTGAGGGACACTTGATGGGGATGCCGAGCGAGTTGAGGTTGTTGAACGAACAAGTTGTTTTGATTTCTTCTTTCGGAATGTGCTACTTGCTGTTTCATAATTGGGTTGGTCGTTAATAATTGTAAGAGAGACTCGTGGTGTTTCAATGCATGATCATCATGAATTTCTTGTTGCTCATGCGATGATGCATGTGAGTCGAGTGGTCTGTAAACACCAGAATTAGAACCAGCACTAGTCATATTTGGCATGTTCATCATGATGTTATTCATGTGGATGGAATAATTATTCGTGTTCAAATTACATGTAGTAGTACGAGAAACACCTTCTTTGGATTCGCCAACAAGTTGTTGAGGTTGTTGTGTTGGAGCATGTCCGGAGAGCCTCATTGTCCTCATCATCATGGCTTGCGAAGAAAGAGAAGGCGGCTTTTGAGATTTGCTGTTCAGTTGCATCATTACCCAATCGCTGTATTGCTCCATGGTGTTATTCGCTGAGGTTGTACGAGTGGAAAAAGCACCATGAGAGTTGGAATTGTTGTTGTTGTTGTTACGGTTTGTCTTACTAGTGGTTGAAGAAGAAACAGCGGATGGAGGAACAGGTTGTTGTTGTTGTGAGTGTTGTGATGATTGCTGAATCGATTCTTCAGACATGATGCAGTGAAGCCCATCAACAACAATCCACACAACAACAACTCACGTCTACTATGACTAATGGGAAATCTAACGGTTTTATAGGACCTTGGGAGAATCTCTCTTTCTAGAAAGAGCGTGTTCTTGTTGTTGTTGTTTTTTGAGTAATAGTTGTTTTTGTGGATTGTGCACGGCTGTTTGTTGGTTGTTGTTTCAACGAAACGTGCACCAGATAACACCAAGCAAGTTCGATTAGTAAGGTTGCCAAGTTAAAGCACGCTAAATTTTTTTTGGTCTGCTTGAAATTTCAATTTCTGGCAGTTATGGATGTGAAATGCTAAAACCCATACTTTGATTTCGGATATGTCGTATGGATAGCCCTGCGATGAAACCGCCGACCATGCACCCACCTAATTTATTCACAAGGGTTTATTAAGATATTTTACATAAATACATGTACAGAATGATATTGAATATTACTCAGTAGCGTCATGTGGATGGGATTGGAGTGTACGAATTGCCAATTGTACAATACACGTATTATCTGCATGTTTGGCAAGTCCTGTCATCCACATTCAAGAGAGTGAAGAGAGAATCTTCAGAGAAGGATTCAATCCTTGGAGATTCTTCACTTCTCTTTGGTTGATAATTTCTTGGACAGTTTCTTGAGTGTTTTCTTGTAGGATTTGGATTGAGGTGAAAGACATTCATTGGCTTTCTTCTCATTCGATGCTTTCATGATGCATTCCGAGGAAACAAGATTCAATACAGAATTTGGTGCTACGCAATATTGCAAACATTGTTGATGGAAATTCGAGGGTGGGCTTGGTTGATAATTGCCACGATCGATGTCCTCTCTGCCACTGGTTGTTGTCATCGTCATGGATGATCCCAAAAGTTTGGTTTCATTATTATTCGGAGCTTTGGGAAAGGAGAGAATCTCATCTCGGAGGTTATGTGCTTTGGTTTTGCGGCTTTCCTGAAATAACAACTCATCAATGTGAGAACACAAGGCTTCACAGTCTCTGGGTTTTGCTGATTCGAGTGATGGAATATTATTACTGGCTGAGGAATCTTTCTTGCCCATTTTTTGTTGTTGTTGTTGGTTGACTTATAATTGAATGAATTTTATGAATTTATTTATCTTCATAAAAGATTGGAATGACTTTTTTGAAGAAATCCTTTAAATGTGATGGACGAGCTCAGCAAACTGGTGTGGTGCCAACATTTGTTTCGTGTACTTTCATCTAGAAGGTACTTTATTAAGCCATAATTTATGCAATCTTTGAATGTTGCTCGTTACAATAAAAGGGAAATTTCATTTCATAATTGTGATAAGCAATATTCATAATTATTAAAAAAATGAGAAAAGCATCTGTTGAGTCAGAACAACCACAACAAACACAAACACTCGATCGTATGATTGAAGACATTATGAACAAGGATCAAGTAACTCTTCCGATTGGGTATTGCAAGGATGATTTGGAAATTATTTGTGAAGCCATTAAATCGGTATCTTCTCTTCGGAAGCTTACATTTATTGGAGAGATTTCTAATGAACGGACTCGAAATGATAGTTTTTTGAATGTGGATGAATTTACCATGTTGTGGACAAGTATTTTGGAAGGTGAAAGTCCATTGGAATCGGTTGGATTTTTATCGATGCATTTGAATGATGAACATTTGAATGCCATGAAAAATAGTTTGAAAGAATTATCAAGCTCGAGTGTGGCAGTGACTTCCATGACATCCATTGTATTGATTGGAAATGAATTTAGTTCAGAATTGATGAAAGAGGTATCGGAAGAATTTAAAAAATTGATGAAAAATATCAAGGAAATTGTTTTTGATGTTCCATCATCGGTTGTATCCAAAGATGAAAACACCTCTGAGATTGAAAAGAAATTGGCTGAATTAACTGTATGAAGAAATTATGAATTATTGTGATGTGTGACCAATTGAATGATCACATGATACACTCGCTCAACCAATACCGTAATTATTGATAATCATGCATTTTCATGCCAGAGAACGACTGGAATTTATAACAAAAGGAATTCGTTCAAATTTAATACATTGTGTGGTACCACAACTCTCTTGGAATTTACTCATTTCCACCATTACTTGACTCAATATAAGGCAAACAATATCTAGGATCTTCAAACGGACAAATCAAACAAGTCGTATGCGTTTGTTTGCTCTTGTCAAATTTTCTCACTTTTCCAGGTTCATTCTTGAGAGAATTTAACATACTTGCCCATGACTCATCATTATAGATCATTTCATCCAAATAATCCAAAGTCGTCAATGGATCCCTACCCTGTAATATTCTCTTTCTATTGTCTTCTGTAATTTTGGATGAACTTGGAAAGAGTTGTAAATCTTTACAAATCTTGTCCTTATCAAAATTATTTCGTAACCATAGAGCTCGATCAAAACTTTTCAACAAGTGATATTCTGATGTTTCTGTAAAGGGTATGGGATCGTTACGAGATACCAAAATCATGTCTCTCGTAAATTCATCCAGTGAGGAATGATTTGGAAAACAAATCGTGACAGATCCACCCGAGAATTCTTCCTTCTTTTTCTTTCGAGGTGATTCTTCAGCAGCACTATTACTCGCAACAGCAGAGGGTGGATAGAATGCGAGTGGAGATTTTGGAGTTCCAATAGAGAGAGATCGAGATTTTCTTCGTTTTTGAGCAAATAAATTTCCATATAATACTAAATTGAGTGTCTTGTCTAAACTTTGTAATGTGGAAATGACTTCACTGGTGGATTCTTCAGCAAGATCTTCATTGTTGTTCACAACATTTTCCCCTTGTTGTGGCTCTCCGTCACCCGTTGTATTAGATGAACTATTGTTATTCATATTTTGCTGAATGGTCGTATACAGTAATCTCTGTTGTTGGATATAGTCTCGAAGAAGAGTGACATATTTTCTTCGAATGGTTTCATTCAACTCCAAACGACACCATTCCATATTATCTACATTATCAGGATTATCTTTCACTAAATTATTGGCAGACCATTCCAAATAAGATCCAATACATCCCTTCTTTCCTAATAAAGTTTCATCTTTTAACAATTCATACATGTCCACAATGGGAGCTTTTTCGTGATTTAAGGTGATATCTGAAGAGAGAGAATCGAGAATGTCAAAAACAAATTGATGACAACTTCCTTGTTGAGTTTCCTTGTCAGTGGTCATGTGCTGTTGAGTTTGCGTGGTAATGTTATAGTGATATCCAATTCCTCTTGAATATTGCACATTTCGATTCCAAAAACTAAGCCTTTTCCCTAAAATTCGAGTCACTTTTGTTAAATCATTGAAATTGTCGATGGATCCTACTTCAATACATGCAATGGCTCTCATGGATTTCAATTTGGTTTTTGGTGAACATAATTCACATTCGAGCCAATCAAATCTCATCGATGCCAATACAAGTGACATGTGTAGAAAACCAAATTGTGGGAGAAGTCCAGTAATTTTCCCCAATCTCGAAAGCATTTTGATAAAGAATTTCGAGTTCACAATGGAATTATTTGGTACATTGGTAATTTGATTGTTGTTCGTTGTGAAAAGAATGTACAATTTCAATGGATGTTTGAATTTGATGGATTGTTGTTCAATAATGACTCGTTCTCGATCGGACATGAAATTGGAATCGGAATCGACTCGATCGGCCTTGAAAAGATTTGCAATGGAAGTATCCAAAATAAATTCATTCGAATTAGTTCTCTGATGATGATGAGCAGCAGAAGGATAAGGTGAACCTGTTCCTGCTTCTTTTTGATTATTCTCATGATTCTTGTTTAAATTATTTCTAGAAAATGATGAAATGCCAATGGTAGTGCTCCCTGTAGAGCTATCATTCTCAACAACTGGAGGTTGAGAAGGTGGTGTCACCAATGGTTGAGACGAATTATTTTGTTGAAGAGTCGACGACGAAGAAGAATGGTTGTTAGTACTGTTGCTGGCACTGGTTGAAGAGGACCATGTCGAAAGAAGGAATTGTTCTCTCTTCATGATAAAGAAATTTTCAACTTGTTGTTGCACGAGTTCAGCTTGTGAATTGGTTTCACTTTTCAACTTTTGAAGTAAAAGCATTAATTCTCGTTTTTCCTTTCTCTTACATTCCACATAATATTCATATTCACCAGTAAAAGTTAAGACTTGATCAATTTCGTGATGAATCATTTTGGTAGCTTGATGTGGAATTCCAAGCATGATGGCAATTTTGAATGAGTCACGATCTTGTTGTGTAATTTCTTCTGTAACATCCTCTTCTTTTTTGCCAGAGAGAGCTAATTGACTTTTACACAATTTTTCGAAAATGGATTGTAACCCTCGGACGTATAATGCTTTTTCGTGACTTCTGTCGTCGAAGGTTTTGAATTTTTCACCATGACTTGACACTTGTTGTGTTGACATGGACAACAGTGAAGGTTGTGACACAACAGCATCCAAAGAGTCCAACTCTCCACTCGAAAAATCTCTCTCCAAACTATCCATATTCAATTGCTTCTCAATCATGTGTTCAGTTGTACTCATGGAATATAAAAATTGAAATTTGAATGCAAAGACTGACATGTTTTGCGGCTCAATGCCTCGTGGAGTTTGAGCATTTTGTTTGGTTTGATGTAAAGTTGCATTTTGTTGTTGAGAATTCTTTTGAAGCGTTGCTTCCTTGCGTTCCACATGAGGTGTCACTTTGGATTGTTCTAATTGCTGTTGCTGCTCAATTACACTTTCCACATCCAAATTCATTAAGGCACGTGCAATCGATGCATTCGATAATGTAGAGGCCTCCTTGGTGTCCAACCTCACAGAAAAAACTCTCTTTCGAAGTTCCTTCCTCGATTCAGAAATGGTCCATTCTACAGGAGATCGAGGAGATTGAGGACTATGTGATAAATTTGACAGTGACAAGGTCAACTCGTCTCGACTCTTTGTTTTCGGAACCAAAAATCGAGAAGGTTCAAATATAAATGCACCAATACTTTTTCGTCTCGGATCATTGGATGACAAGGTTAATGACGGCACAGTTCGAGTGGGCATGGGAGACATGGACCCTTTGGTAGATTGTGAAAAGGATATTTTCACAGAAGAGATGGAGGAAGCACTTGAATCGGTTGGAGAAGAAGGTTCTTTTTCTTCTTCATCTTGTGGAAACGATGATGGTTCTGTTAATGTGTGAGTATTATTATGAGTAATGATTGGTTTGAGGTTATTCTTTGGATGACTCGTCGTTAGATATGAATGTGAATGCTTATTAAGGTGAGGATGGATCATGAGAGTGAGTTCACTATTCACAGATTTTTCTTCTTCTTCATGTTGAGGTTGTTTTGAAGGTGATTTTTGAGAGAGTGATTTCAAACCCAGAATGAGAGATTCGTTTTTGAGGTTGTTTTTGGGAGAAGATGTTGAGGGAAGTGGTGGCGATGATGATGAAAAGGAAGATGCATTCGGAGGTGAAGTAGTAGCAGTAGCAGTTGTGGTATGAGTTGGTTCTCCTTCTTCTTCGTCTTCTGGATGCCGAGAATTGGAACCATTTGATATATTCAACCGACTAGTTTTTCCAATACTAGTTGTTGTTGTTTTTGTATCATCCAGTGCAAGGGAAGAAGGCGATTGAGGGGATGATGATGATTTCGGAGGACTTGTAGCAGCAGCAACACCACCACTCGGAGAAAGTGATTTTCGTTTGAAGAGAGCTCCAACCGAAAAGGTTCGTTTTTTGTGGACTCGATTCGTCGTAGGACTTGTTGATGATGATACTGGAGGTGTGGTTCCTTCCATTACATTGGAATTGGTCATTTGGTTATTGTTATTGTTGTTGATACTGGAGGGAGAATGGTGGTCCACTCTCAACGACAGAATGGAACTAAGAGTTGTGTTGGAAGAATTAATACTTTCAGTCGGAATATGAGTAGTGGAAGAGCATGACGATGATGATCCTAAAACACTTGAATTCATGGAATGATTGCTGTTGTTGCCACTGATATTTCCTCGTCCTCCTTTCTGTGTGGATGCTTGTTGTTGTGCTTGTTCATGATGATGATTAGGCTCATCAAATTCTTCATCGTCATGACTCAATGTTCGGCTCTTCCGAGTTGAATGATACGAAAAGGATTTACTCAATTGTGGTGGAGATTGATCATTCCCATGTTGTTGTTGTTGTTGCTGTACTTTACCATCTATTGTGTTCGGGATGGCCATCATCTGATTCTTTGATAACCGTTTTCCAATATTTTGCAAGAGCGTTAAGCCTTTAAAACTAGAATTATTACGGGAATTGGTAGCACTGTTTAATGCTGAGACATGTGTTGTTGTATCCATGTGGTTATTATGGCCACCATTCGGATGATATTGATGATTGAGCGAAGGAGAAGGATAGGAATGATGAGAGAGGTTGGATTGTGTTTTACGGATGGGACTACCATGGTAGTGATGGAAATCATGTTTTGTTTGTTTGTTTCCCATTGTGTTTCAATTGTGCGAAGATGATGATGAATGGGTATAGTAAATTTAGTGAATTTGATAGATCTTTGGATGATGATGATTTCAAAAGAACAGCATTTGGTGAATACAATCCCGAAAATTTGGAATGATAAATGTTGTTTTCTGAGTCGATATTTGAAATTTCTGTTGTGATTAGTGACAGTTGGTGAGAAAGGGGTGTTCACCGAATGTCAAGTGCCACAACTCGGCCAGCAACGATTTGAAAATATTTCTTTTTGGATGTTGTTGGAACTTGTTGAAAAGTGATAAGAAAGCATCGACGACAATAGCAAGTGATAAATTACATTAAAATTTCACATTGAAAGTAATAAACAACAGTACGAGGTGCATTCTTGCACCCTTCATTGTTCATAGAATAAATTACTTAATTATTGGAAATAAATAGTGAAATAGGGAAGTACCGTAGTGGTAACATGTTGGAAATTCAATCAAGGTTTTGACTTGGAGAACTGCAACCATACAAATTACAATGTTATAGCTTCCGTGTCCTTTCTACTGAACCAAACATCTCTCTTTCCGACAAGTGAAGTCACATATGCTGCAACTTGTTCATACGTGGGATTAATAAACGTTTTGGAAGGAGCAGTTTTCACAAAATAACCCCAAACTAATCGAGGTTCCTCCAAAACGGTAATGACATTAAATCCATGCTCAATCAATAATTTTACAGCGAGAAGACTGCTTCTGCTAACTTCGACAAGAACATTGTCCACATATTTGAGTACCTTTCCAGCTCCTTGGAAAACTTTCATCTCATTTCCTTCGACATCGACTTTGAGGAGTGTAATTCTGTTATTGTTTGGATCTTTGATGTCTGTCATGAGCTCGTCATTGAGTGTGACAGTCTCAATCTTGACTGTTTTATCGTTTTCATCAGGATTATATACAAATGCAGAGCCCAAGTTATCGGATGAGCCAAGAGCAAATCCAACAAATTTTCCAGATTCGGAATCTACTGCTCGATGTCTAATGGTCATTAAGTGTTCAAAACCATTAATCACGCTGGATGCTTGAATTTTCTTAATCATATCAGGTTGTACTTCGTAGGTTTTCACTTGACATCCCCAAGCAGCTGACAGCAAGCTGAAAAAACCTAAATTGCCTCCAACGTCAACCACTCTGCATGTTTTCTTGTTGGATTCTTTTGCCAGAGCATTCTTTTTGAAAAATTCTTTTAAAATCTTTTCAAATGTATCTTCAATAGCACTTTCCCACCATCCTCGTTCATAGAGTTGACGACTAATCCAAACGTCCTAATAATGGAAATAATGGAGAGTAAAATATTAATGTCACATCGTTGTTGAAAAAGGTACAATAAAATTGAATGAATAGTGTCATCAAGTGATTCCGAAATATGTGAAAAAGTTCATAATGATCACTCAAATTGAGATACGCTATCAATAAACACAATACCTTTTGAGGTGACAATGCAACAATCCAAAACGATGGATAAGTCCTAGTTTTGATCAAATACCTCTTATCTGCAACCATTGCAGCATCCTTTTCATGAATCAGAGGTCCACTTGCTTCCAATCGATAATATGGAGCATTCCACACATAAACAAACCAATAACACATCATTAAAAACACAATCAATGTCATTCCTACTCCCATACAACATCGATTGATTCTCGTACTAGTTTTTCCTTTTGCACTCTTGTCCTCTTGATTCAAAAATTCATCCATTGATAATTTATCCTTTGAGGATAACGACGATGCTGATGATGAAGAACAACCACACAATCTCGCAATTCGTTTCATCCGCACTAAAAAACCTCTTTTCATACCCGTTCCAGCAGAAGAAGCCTTTCTTGTTGTGGAGGATGTTCCCGAAGCATTGTATCCCGAAGTGGTTGAGAAAGGCATGGGAATGGAAACAGATGGAGAGGAGGAGGATGATCCGTTCAATCCATTGCCCTCCAGATCATGATGGGTGGTCTGAAAGGAATGTCTCTGTTGAGTGAACGTATTGAGTTGTTGGGGTTGTTGATGCATTTTTTTGTAAAAGTTGTCGTCATTGAACGATTACAAAGGGAAAAGTTCAAAGATTAACCACAACTGTAAATGGGAGAGAAAAACAAGGTTATTTGTGTTTCTTGTTAACACACCAACTGTTGTTGTTGTTTGGAGTTCCCTTTCCATAGCAAAAAAATGAGTCGATTGAGTGTGAGGAGGGATCATTCATCTTCTTCTTCTCAACATCATCGGAACAACGAGGAAGAAGAATTGGAGGATCAAGAAGAACCTCATCATGATTCATTTGTAAATTCTCAATTGCAACACAATCATCATAGCTTGATGATGAATGAAAATAATTTTGATGATGATGATGATTTAGAGAGTGTTGCTCTTTCTCGAAATGATGAAGAATTGGAATATGAATTACCTTCTCCGACACAAGTACTTCATACTCCAAATCAAAGAAATGCAAATGAAACGGATGCAATTTCCGATATTTCTGGAATATCTCCATTTCAAAGTCCCTATGTAACGCAATCCTCCCGAAAATCAAGATCAGAATTCATGTATAATAATGTATATAGAACACAAAGAACTCCTAAAATTTCTAATAGACAAATTGAAAATAGACTTCGAAGAGATTTTCCGGAAGCAGCAAGAGAACGGGATCGAAGACAAAAAGAGCGTCTCGAAGCAAGACAATTTACGCCAGCCTGTTGTGACGCAATATTAGGTCTTGGATTTTTAGATTCAAGTTTCATGATGCTTGGAGATTCTGCCACAAGTAAATTGAGACCAGTCGACTGTAGTAAACGAGAACATGACGGATCTCAATTAGACTTTCAGTCTCCAGAAAAGAAATGTAAATCAAATGATGATCCTTTTGAATTTTATTCTCCTCCACCACTTCCTCCAAAAGAGCCTGAAACTCCTCAAGAGAAACTGACTAACCAAATTATTGCGAGATTACGAAAAGTATCGAATCGACGAGATGTGTCAGAAATTATTTCAAAAGATAATATTGAGTTAATTGCTCTTACAAAAGCAACCAATCCTAACTGTGAATTGTTTAAAACAGTGAAAGGTCAATGTAGGGACAAGTACATTCAAGAAATTGTGTCTGTAATCAAGGAATTTACATTGAGCGGTACTCAAAACACAGATTCCAATAGCCAGCAAGAAAATACGGCACCATCAAATGTTCAACCATCTACTGTTGTAAAGATGGAAGGACATAACAATCACTCATCTTCTTTGAGTGTGAACTCTACAGTAATCAAAGCAGAATCCAGTAATGAAGACGAAAAACAAATTATTGAGACACCAAGAAAATCCCAATCACGACAGCCTATTAAATTGGAAAATATGGACACTCCAAAAGTATGCAAAAATGTCAAACTGCAAAAAGACACAATATTAACACCACAAACACAACAAATTGAAAAGCAAACAAAACTGCAATGTGAAGGATCTACGTTACACAAATCTCCCCTTCCAACGAACATAACAAACACTAGAGTTTTAGCACCACCTATAGTGGATCATGTAATTGTGATTGACGACGATGATGAAGAAGAAGATGATGACGATTGCAAATTTTTGTGCAAAAAATGATGGGATGATTTTTGAATTACGATTCCAACTGGAATCAAATCATGGACTTTACAAAATCAATGCTTTTCCTCCAAGTTAAACGGCGAAAGATCTTTGTGACATTTTTCAAACATTCGCTCAACAGCTTCTACACCATTGTCACAATTCCGTATTGTACTCATTGTGGCCCAATATTTGATACATTCATCTCGATTTCCATCAAATTTAGCCAAATCTACGGGTAAATCACATTGACCTCCAAGAGCATATGCTCTAATTTCCTATGGATGTAAAAGGTAGTTCATCAATGAATCGATGAATTCATTCCTAAAAAAACATTATGAACACATACTGTACACGCAATAAAATTACATCCAACATGTCTTGTTTTCCTCAACTTGAATTCACAAATTAGTATTCAAAAGATATATTTGAATATATCTTTTAAATCATGCATCAACATACTCTGCAGTGATCGAACGAATGGACAAGCTCATGAATTAATGTCCTTCTCAATTCTGGAATTCCAGCAAGTCTATTACAACATAATTTAATTCGTTTCTGTGGTTCACTCATTTCACCTCGAATTGAAAATTCATTAAAATCTTCATTCGTACACTTTTTCAACAAAATTCCCTATCCATTGATTGTTGTGGAGAAAATAACATTTTGATTGACGAAACAATGAGGAGCATTTTGATAGAATTTTTCATTTTGATTGAAATTTTTCAAATTGCAAACATTTCAAAGCGAATTATGAATTATTCAATTATATTTCTATTTTTTCAAATTTTTGCAAATCCTACCTCCGAAAGAACTCTTGAATCACAATGTTGTTGAACCGCTTGCAATAATTTTCGGGTCCTCAAATCATGCTCTAACACATATTCCGTATCTCGACGACATTTTTCAATAGTATTGTACACAAGCTTGGCTTGTTCCAGATCGGAATCTTTCAATCTCCTCTGTGTTCGATCGAGTGGAATTAATATTTCATCATCAATGTCATCATTGTTACTTTTTGTCATTTTTTTAATTATTTTTATTTATTGGAATTTAAAATATATTTAAATATTTAAATATACATATACATATTTAAATATCAAACTAATCCTTAATGCTCTTGTGGTAAGGAGGAGCATCATGACAGTGCAACGCCTGGACAACATCCTTGGATCGGTTGTCGAACTCGAGATACGTTTCAAGAAGTAGTATTTTCTTCTTTGTTGCATGTGCAAGAATTGACAATCGTATGTTCGATTGTGTGTCTTTAATAATTATGGACATGTCTTTGCTGTTTGTTTATTTGGGGCCAAAACAAGTCATCCTGCTGTACTATGCTCTTGGAACCCATTCCATGCGGATGAAATAAAGTTTGACAAATGTTCTGGCTGCGGATTTGTTGAGGCCCTCCTCGATAATGCAGGACTATCTTGTTCGAATCTTTTGGACAAGTAATTGATCTTGTTGACCAACTAGTTCAGTTTGAAATCTTAAATAATTATTATTGAGTAGGTGGGATTTAAATTCATTAATTGTTTATAATCAAAACTTTCCGCCCCTCGCTACGATTAGTATAAATTATGTTTTTACAGAATATCTATACTGCTACCGAATGAATTGTAATCCAGGTCTAAAGAATTCAGATTTTTCAACGATTCACTTGCAGCAATATATTTAACACCTTCATTGCCAATTTGATTGCCATACAGCTTCAAAGAAGTTAAATTCTTTAACCATTCACTGGTAGCAATATATTTAACTCCTTCATTGCCGATTTGATTGTTACTCAGATCCAAACAAGTCAAATTCTTCAACTTGTCACTTGAAGAAATAAATTTGACGCCTTCATTGCCAATTCTGTTTATAAACAGATCCAAACAAGTCAAATTCTTCAACGATTCACTTGTAGCAATATATTTAACTCCTTCATTACCAATTCCATTGCGATACAGATCCAAACAAGTCAAATTTTTCAACCATTCACTCGCAGCAATATATTTAACACCTTCATTGCCAATTTGATTGCTACCCAGATTCAAACAAGTCAAATTCTTCAACGATTCGCTTACAGAAATATATTTGACGCCTTCACTACCAATTTCATTGCGATACAGGTTCAAAGAAATCAAATTCTTCAATGTTTCACTTGTAGCAATATTTTTAACTCCTCCATTACCCATTTGATTATAACTCAAATCCAAACAAGTCAAATTTTTCAAACATTCACCTAAAAGTATGATTGATTTACGAACTTGTTTAAACTGATTTCCTTTGAATGATAAGGATAGCGGAATTTGAAATGATATCTGTCTCCATTGTTTCGAAATTTTCATACAAATTTGAATTATAAACAATGATTCAAGGAAATGAAGAATTTCAAAAACAATGTCATCAATGAATGGTCTATTGTTCTCGTTTGAATTTTTAAGAGAGTAATTATAGGTTTCAGCATTATCATTGACCATGGTTGATGATGAATTTTTTTTAATTTTTTTACTGTGTCAAAGGAACTCACTTGTTGAAAATAGGTTCTGTTGGCGAATTTTGGCTTATCACCTTCCTTTTGCGGCCAATAAATTACAACCCCGTCAACAAACAACCAATGACAATTATTGAATAAATCCAACTCTTCGCATTCATGACTCTTACAAAATTCCATTAATGTAATTGAAACGAGGAAGAAACCAAGACTGTGATGAGGAGCCTTATTGAAAAAAAAATGCCCAAACTTTCAAGGGGAACCTTACCCAAGGACGCTGTGGAGCATTTGAAAAATTGGCTCTATGATCATTTCCAACATCCTTATCCCACCGAGGATGAAAAAAATCAGTTGGCACAAGAAACAAAACTCACGACCACTCAGGTGAATAACTGGTTTATTAATGCGAGAAGAAGGTTATGGAAACCTATTATTGAGAAACAAACTCAGAGACAGGCTGCTGAGGCAGCGAATTCATCCTCCGATGGGAAGAAAGAGGATGAACCAACTGTAAATAATGAACCCAACGAGGTTGCTGTCAAGAGAAAGGACCGAATAGACTCAAACTCTATGGAGAGCATCTTCAAAAAACAAAAAGTGTCAGATGTCGACAAGGTAGACGATAATCAGCAACAGAATACGACAATTTCCAGAAGAGATTTTCTACAGCTACACGATGAAAATCTTCGTTTAAGAAATGATGTACTCGTTCTTCACCAACAATTGTATCATCAAATAATGACCTCCGACCAAGCAAGATCATTAAGGAAAGAAGGAATACTCAACTTTGGTGAGAAGAACGACAACAGGAACGGTCCACGATTCACATCTCCAAACATTGAACCCTCGTATGAATTCTTCCTTATTGACAATCTATCTTCAACTGACGCAGGCCATACTGATATACTTCCGACAGGAAAACTCTTCGTGGACCATGTATTATTCCCAAATCTGTCGAGCTTGAAGGAACATAGTTTTCCATTGGAGGCATGCAAACCTATCTCCCAATCGGCAGCAGTTCCCTTGCTCAACAAGGTGCTAGATGCAAGCAAAACCAACGCAAGTGTTGATAAAGTTAATGGTGAGAACGTTCCATCAACCTTCTTGAAAGAACGAAAGGTCATGCTGTTGGAATCACCTCCTCCGACCTCTCGATCTAGAAAAAAGAAGCGTTGAGCTTTTTGATTTAAATCAATTCCAATCAGGATAAAGGAATGAACCAATGAACCTCGTTTACCTCATCAGGCTTTTATTTCTCTCTTCCTAATTTTCTTAATTTAATTTCTTTCATCATATTGAGGAAAACTTCGTAATCAGACAAGGCCAGTAAAAACTCGACAATTTCCTGATCACCGGCATCGGACAGTTTCTTACATTCAATATAAAATTGTTGAGGAGTTACTCCATTTTCCTTCAACATTTCCTCTACCTTTGCCTCAAAGAGTTTTAGGAATTTATTGTACACGTTTGTATATTCAAGTTTTTGTTCCTCTTCATCGATTTCAAAAATATCACAATGCTTGTTTGCAAACTCCTCCACCTGAATCAGTTGTTGATTTTATCATTGTCGTTGTATTCAAGTAAGCATTAACGATCCATGAAAAACTCGACTCTCTCTCATTGTATACGTACAGCTTCGCCAAACTTCTCGTCCAGTAAATATTCCATCACTCGCACCACAATGTCCGCCATTTTTTTTGAGATTGCGATCTTGAAAACCTCAATTCCCATCAAGAGTTGAATTGAAATTTACAGGTTTTATTAAATTTGCGTCCACAGAAAATTGGCTTTTACATGTAATCGACCTAGCATGGGGAGATAAATGATTCAGGGAATATATTAAACAAGCAAAGAGAAAAGCACTCAATGTAAGCTATACAGATATGCATGCAAAATTGCCAAATATGAACCTGGTTTAAAAACTACTAAAAGTTCCTTATTAAAAAATGCCATCACAACAACAGCATTACATTCCGCCTCCCAGAATTCATCTTCCAAATTTTGCAAAACAATTTCGTCCCAATAATCATGCACTACTAGTTTTGCAACCAAATAATCAACACAATCATGATCAGACAGAAACACATTCGTGCCATCATGAAAACGTTCACACCTCAGAAGTAGTAGCGTTTCAACCAACACTATTGTTAAATTATTCCTCAACAAGACCTTCCGAACTTTTATCTCAACTGCAACAACCTGTGTCAATGACATCAAATCCAAATACCCAAAACCTTTTCTTGTACCTGGAATCACATTTGTTTATCTTTAAAACGGACGCTGTGGAAAAATATTCAATTTCAAATATTAGTTCTTTTCTTGTAACACATTGTCCATATGAATTAGAATCGGTCACGATCGGGAATTGTGTGTGGAAGATTAAAATAGGGCCAATGATTTGTTTTGCCAAGTCAAAATCTCATAGTTCAATTCTCACTTCTTGCAAACATCAATCCATTCTCTCTTTGATAATCAAGCAAGCCATAGAAATGGAAGATTTAACAGCACAACTTGAAAAGACAAAACAAAAATTGAGAGCAAAATAACAGTCTCAAAGTCTACCAACACCATAATATGAAAAGTGAAGCGTGTTGATATTTTCTCAAGTGAAACCACTCCATCCTCATATCTGCTTGTTATGTGAATGAATTTGAGGTAATATAGTCCAAGGTATCTCGCACTGTTGTATCAACTACCGGAGCTCAATAATTCGTTCTCGTCCAGCAACACCGAGTCCTCATGATAGATATTTTGAAAAGGATTTCTTGTAGTCACACTGATGACTCTTTGTCCTGATGTTGAAGTGGCTTTTTCTGCAATATTGTTTTCATTACTCAAATATTCTTTTGTAATGGGAATATATAAATGATAAGCATGAAGCATTAATCGATTCAAAAGGGTGTGTTGTTGGTTTGAAATGTCTGTAGTGGTTGTGCTTTCTGTCATGACGAGATCATTGTTTTCGTGTTCATTACTTTTCTGGCCATGCATTGTTACATGGTCATTCTGTTGCTGCACATTCAAATGTGATTTAGTACTACTGCCATACATTTCATCACCAATGATAGCATGTCCTAGAAGAGAGGTGTGTAGTCGAAGTTGATGCTTTCTACCTGTGACAGGTCGAAGCAAGACCTTAGTGACAGGCTCACCATTATAAAGGTGCCCATAACTAATAATTTTCAAATGAGTTAAAGATTCTCTAAAATTGTGTTGTTGTCGTTCCTGTTTGGTTGCATGAGCTTTCTTTCGAACTGACTCCTCTGGTGGAAGAGTGAGATATTGTTTCATCACATAACCTCTCCCAGTAGGGTCATATTCTCTGTCGTCTTCTTGTGCAGCTAATGCTTCAGATTTTTCGACTGAAATCACTCTCGTTGAATTGTCTCCATTATTGATACTGTCATCTCGTCCAATAAAAGATGTAATTTCAATCCATTCACCATTCATTTTCACATTATTTTTCAAGGATTCATTCTTTTGAATATCATTCATTTTAAAATGTCCATGAATAAGGGCTAAATAGAATTTTCGAGATGATTTTTGTTCAAAGCTATTGCTCAAAGAAGCACAAGACTCTCTTGTCATGGAAATACACAAGACGCCAGAGGTAGCCATATCTAATCGATGTGGGAATCGTATTTTTCTTTCGTTGGATTTTGTCAGTTTCATTTCAAATTTTCTCTTTTTAACATTCTGATGATTTTCTGCTGCTATAGCAGATGTCACTTCCACATCTTGTGCTGTCCGATACAACATTTGAGCAAATTGAATTTGTGCTAATTTTTCAACTGTATCTCCTGAATAATGTTGACTTGCATAAATTCTCAAATTACTTGGCTTATCAATGACGACTACATCTTGATCTTGATACAGAACTACAAAATCATCGTGTCGAGCTATAGAAGACTCTCCTGGCACGACATTGCACGAATTTAAATTCGTTTCTAAATTTTGAATGGTTCCTTTCTCATAATTTTCATCTCCGATCCCAGTAGCATCATTCAAACATTCTACCTTCCTTTTTTTCAACTGAGTATTCAACGGATTATGATCATCATGATGATTCGCAGCTTCGGAAGGTTCAAAGAGAGTTGAATTTTCTTCAATTTTGTCTTTTACCATTTTTTTGTTATTGAAATGATGATTTCATCATTTATCATTCAAGAGATGAGACCGCACTCAGGTTTCTTTGTAGATTCACAGCCTTGATTCATCCAAAGTTGCAGTTCTCTAGGTTGTTATTTACTGGGTTGACAACGACTTGTTATTAAGGTTGTGGAATAAATGCGCATAGGTTTTTTCCGAAGGAGAATTAAAAAACAATTCATCATCGCAAAAAAAAAGTGTGTGTGCGATTTTCAGAGAGAAGCCTTTGCGTTTGTGTTTTTCATTCAACATCAACGCGGTTATCTTTTTTGGTCATCATCATCAGCAACAACAACATCAGCTCATTTCAATTACTGGTGGCTCTTGTGTAATTATAGAGTCAAACAAACAACAGGAACGGGTTCGGATTGATTTTCTGAGAGACTGGATATTGTATTCATTCATCAATAATCAACCCGAGTTTCTAACACACACATAACTATCGAATACTTAATTTATTGTTGAGATTTTGTAATTATCATCTCAAAATCGGACTGCTCGTTTCTGAATTCTTCCATCATCATCATAGAGTACATTCAAATACAAGATGCCCGCAACACACTCCAAAGTAGTACTCCCAACAACGAGTGATTATTGGCCGGAACAAGTCATTCTTGACATGATTCATGCCTTTGAAGGAATGACCCTCAAGAAAGTTTTCTCTAGCAAATATACATACATTGCAATTGCTATTGCTATTGCAGTCAGATTTGGAGCAAACTATTTGATGAGGAAACGAAGAAGAAATCAACAAAATTCAAACCAACGACAGGTGGAGAGAAAGAAGAGTTCATCAGGTGAAGCCGGACTTTCAACCATTCGAAAGTTTTGGGAACTTGTAAAGATTGGACTTTTCAATCCAAATCAAGCTGGTGAAGCAAGTGCTTTGAGATATAACACAGATCCTGCATATGGTAGAGAAATTTGGATCATGATTGCTCTTGCAGGACTCGTCATTTTCCAATCCTTTATTGTGAATAGAAATAATAGCATTAGCGGTGACTTGATGGCATCCATGGTTGCTAGAGATGCATCTTCATGCATTTACAAAATGTTCCAAATTTCAGGTATTTTAGTATTGCAATCATTGGTCAACCCATCCATTTCGTCTCTCATTGAAACTTTGGCATTGAGAATGAGAAAGAATTTGACCATGGATATTCATGACCGTTATTACACAGATATGGTCTATTACAAGATTTTGAACTTGGATAAGAGAGTTGGTGCTCCTGACCAACGAATTACTCAAGATGTCGAAGTGTTCTGCAAGCAATTCTCTGAACTCTTCATGGACTTGTTGAATCCAATTGTGGAAGTACTCTTGTATACTTATGAATTATCTCGTTTGATTGGTTCTGGAGGCCCAATCAGTATCATCTCCTATGTCGTGATTGCATTTGGTGTATTAGGTATGGTCACACCCAACTTTACCAAAATGTCAGCTGAAGTTCAAAACAAGGAAGGTAAATTCAGATCGATCCACAACAGATGTAAGAACAATGCCGAATTGATTGCATTCTATGCTGGTGAAGAGACAGAACGATTGAAGATTGAGAAACAATTCGAGGAATTGACCTCTTACAGTGACTATGTCATTAACAAGAACTTTTTGTTTGGTGTTGTCAATGACTACTTTACCAAATATTCGCCACACACGGTCACTTCACTCATTGCTGGTGTTCCAGTTTTCTTTGGTAGATTACGACCATTGCCAAAAGATAAGCTTATGGGTCAATTGAGATATTTGATTGCTGTCGTTGCATTTGAATTCTTTGCTTTGGGAAAGATTATCGAACTTTTCAGAAAGTTGTTGAAACTTTCAGGTATGACTCAACGTGTCCATTTGCTCTATCAAGTCATGGATGAACTCAAGCATGGTAACTCTGAAAATATTAACTTCAAGTTACGATCTTCCAAACAAGGTGGAACTGGTGGAGAAATTCTCGAAAGTGACGAAATCAAATTCGATAATGTCATTATCAAGACACCTGACAATATTACTCTTGCTCGTAATTTATCATTCAATGTTGGTAAGAATCAACACATTGTCATTACAGGACCAAACGGTGCAGGAAAATCGTCGCTTTTCAGAATTTTGGGTGCTTTGTGGCCACTCCACAGTGGAACTGTTTTCAAACCACAAGCACAAGGTTCTAATGCTCAAGGTCTACACAAGGAAATCTTTTACCTACCTCAAAAGCCATACAACGTGATTGGATCTCTTCGTAGTCAAATTATTTATCCTGATACACAATTGAAGGATGGTTGGACTGACGAGAAATTGAAGACTCTTTTGGATGATTTTGGAATTGGTTATTTGGCAGGACGTCACGCTGATGGATTCGATGGAAAGCAAGATTGGGATACTCTCTCGAGAGGAGAACAACAAAAGCTTGCCATGGTTCGTCTCTTCTACCACAAACCAAAATATGCTATTTTGGACGAATGTACATCTTGTATTTCAGCTGATAACGAACGAGAACTTTATGGAAGATGTAGTAAGAATGGAATTACTTGTATTACTATTTCACACAGACCTGCTCTTGAAAAGTATCACACCCAGAGACTTGTTTTTAACGGTATGGGAGGTTGGAAATGGGAAGCTATCAAATCTTGGACTGAAGAGTCCTCTGAATATGAGTTGAAGGGTCAAGACAGCTCAATCAGAGATGACAAGGAAGAGGAAGAAGGAGAAGTTGAAGCCACCAACACTGAAACTAAATAAGAGGACAACAAAACCGTTTTAAGAATAATTTATAAACTAGTTTTATTTATTGTAAAGCTGGAACCTTACATACAACCATGAATGTTGGCATATCAGCTTGCTGATTGTGGAGAATTCAGTTTCAAAAGAGTAGACTGATAACATCGAATCAGCAGGTTTTAAATGCCTTCCAAGTCATCTAAAGGAACATCATCTTCAAAAACGTCACGACTTCGCTTCTTGGCCATTCCTGCGGCATCAGTCACTTCTTGATCTGAGAGATTTTCATCCATCAATATTCCAGCAGGTGAGGTCAGTTGCAAAATGTCTTCCTCATCTTCTTCCTTTGTATCGATTTGGCTTTCAGCACCAGTTGCTGCTGCCTCACTTGTATTTTCAGGTACTGTTGTTGTTGTGTTTGGAGATCCACTACCAGTAGATGCCTTCTGCTTCTCTGGCTGTACCTCAGACAATTTTGTTTTCGTAGCTCCTTTTGTTTTTGTTGGTTTGTTTGTTCTCGTATTGAGCTTGGTTTCAACAATTTTGAGTTTAGAGCTCACCATATCCACGCTACTCTCCACACTTTGTTTTAAATGTTTCAAATCTTCCACAATGATATTTCTGCCAAACATTTCTTCACACGCTCGCATCATCACTTGTTCTTCAGAGAGTGATCCTTCCAAATCGTTATTGGAAAGCACCAATCCAAAACATGAAATATAAGAACGTAACACATCAGTCAACACATTAAGAGCGCCTAATTTTGCTCCTTCAAAACCTTCATGGCAAAGTATCATTGAAGTAATGCAAGTGAGAGCGTCATATACATTTCCAGAGGTTGCATTCTGACTTAGTAACATTTCATTCTTTCCAGTCACGATAGAACGATTAGTAGTATCCGTAGCAGTAGCACTACTTTCGGTACTCTTTGAGCTACTGCTACTACTTTTCACATTTTGACGCTTATGGGAAGATGCCAACAAACTCTTTCGCTTTTCTCTCAATTGAATAATCTTATCTACATTTTGTTTTAGCAAGCAATCATTGGAAATCGAATAATTGAATCCAATAAATGGTCCTTCATCTTGAGGAGATGGTGGTGATTTGGTAGCAGTGATTGTCTTACTGGATCTAGAGGCTCTACCACCAGGTGATTTAGGTGTAGAAGGTTCTGCGCCACCTTTTTTAAAGAGAAGAGTGGTTGGTGTTTGACACTCGCCTGAGACTGATTCATAGGAACATTTTAACATGGTCTGTACGGTGTGTTGAAGTTTTGTTAATTGTGCACTCTGATTATAAAATTGAGCGATCATGGATCGATCTCGTAATCCCAGTTTAAAACCTAGATTGCTGATTTGGGTCATTTGGTTTTTGACTCGATCCTCCGATGGAGTTTTGGCAATCATGTGAAATGCAATTTCTCTCAACGACGAGCTCGATAACTTGGTTCCATAGTCAGGAAGTGCCACCGTGTAAAAATACTCTGGAAAATTGCACCTAGTTTCACTCGAAATATTTTCCAAATAAAAAGCTCCCAAAGCATCTCGTTGAAGTTTTGGAATTCTATTTTGCTCTCGTAATTTCTATCGACGGATTCAAAATGATTGATTCAAAATGATTCAAAAAGATTTTCATGATCAAACATTAGAGAAGCAGTAAGGAAAAAATTTTCATTACGTACCACTGAGGGAGTTCTCAAGTCTCGTGTCAGAATGTTCCATCTTTGGTCACGATCGAAAATATCAATATTGTTACAAATTTGAGATTCTTGTTTCAGCTTGTTTTTCAACTCCTTGTATGTTGTAAGATCCTTTGCAGGCAGCACTAGTGTATTCTCAATTTTTGAGGAAAGTTCACTATCAATGAAATTCCATCCATCATCCTCAATCTCATACGTTGTAGGTATATTTTCATCAACAGGTTCGCTGTCAACGACTGTATCTGGTATGGAATCAAAGAGGGAATCAAATGTTTTTTCCAAATTGTCCGCAGCCGTGACGTAAATGTTACCAGGCTCTGTGTTGTAGGTCCTGCAATTGCTGAACATGAGCTTGAAATCATCACGAAAGTCATTCTTGGATCTGTATGACAAGGATTCCAATTTTTTGGAAATCTTTGAAAGGTCCATAGGTTTTTCAATGATGTCAAAGTAATCTTTTGCTTGGGCCTTTGTGACTGGTTTTCTGAAAGGCCAAGCATCTTCCATATCATGAATTGTTGAAAATGCATTCCACATGGCATCATAAAGAGCAATTAGAGAGGAGTTTCCTGTCAAAACCCAGGAATGCTCATGCTTTGGTTTTTTCTTTGTCTGCTTGGTAGTTGTGATGATTTTCTTTTTCTGCTTTTTTTGAGTGGGTGTTGAAACATCTTCTTCTCCCGACTCTTCAGAAAGTGGCATCATCATTGCGTCAGCATCCTTCAGTGATGATAAAAATTCTACGCTTTCGTCATCGTATTGCACTTTGATTGGTGATTGCAAAGTAAAGAGATTGGAAATAAATGCTTGTTCGATGTAGTGATATTTCAACATGTCAGATGGATGAACACGGTCTTTGTTTGTGTCGCTTTTTGATTCCTCTAATAAGGTAAAATCATTTTCCAAACTATGAAATTCACTAAATTGTGAATATTGTGCAAGTGAAATATCGTTATTAAATAGCACATGATTTGTAACAAATGAATCATATAAAATAGATCGAAGTCTCATTGACAATTCTGATACAATTGAGGAAGAAATATTGTTATCATCGACGTTTCCATGATTCCAAAATTTTTCAAATATTTCCTTCTTACTCGTAACGAGTTGAAATAATTTAAATAAATCCTGATTCTTTGATTGTTGGAAAATATTGGTTAATTTCATTTGAGGAGGCTTATCTAATTGTTTAACAAGACAAAACCAGTGATCGGATTCATCCCGATGATGACGTAAAGCACCATTGGGTAAAAGTGATTGATCACTCAACCCATGTTGATGATTCTTGTTTTGGCCATCATTTTCACTGCTGTTGTTATTGCTATTTGTCATCGTAGTCCCTGATGATTGCCGAACCAAGGAGGATGATGAATCCAGGTTTGTCGGCATTTTTAATTATGATGATAATAAAATAATGATAATTGTTTTTCAAAAATGATTAGAAATATTGATTGTTAGTGATAGTATTAAACGTTTATTGATTCTTTGTTGATCATCTCTTGAATCTGATTATTTTCTTGTTAAAATTTCATTCCTGGCAGTTTTGCCAACAACAATATCGTTCAGGTTCAATGATAAAGGCGCCAAAGACTTCACAAAAAAATTATGCTTTGCAACAGTAAGTTTTCTCGCTCGTGGGCTCACAGAATGATTCATCTTACCTTTTGATCATGATGATTATTAACCATTTGTTGAAATGATCATGGCTTAACATTTAGTCAGTGAAACTGTTCCTCTTCATCCCGTAGTCTCTAAAAAGACCGGGCATTTGTTTGAAAAGAGTTTGATTTTAAAGTATATTGAAGAACATGGAAAATGTCCAATCACTGGGCAAGAATTATCACCAAATGATTTGATTGAAGTTGTTTGTATGTTTCCGATTGATGATTGTAGACATTGTTGATTTAATTGTTATTATTAACACTTGATGACCATTTCTTACTTTTCTATGGATATTCATATTTTTGAAATGAATGGCTCTGAATTTAATTATTATTGAATAATCCTTTCAAACAACTTCTCACATTGGATTTCACATTCTGATACTTTCCAAAATCGTCATCATTTGGAAATATTTCAAAACTATTAACACAGCCAAGAAATCTAGTGAAAATACAAAGCCAAACTTACCTGCTGTAGCTAGTATTCCAAGCATGCTTCAAATGTTCCAAAATGAGTGGGATGCATTAATGTTGGAAACATTCACACTGAAACAACAATTGGACAAGTCAAGAAAAGAGCTTTCACATTCACTTTATCAACATGACGCTGCTTGTAGAGTAATTGCTAGAGTAATGAAGGAGCGTGATGATGCTAAAAACACACTAAGAAAACATCAAAATACTGATATGGAGGACGAGGAATCTCTTGTCGGAAAAGCTCTCACACAAGACACCATTGGTAGACTTTCTTCCACGGCAGAGATTTTGTCATCGAACAGAAAACAAAGAACCATCTCTCCAAATTTGAGATCTCCAGAGGAAATGAGCAAAGCCAATACACAGACACTTTCTGCTGAATACAAACTTCATCAAGGAAAAGGCATTCAATCTCTTGACGTCTTGAACACACTTGTATTAAGTGGAGGACGAGATGGATCAATTGCTGTTTTTGACAAGCAATATAATACCTTAATTGGAGAATTGAAGAGTACTTCTGGACCAGTAAGCTGTGCCATTTTCCATAACACTCCAGAATTTGCACTCTCAAGCCATGACCGAGATGTGAAAATATGGTCCCTTAAAGACTCTTCATGTCTTCACACTCTAGAAAAATTGCATTTAGAACGTATTACGGGATTAGCTCTGCATCCTTCTGGACATTATTTCCTTACGTCTTCACTTGACCAGACATGGTCTTTCTGTGAAATTGAAACTGCAACTTGCCTCGCTAAGAGCGAAAATGACAATTCTGGATACACATGTGTTCAATTCCATCCTGATGGACTCTTGTTTGGAACTGGCCTTCAAAATAATTCGATCAAGATTTGGGATTTAAAGAGCCAACAATTGGCCACACAACTTGATGGTCATTCTGGAGAAATTACCTCACTCTCCTTCTCTGAAAATGGCTATTATCTTGCTTCATCCTCAAAAGATAAGACTGTTCGTATTTGGGATTTGAGAAAACTCACTACGTTACATACTTTAGAGTTTGATTCACCAGTGACCAGTGCTTGCTTTGATTTCTCAGGTGTCTATTTAGGTGTTACCTGTAGTGATGGAACAATTGGTGTCTATCAATCGAAGGTTTGGACAGAACTCTTAAAGACCTCTGTGAGCACAAGCAATTTCTCACCTTCATGTATTCGTTTCGGTCCTAACGCCAACTTTATTGCAGTCTCTGGATTGGGTGACAGCACTTTGCGATTCATTGAATAAATTTAGGGTCACAGATCTGACATTCATGAAACTTGTTCGGCTTGGGAAAGAAATACGAAGGCAACAAATTATCTATCCGGGTACTACCTCCCTCTGGCACAACTACAACTTTCCATTTGCATAGAATGGCGCCAAAGTTTTCAAACGAGAGCAATCATCCTCAAAAAATGTCATCGGTAACCACACGAGAACGGCTCCCACCTACAAGAGGCGGCTCTCGTCGGTTACCACTCGAAGAATTCAAATCGAGTCAACAAAGCAAGACGGAAAATAGAGCTCAAACACCTGAAATACCCAATGATGATTTGGTCCAAATGAGGCATACGAGCTCGGCCTCTCTCATTGCTGCTTATAATCGGGCGAGTGGAGGACAAGCAGTGGATGTCATTAAACCACTTTCCAATAACCCGTTATTGAAATTGTCCAAGGAGGAGAAGCCAAAGCGAGATTACATCAAATATCCATTCATGCTCTATGAAGATTCTGATCATTATTATTATTCGGATAATAGTCAAAACTTTTGGCAAGAGACTCGTTCAAATCTGGAGGAGAGTAAGCATGAAAAAACTAAAGATATCTCATCGGGAGTTACGAATTTTGAAGAAGGTGATGAGGAATTGAGGGAAGAATTGTATGATGTACATACTCAAACAAAAGCAAAAACGTTGTGGGCCCTTAGTAGTGGTCTCTCAACACTTGAGAAGACTTCAAATCTATTTGGAAGAGATGAAAAAGTTGTAAATTTAGATGTCAAATCAATCATATCACGGCCATCGTCTTCAAGGTCAAGTCGGTCAGCAAGAAGTAATCCACTCGTTCCAGGTCCATTCAGAGATTTAATTGATGCTGTAGACACGTCTGGAACAAAATTTCAAGAAATTGATGAAACAAAGGATCCCACAAAGAGAACCTACATGACGGATGCTCGAGGTAGATCAGTTTCATCCATCTACCATCCCAATACAAAGAGGCCAAGTCGTATCAGCAACCTAGTTGAGAATATTTCCATCACCAACGAATCCCTCTATACCTACATTTCAACAGAAAATGTCACAATCCTTGATTTAGAGAGGTGTGTTGACATCGACAACAAGGTGTTGAAAAGCATTGGCGAATTTTGTCCTCGTTTGAAGTCTTTAAACTTACAACATTGTTCTCAATTAAGGGATAGCACCATTCGAGTTATTGTCAATGGATGTGCAGACTTGCAAAATATTAACATTGGAATGTGTCACCTTATTACCGATGACAGCATTGTAGAAATATTTACACATTGTAGAAAATTGACAGTCTTGTCGCTTCACTCATGTGAGTTGGTGACTGGAGAAATTTCATTTCCTCTCACGAAAAACACGCCCAATCTCCAAGTTGTAGATATTAGTTATTGTACAAAATTCTCAGATATTGCTCTGCAATTTCTTTCAGAGTACTGCCCAAACTTACACCATTTAGACATTAGTGGATGTCCATTAATACAGGATGAGGGACTAATATCTATATGTAAGCATTGTCCACAATTGAGAACGTTGAGAGCAACTATATTGTCTCAGCCTACCATTACCAATGAGACGTTATCTTTCATTACCAATTATGCAAGAGGAATTGAGGTGCTCGAGTTGAGTGGAGTTTTCCAAATACGAGATCAAACTGTTCAAGATATATGTAAATTTGCACAACGATTAGAATTTCTTTCGTTGAGCGGCTGTCCACAAATCACAGACGCTAGTATTCACACAATTTCAGAGACGTGTCACAATTTGAAATGTCTTGAAGTTGCTGGCTGTAGAAAAATTGGTGTTCAAGCTCTCTTAGAACTCATTCACAAAATAACGAAATTAAGAAGGCTGGTGGTGACACGATGCAACATTTCTGCAGAGGAGCTTGACATTCTTCAAAAATTCACAAACGGCAGAGTGGCTGTGTTAAAACAAGAACCAAAACCAAAAGAAACAATTCGAGAATACTTTACCATCGAGAAGGAACAAGCTAAAAAGAAGAAGAAGGTGGTAAAGAAGAAGGACAAGAAAGCAAAGTAGGGGCGTAGGAAGATTATTGGACTCCGTCGTAATCATTTTTCAAAGAAATCACCATTGGAAACTTCTTCGAAATTCTCGGCCTCTAATATTTGTTCTCCGATTGTGCAACGAAACAGCGTAACAATTGATCAGCTTTTTCATAAATAAATATTGCTATTACAAAGATCTATGCAACTTTTGAAAATTGAGAGTGTCAACTTGAAGGGAGTGTTGTGTGCATTTGTCACCTCTGTATTTTGTAAAAATCATCAAAAATCGATTGTGAAAATTGAAAGAGATTTTTTGAAGAACGAAAAAATAATCATCACACAATGTCTTCGTATGGCACCCATGCCGAAGGCATCACAAATGGAATAGAGGGTGTTGCGTCCACACAACCACCAATTTCCATCTTTCAAAAGATTGCCCGTAACAAGAACGTGAATATAGTGGGAGCAATTATTTTGTCAATAATTCTAGTATTGAGTTTTGCTTGTTGTGTTGTTGTTGGTGTTCTTCACTCACATCTATTATTCCAATGTGGGTTTGCAGAGTTTATATTTATGTTGTTATTGGAAGGAGCTACCTTCTTCTTTTGCGTTTATCACCTCTATAATATTTACAAGTTCTTTAAAACTAGGGCCCGACAATCAGGCAAGAAGGGTTTTGCTGCCCTGGCTGCTGCTCTATGTTCATCCGAGTTGAATCAATATAATGCCTACTCTGGTGGCATCGACTCTAGACAAGGAGCAAATGAAGAGGAAGAATTTGAGGATGATGATGACGAAGATGATGATGAAGAAGAAGAGGAAGAAGAAAGCAAATTCTCCAAATTTGTGGTAGCCTTTTTGAAAATATCTGCCAATATCATTGCCGTGTTGTGCTTTATTGTATTGATTGTTTTTACTGTCGTGATTGTTCCTTTGCAACAAAACACCTATCCTCTCTACAATGGTTCTCTCCGATTACCTAATTTCAAACCTCGTGGCTCTACAGCACCGACTATTTTGCGAGAACAGACCGGAGTGGTGCATATCAAGGCTTCGCATGACTATGATCTCTATTTTGCACAGGGTGTTGCAGTGGCTCAGGATCGTATGTGGCAATTGGAATTCAATCGTCGATTGGCGAGAGGTATTTTGGCAGAAGTTGCCGGAGTGGATGCTGTTCCTGTCGACAAGTGGTTCCGTACCATGGCGTTCTATGAGAATGCAAAGAATGTTTTACCCAATATTGATGCCGAGTCTCTCTCATTCATTCAAGCCTATTGTGATGGTATCAATGCTTATTTCAATTCAAATCCTCCTCTTCAACCTGAATTTGTCTTGTTGGGAACCAAACCAGTGGCATGGGAACCTTTGGATGTTCTTGCCTACATGAAGTTTGTTGCCTATGGACTCTCTGATAATATGGACAAGGAAGTATGGAGATTCAAAATGATGCAACGTGGTATTACTAAGGAGAGAATTAATGAGCTCGTTCCATATTACCCATCCGATATGCCAACAATTTTGAATGATGAGGAAATGAATTTGGAGAATATGACTATGGCTGAAAGAGAGCAAATTGAAAAGGATCAACAAGATGATTCTGCTGCTTTTATTCCACCAAAAATTCACAACTTGACCATGTCTGTCATGGAAGAAATGTTCCAAAAATTGGAGAAATCAGGTGAATGGGGCCGACAAGCTGTTCAATCCTCTCTCAGATCCATGATTTCACCAGATCTCATGTATCACAAGGCATCCAACAATTGGGTTTTAGGTAGCTCTATTACCTATAACAATGGTTCCATTTTGGCCAACGATCCTCACTTGTCTCTCTCTGCACCAAGTGTTTGGTATTTGATTCATTTGGAAGGTCCAACTCATACGGCGATTGGATCTACCTTCATTGGTACTCCTGGTGTCGTTGTTGGAAAGAATGACTTTATTTCATGGGGTGTGACTACTGCTCTTGCCGACACACAAGATGTTTATGTCATGAAAGATTCTACTGATGGAAAGGGCTACATTTACAATGGTGAAGTCAAACAATATACTGTCAGAAATGAAACGATCAAGGTCAAGAATGCTCCTGATCAATATGTTGCTGTGAAAGAGACTGTCTATGGACCAGTCATTAACGAGCATTTTGAAGTCGATGGTAATTATACCTTGTCTTTGAAATCATTGAACACCTATGCCAATGACACCACTGCAGTTACTTTCCTCAAGTTGAATAGACAAGCCAAGGACTGGAGCTCATTCCTCGATGCCGTCTCATACTTTATTGTTTCTGCACAAAACTTTGTCTATGCTGACAAGCAAGGTAATATTGGATACTACTTGTCTGGCTTGGTTCCAATCAGAAAACAAGGTCACAATGGTCGATATCCAGTTTTGGGAGATGGTACCTACGATTGGTTGGGCTTTATTCCTGATAACAAGAAGCCTATTGTTTTCAATCCAAAGAAGGGTTATGTTGCCTCAGCCAACAATCGAGTGGCACCCATTGGTTATGCTTACAGCATTACTCAAGATTGGCTTGGATTGTATCGATCGGGTCGAATTGTATCCATGATTGAAACTGCCAAGTCTAAGGCACAAAAGATTGACTTTGATTTTGTCAAGCAAATGCAACACGATGTACACTCACCGCTCTTTGATCAATTCAAATTTGTTTTTGACGACATTCCAAAGTATAAAAACTTGTCAGATGACCATGAAAAGTGGAGACAACGAATTGTGAAATGGAATGGTGACGAGGTGTTGTATTCTCAAGAGGCTTCCATTTTTGAAATGTGGGTCAAGATTATGGGTAATCTTACAAAGGTTGAGACTGTGAATAGATGGTCCTTTGGTCCATATCTTTACAATGCTTTAACCAAGGGAGACAGTGCTTGTATGGCCTATCACAACACAACGTGTATGTTGTTTGCTATTGCAAGCTATGAGCAGGCCATTAATGAATTGGAGGGAACTTATGGATCTGTTCCAACCTGGGGAAGTGATATCCACGAAGCTCAATTCCCTAACCTTGTTCTGGATAACACTATCTTGAAATGTCTTGCCGGAGGTAGCAAAATGATTGTTGGAGGATCATCAACAGTGAACGTTGGAGAAACCAAGTATCCAGCTCTCAATACCGTCTTTGGAGTTTCATATCGACAAGTTATTGATTGGCGAGGTAATCAAGCAAGCTTTATCATTCCAATGGGCCAATCAGGCAACTTTTTATCACCACTCTACACCAACTTGTTGGATATGTGGGCGGATCCAAATGGTAAATATTTGGACATGAAATCTGTTGACTACCCTGTCGCACACACCCTCACTCTTGATTCTCAATAATTTTGTAAATCACCTTTTAATTATTATTTAAAACCTGACTTTGATAAACTTCATAATACTTTTGTCAATTATTTTCAACTTGAACATTGTTTATGGCCACTAGTCGCTGACGAGTAACGCCTCAATTCATTAGTAAAGGTTACTCTCTTTTTTACCAGTGAACCATTATGCACAGCAATTTCAAAGAAGAGCAGGAATGCCAAAAGAACTTGCACGGTTTTTCATTGGACAACGACATTATGGCGGCGCAATTGGTACTAGAAACCTGTCAGATATTCGTCAATCCCACGTCAGCTGATTTGAGTGAACCCCAAAGGAATCAAAAATAAAATGAGTGAGTCTCTTCCTGATTGGTTTGCAAGGGTTTGAAGAACCGAAGCAACTTGGGTTCTTACTGCAACAACAGACAAACTGAAACGAAATATAGAGGCCATAGGACGTTACACCATTATTCGCTTCAGCTTAAGCTTGTAAAACAACAGCGTGCCAACGAACAGCTCACGGAAGACAGATCCTTGCTAGCACCCTAAACCAGAACTATTACCAATTCTACTGCATGACATTCAACGAATAAATTTTTTTATGCTTTCTTTTTCATTTTTGACTTGACGAATATCTGACAGGTTTTTAGTGCGCTTCAACGTCGGATGCGCCGCCATAATCTTCAAAAACGAAAAGCATCCCAATAATAACCCATGAGCCGCCATGGAACACATCATCACCCACAAAAAAATATTCCCACACAAAATGTCTGACGCTCCAGTAAGTATTCTCTTTTAATTGTGATCAGTTCCCCAACAAAGCCTGTCATCTATTGATATCGCCCGTTCCATCATCCTTGTTGAATTACAATACACAAATCATCATCGTATAGAAAACCGAAACACAACAAGACGTTCAAGGACACGAAGAAAAGACCACTCACGGACACAGAGTGATTTTGGCTGCTCAATCATTGTTCTTCAGAAAGTTGATTTTGGAAGATCTCGAGAAGAAACACTAAATCGTCTACGAAAATTTCCCAATAAAATCAAAAACCTTGTATAAACACCATGATGTTTTGTTATCGGATCACTTAATAGTAACTAATTTTTTGAGCGTAGATGGATCTAATTCGTTCAAACGAATGCAACTGTCTTTCTTGAACTCCCGAACGATCTTGAATCCAACAAATTGATATTGTTCTTTCTTCTTCCATTCCAAACGAGAGTCTTCCTTTTCAGCCATCGCACCGTAGAATCAAAAAAATATCTTCTTCAAAACAACAACAATTTCCACCTCCATCACATTCAACAACAACACACAATGAATGGTTATGGTGATCTTTCGGCATTTGGTATCATTTTGATAATATTCGGTGTGTTAGGAGGAGTTTTCAGTATTGTTTCAGCAATTGTTTATCTTTGCTATTTTATGAGCAGTGATGATAGAGGAAAGGCTTGGTGTCCAAAACTTGTGGTGATATTTGCGTTTGCTCTTGCTGTGTGTTCCGTGTTTTTACTTCCGTTGGATGTAGCAAACACGAAACTGGACGGAGGACTGGGCTTTGCCTTCCAAGTCACATGGCAAGTCTTTTACGGATTTGTTGCATTGTTCGTGGTCTTGGTGATTCCATTCTTCATCTTTTATTATGAATCCGAAGACCCAGAAAAGAGGTAGGTATATCATTTTGTGAATGAGAGAACACAGAATTTGTGAACCAATTTCAATCTACTGCTACTACTGTACTGATTATTATTATTTTGAAACATCAACATTCTCATGCCGATGCAAACTGCCATAATGAAAATTTCTCATGGATGTTTTGAAATAATATTATTATTACTGATATAATTGCCTGATTCATTATGTACTTATTATTACATTTTCATGAACTACCCACAATTCAAATATTATGGAAATTACGATTTTATCATGAACAATACTCCAACAGCTTCTTGCATCAAATCAAGTGGGGAACATGTGCTACGATTGTTTCCTTTTTATTCGTAACCATCCTTACTGCAGTTACATACTTCTTCTTTGGTTGGGCCGATATTCCATTCATGCAATACACTCAAGCAGTTTCCTCACCTACATTAAGAGATGCCTTACTCCAAGCAACACCAGCATATGTAAGTTCTTGTTGTTGAAATTGGTTTTTGAGGATTGAATTCATATGAAATGGGTATATGTTCATGACGATTGCGCTGCCTGATCACAAATTAATGACCTACATGAACAGGCTGATGAAAGAATATTATCAATCTTTGTCTCCATTGTGATTTATGTTATTGCTGTCATTCTCTTCTTGGGTTACTTTGTTTTCATTATTTGCAGTGGATGTGGTATGACTGCATTACCTGTTACACTCATTAAGGCTTTCATCTTTAAACCAAAGAGAATTCGAAGTAGCGAGTTTATTGAGGCTAAAGCAAAACTCATGAGACAATCCAAGAAAATGATTGAGATTGGAACCAAGTTGCAAGAGGCACAAGACGAAGGAAAAATTGCTCTCAAGGATCGACGTGTCTTGAATGATTTCAAAATGGCAGCCTACAAACTTGAAGAAGAATGGAAGATTATCCACACGAGCTTCTTCTCTGCTGGAGGTTCTGTCATTTTACCAATTCTCTATCTCATTCTCGGAATTGTGTGTTGTTTGATCTCTCTTGCATGGATCATTCACTTGATTGTTTATTGGGCAATTATTGATCCACCAAATGGTATGCTCAATGTAGTTTTCAATTGGTTGGACGATTTGACAGTTGGATTCCCAATTCTTGGAGGACTTCTTTTCTGGGTATTCACTGTTTATCTTGTATTTACCGTTTTGGCTGGAAATGCAAGCATTACGAGCAGAATTCCATTGTTTGCCATTCACCCAATGAAGAAGGGTGACACCATGATGAATTCTCTAATGTTCAACACGGGATTGATTTTACTTTCATCTGTAGTTATTAACCAATTTTCTCAGAGAGCATTCAATTCATATTCTAGGTCTACAGCTATGGATATTATTTTCAGTGGAGCTATCACAAACTTGAGATATATTCAATGGTTCTACTTTGCCATGATTTATGCTTATTTGGCATGCTGTGGAATTGGCTTCTTCCTTGCACTTATTTGTTGTAGAGAAAAGACAAAGAACGAAAAGGATTTGGAGGATGTGCTTGCAAGGTTAGACATTGGATACTCATCGAGTGAACCTGTTGAAGGAAATCAACAATGATTCCATTTGGCACAAATACGTTTGAATAACAGTTAATTGCTAATTTGTAAAATTTATAAATCAACTTTCTCAAAAACTTGATGTTGTGTGCTGTTTTTACAAATGTTGTTGTTTTTTTCCATGACTATGAATTCATGATTCAGTCAATTGGAAATATTGTCTAATTTGCATTAGAAACTGTTCCATAAGAGTACTGTGTTGGTTGGGGCTCTGTAGATTGACCTTCTTCATTTGTTTCATTTTGGCCAGTTGTTGTTGGAGTACTGGTGTCAAGAAAGATTGGATTATTGGTCATGATTGTTCTGCCTCGTCGAATTCTGCAAATACAATTTGTTAAATTTGTAATTACAAATTTGATTGTTGGTTAGTTGATTGTTTGGAATGACACCAACGACGAAAACTACTACGTACTGCAAAATATAAATAAAAATTCTGAGAGCATTGACAGTGCAATGAAAACCAATGAGAACTTCCTCAGCAAATGCAACATTGCTCCAAAAGTAATTTTCCTGATTTTCAATAAAACAATAAAGTAATAACGAAAAGATGACTATGGCAGCCAGGGAAACAAAAATATTGCACCACACAATGATTCTCTTGTACTGTGTATGGGAATCAATTCATTGTTTGTGTGTATGTAACAAAATGGCATGTAAACTCGCACAATAAAAAAACATACCCAATGTCTTCGATAAAGGAATATACTCAAAAAGCATTCATATACAATAGCGAATGTACAAAACCCTTCCAGAGCTAAAAACCAAATTTCCTCAATTCTTTTTTCCCAATAAATCATGTATTCGAACATTCATGATTTTAAAAAATTGTCACCACAATAATATTAGCATTCAATTTCATGGAACAATTTCTTAAACGCACTTACTTTCCTCTCTTATAAATAGCCCATGCAAACAAAAATGCTGCCAATCCACTCATAATTAATAAATACAAAGAATAAATAATTGAATATCTCCATTTTACAATTAAATCTCGTAATGAAAAGTTTTCAAACAATTTTCGTGTGATGAATTTCTTTCGTTCTTGATGAAAATTGTCAATTTCTTGTGTTTGATATCGCGGTGAGGACACCACCACACCATTTTCAACATCATGGTGGTGCTGGCTTAACATTGCTTCTTCTTCTTCATCTTCTTCATCATCCTCATCGGTTATTATTTGAGGAGTATAATAGGTAGCTACCCCGAGTGGATGAGTCTCTGTATGCTCATCGGAAAGATGTTTTTGATGATGTTGTTTGGTCTGGTGGTTTTGTAAATGAGGAACATAATGAGGGTCTACTTTCTGAAATTTCCAAAATCATCGGGTATACATGATCATTAAATGTGTAAGAATATGAATATAAACATTCATAGATGAAATCATCAAAGAAGAAATACGAGTCTCAATCATGATGATTAATAACAATTGAATGAACACATACATTCACCTTTTCTAATAACTTGTTGTTGGATGGTTCCGAATGAGTACCATTCGTTGTTGAAGAAGAAGGGGATGAAGAAAGCTCGGAAAGTAAATTTTCATCATGAATGGCCACAAACGCTTGCTTGGGTTGAACAACTTGAATTGTGGAAGAAGAAGATGAAGCTTGCGGCATTTTTCTCTCGTTTTCATCCATCAACAGCAAAGAGCGACCCATGAGAAATTTGGTTCATTATAATATGTTTGGAAGTTGCAAAGATGGATTGTAATGTGAAAGGCTCATGACATGAATTAAGGTACACCCTCTTTGGTCTCCCAATGGTTATTGATGTAAAATAATAATTTAAATTGGTCACTTTATTTGGTTTGAATGATACCACTGGCAATTAACTTTTGAATTTTGCCGTAAATGTCAGGATTTCTCAAGTGCCTTTGTGCAGCCATTGGGTCAGTTTGGAAATCTCTCAACACTTGTTGCATGACTGGATCTTGAAGAATACCAGCAATTTCTGGATCCTTCATGGCATTTTGAATTCGTTGTTCATCTCTCTCACCAGCACTATTTTGAATGGCATTCATGACAGCACTCATACCATTCTTCACCTCCTCATTTTCTGGGTCAATCTTGCTTGCTTGATCATAGGTTGTGAGGGCCTTATGATATTCCTTACAGGCCATGTGACATTGTGCTTTTCTAATGTAGGCCTTTACAAAATTTGGATCCATCTCAATTGCCTTCTCAGCATCTTTCAATGCATAGGCAAACTCTGCTAATTTGATATAGCATGCAGCTCTGTTACTGTAGAGTGTTGGATCTTTAGGATTTCGCTTGATGGCTTCATTGTATTCCTTCATGGCTTCTGGAAATTTCTTTTCCTTGAAATAGTTATTACCCTTATTCTTGTGCTCAGCAGCAATCTCTGGGCTAATGTAGGCCTCTTCTTCTAATTTTTTAATAAGCTTTTCAGTTTCTTGCTTCTTCTTGACAACTTCTGGGTTTCTATGCTCTGTAATTGACTCTGTATAGTAGTGAAGAGCTTGTGTATAGTTTTGTTGTCTAAAATATGCATTACCAATTCGAGCATAGCCTTTGGCAAGCTCTTTAAAATCGGCATGATTGGTCTTTCCAACTTCAATAGCCTCTTCACATTGCTTGATACATTTCGAAAAATCTCCTTGTTCCATATACACAGCAGCCTTATTCAAATAGAGAACCATATTGGTTGGATCCAATTGAATGGCTTTCTCATAATGTTCCAGAGCCTTGTCAAATTCCTTCTTTTTGTAATATTCATTTCCGAGATTCTTCTCAATCATGGCTGGTTGTTGATTTAATTCCTCCAAACGCTTCTTTTCTTCTTCTTGTTTTTTACGTTCCTCTTCCTTTCGTCTTTGTCGTTCTTCTTCTTCTCTCTTTCCTCTCTCAGCTCTCATACGTTCCTCCATTTCGGGATTCACTTGCATCAAGAAAATCATGGTTTGCATAATTCTTTGATCGGCAATATATTTCTGTAAGCTTTGTGGATTACTTTGGAGGTCTTTGAGAGCATCCACATAATCCTTCTCGAGTAAATATTTGGCGAGTTCTGGATGATTTTCAATTTTACCAAATAAATTTGGATCGTTGAATACTTTCAAGAGAGGTAATGCTGCATCTGCTCCCATAGGACCTTCTTGATCTGTTGACATGTTATCTTGATCCGATGATGAAAAGCCAGAGTTGATCAAGGCAGTCTCCACTTCCTTCATTAAATTCTTAATTTGCTCATTGTTGGGTTCAAGTTTGAGTCCATTCGTTAATTCTTGAAATGCTTCCTCGAGTCTTCCGAGACCATAGAGTGCTTGTCCCTTTCTCAAGAAGCCTTTGGAGAATGATGGTTGTACCTCGACACATTTGGTAGCATCTTGCAAAGCTTCTGGGAATTTACTCAACTTTAAAAAGACTGCAGCACGATTTGAAAGCAAAACATGATGATTAGGATCGATCTCAAGACCTTTCGTGTAGAGTTTCACAGCTTCTTCATCTTTGCCTTCCTTCAATGCTTGATTTCCTTGATTTTTGAAATCCTCAGCAGAACTCATGGTGAATTTTTTTCTCTTGTTGAATTCCTGGAAGGCCGATCGGAATGTGTTTTCAGTTTTTCGGAATCATCTTCCGAATTGAAGAGTAAATCAAATGAAAAGGTTGGTAATGAAAAAGACAACATATGGAACGTCATGTAATTCATTGCACGTTTCCTATCTCATGAACACTCTCTCCTTTGATAAGGTATAGGACTTTTTAAGTGTTAGAGATAAAAAATTGAAACAAACACAGCCATTAACCACTTTGATTATTAAAAGCGTTGCTTCTTTCTCTGAAAAGCCATCAAGAGTGTTGCTGTGTTCATACGGTCATTGATAGCTTGGATATTGTTATTGTGGATGGCAGAGAGCAGCTGCAGGGTATAGATTTTTCATGCTTCGGAGCCTTAGTAATATTGTCATCAACTTATTATTATAACGTTCAATATCTATTTTATAACACAAATGGAATCTCCAATCTCTCTTACTTCTTCAATTGATCATGAAGAGAATAATAATGATAATGGTTTTAATATCAGAAAAGATGCCAAACCCTTCCTTCCATTGTTGAATACAAGTGTTTCGTTGCAAATCCCCGAAATCCATTCAGCGTCAATCACGCTCACATCTCCGAGTACACCAAAAGAAATTTCTAGAACAGGAGGAGAAAGGAACGTCCGAGAAAGACCTTCTCCAAGGAGAGCTTTTTCATTTGTTTGGAAAAATCATTCTCTCAACAATTCAACAGCCTCAAACGAATCGTCACCCTCTTCGCTAAGTCATACTCCTCAAAAACCAAATGATAGTCAGCTGTTTGATGATAGAGAAATTAAAAAAGTTATTACCATGTCACTTCAACTCACGGAAGAAGTAAAACGACTAAAAACAAGCTTGTCAGGCAGAGAATTGCAGAATCAAATATTGGAGAAGGAGAACCAATTTTTACATGATGAACTAGCAGCCTTTAAAGAAAAAGTTTCTGCCTTAGAATCTAAAAGTAACAAACTCAAATATCAAAGAGATCGGTATCACGGTCAGCTCAGCTCTCTTTCAGAAAAATATGAGGCTATAAAAATCAGAGCTTCTTCGCTGCAAGCCTCCATTATTGGAGATAAGGAGTATGTTTCTGATGAGGAAGAAAATTCGTCGGGTAATACATCAGCTGAGAGCTCAATCACCGAAGAAGACTCGGGTATCAAGCCTCCATACTCGAATAACAATGCTAAGCCTAAAGAAAAAGGATGGATCACAACAGCAGAGCTCAAAAATAATTATCATAGCGTGTGTGACAAAGTTGATGAGCTGAGTGTCAAGTTGGAAAGAAGTGAAAAATCTCTAAAAGAAAGTCTGCAACAAAACAAATTGTTGGAAATTCAGTTGGAAAATGCACGAGCAAATGAAAAAGCACTGCTTCACAAGTTTGAGCAAATGGAGCAGCTATACTTTGAATCTTGTGAAAAATTGGAGGCTGTTAAATCATCGAAAAAGGACTCGATATCTTTTCGCCTTGATGATACGAATCATACTACAGAAAATGAAACAATTCACAATTCGTCTTCAGAGGATGTCATATCTACGCATGAAGATGAGAATGAAAATACCGATTGGCCCTCTGTGGATGCCCTCTCAGACCATATCGGTCTTATGTCTACTGAAATATTTGAAGGAGAAGAGCAAAGTGTTTTTCTTGAAAAGGAAAACCAAAGATTAAGGGCACAAATTGAAGAGCTACAACGAATTCTAGATCATACACGGGACGATCTTCAATTATTGAGGATACAATCTACGCTGTCATCACCGAGAACCCCTAGGCTGTCAACACCAAGAGAATTTGAAAGACCCTCCTCAGATCGATCAAACCAAAGTGAGAGTGTGGATTCAAAAATTATGGACGAATGGACCAAGTTATTAGCTGATAAATTTGACCATAATCTTCAAATACTCAAGGAGCAGGTAGTGAAATATGAAAAGAGAGCACATGCTATGAATTCTTCGCACGATCGCTCATATGAGTCCTCCAGTTCATTGCTTGAAGATTATTTTAGGTTGACACTACTTTCTGTAAAAATTCTGTTATCTAAGGAACCTCGATATCAAAATACAGTATGGTACAAAATATGGTGTGATATTGATAGTGAAGAGATTTACTCTTACATGCTTTCCAATGAAATTCCCATTGAAGAATGGTGGCTTTTTCTGTTCACAACTGTACAAACACGATTGGAACATGCCAAGTTGGAATATGAGGAAGAAGAAGAGAGGGATAGTGAAAAGTAACATCACAGAAATATCAATGGTTAGCCCAAGGGCCAGACTCTCATTTGTCAGCATGTAAGCAAATCATTTCAGTTATCATCTAAAATTCCCTAAAAGTAATCTAGATTTCTTGAATTTTCGTAAGACGGTTCTCAAACAGTTGCTACCTGTGAAATTGCTGTTAGAAAACCATGTTAGAGAACGAACGTCTCTTGATCAATTATCCAATAATATTATTTAACGTTACAAGTAATTCCACGAGTAGCTACTCATAGATAGCCTCTATAATTACGTTAGCAATTGCCATGTCACCTTCATGAGAGAGGGAAAGATGAGTAACATAATCACTAGCATTTCTTTCATCCAGAATTTCTTTCAATATTTTTGAAATTTCTTCACCTTCCAGCTTGAGAAGAGGAGGGAATAATCGAGTCCTGTAGTTATTTGGAATTTTGGAAGCAATATCTGTTTGGGTTGGTTTTTGTTGTTTGTGAACATACATTTGCTTGCTACCAATTCCACTCACCCCTAATGCTTTTATGGTAGCCTCCTTTGCAGCCCATCTCGATGCATAGTATTGTGCAATTTTCATTTGCATGACTTTGTATTGCTGTTGAGATGATAAATTTTGATTGAATTCTTGAGTGGTATGATCTGATACAAAATTATGTAATTCATCGTCATGCAACGAATTGGTATCGTTTGTATGAATGTTATCATTAATTTGATGATGAAATGCACTCTCAAAACTGAAAGGACATTGCTCGATTTCCATCGGATGATAAATTCTTTTCACAAACGTTTCTCCATGTTTCATCAACAATTTATGCATTCTTGATATAGATGTTAAATCTATACCCATACCAATTATCCTACTTTTAGCTTGTCTCATCCTGGTACTCGAGAGGGTTGTTCTTTCAATTCTTCTTCGGTGTGATTGTTGGCTTTCGCTTGTAAGAAAGTGAAGGAAATTTGTTGAATGATATTTTTAAAGCCTTGTTTTAAAAAAAATATTTGGAGGTTTTTTCGGAGATATTCATCCCTTTTCTCTTCATCACCAGAGCGTGTGTGATAGATATTTGAAGTTCGTTTTTTGGTGAGAGACTTTTGTGTGTGATTCGTATCGGATGAGTTTTGAATAGGATTGTGGATGATTACCATGATGATGAATAATAGTAACAATACCTCTGGAAATATAATACCAACAACAACAACGAGTACGGCCATGAATAACAACAATAACAACAGTCTTTCAGAAATGATGAGTTTAAATTCAAGCTCGGATAAACTCGGTATCATGCTCAACAAGGACATCAGTAACAACATTAACAATAATAATACTTACCACTCTACCATGATGGAAACAGACTCAACCATTCCTCCACATTTCAATCATAACAATTCAAACAACAATCAACATATCAGTAGTATTCCATCTCCCAATATTGAAGGTACATTCATTAATCCCAACAACAGCTCAAATCTGACTCAACAATTCCAACAACCTCCACAAGAAATGGAGGCTTTTCCTCTCAATTCTCTAGGCAAAACACCCTCTCCAAATTTTCATTCCTCAGCTCCTTCTCTCCTTAATAACAACAAGCCCGTATTGGGAGGTATGACTCAATCACAAGCGACGACAGTTATTAATACTCATGCCAACAAGAACCCGAGTATCATGGGCCATACCCAATTACCATCTATGGTGGGCAACACATTCATGGCTCAGCAACAACAACACCACTCATTGTCAGAGCATACCTATCAGCATGCTTCACAACAGCATTTACAAAATTCCAACGACGGTCTTCCCTCTCTTCAACAATTCGGACTTCTTTTCAGCCATTCCTTAAATGCACATCCATCCAACATTCATGGCAGTAGCAGCGTCACTTCAGAACACATGTCTCCTCTCCATAAACAACATCTAGTGCCAACAACAAACAATATTATTGCATCATCCATTCACAATGAAAACAATGGCAACTCACAACTAAAATTCGCAAGTCCTCCAACCCCAACTCCTAATTCTCTTCATACGAGCCCAATATTGAACCTATTGGTGCAATCACAACAAACGACAGAAAGTCAACAACCATCAAATAGTACAAAGCACCAACAAAGAAATGCTTTTGCATCTTCTCCTCCATCTGTAGCTACTCTCAAGAATGTATCCAACATTTCAATGCCATCACACCAACATTTCCCTCATAGTAGTGCCACCTCGAATACTATTAGAAGTGTCAACCAACAGCAATTTACAACCAACAGCCCTTCTCCCATGAACTCAACTCCTACCTCTCTAAATTCTCCAGAAAAGCTAACCAATTCCTTCACACTACCTAGCAATCCCATGATTTATGAAGGCCTCATGAAACTTGTAGCTCATCGTATTATGGAATGCATTTTGGCATTCGATGAGAAAACTTCCAAAAATACAGAAGCTAAGAACAGACTACAAGATGAGTGGAACAAACTAGTGAACGACTATTTCATTGTTGGAAAACGTTTAGAAGGATTGCCCCAAATGCTGCATTGCTTATACGGGATGTTGACTGAAGAATCTGAGGTTGATATTGTAAGAGAGAGATTGTATGAGGAGAACAACGTGCCTAGATATTTCTCTATTGATTTTAAGGCTAATCTTAGATTATTACGGCTCAAAATTTGTATCTTCTTTTTGCTGTACAGATTGAGCAGCGGCAGCTGTTTCCAAGATACAAGCTCTTTTGAGGAATTCTTGGACATTAACTCATTAAGCGTGAACGAGAAGATATTTAGCTCCATGTCATGGGAGCAATTCATCTTAGAGATGGATGCCATAGAGAGCAAATTAAGATTTAGAGTAGATCTCGTATCCCACCACGAAAGTGATGAGAGCGATGATGAAGACACTGGATATGTCCTGAGCGTAAAACAAAACACGATGAATAATGTCAAGCTCAAATCAGTAGCAGAGGAAAAATTGTCTGCTTCCTTTGACCAACTTTTGCTGGAAATGGGCGTTGTGAATTCTTTGAATAAGCCTACTCAACCTAAATCCTACAGACTTCAACTTTCCGTTCAAATGTCCAACTATTTAACAATTACCAAGTATAGCAATACCATTATTGATGTATCTGTTGATGGCGTACCTTCAAGCCGAACCATTCACGATCTCTCACCATTACGTATTGTGTCAGCCGAAAGAAAGAATCGAGTTGTAGTGTTACATTTTAGTAGAGATTTTTTTGTCACTCCAACAAGAGACAAGTCTGATATCGACTTTGTGATTGAATTTGGAAAAGGTAATGACAGAAAAAGAGCATCTGCCAAGAGCATTTATATAGATCGTTTACTGGTCGATTTTTCCTCCCACACCATGTATCAACATGTTTCAGTGTATAGAGGCCAAGAAATTTTGTGTGAGGAATTGGAGATTACAATGCTTAATAATTGTGTGGGAACTGTAAATTCAGGAGGGCTCAAACTTAGTATAATCGCTCCAACATCATTGTCAGAAGAGCCAAATAGCGTATCCTCAAATACAAGCAGTGTCTTCTCCCCTGGATCCACCACTCCTCCATTTTCAGAAGAGTCTCCACGCAGTTGCAAGAGAGCCTACTCTGCTGATGATGAAAAAGCAGGTTCTTCAACTTGTGTCAGTCCCAGCGGCTCCAAAAGAGCAAAAAGTGGTCACAATCAAAACAACATGAATATGGCAAGTATTTCACAATACGTTAAAAGCTTTCGAGATAGGTGTGGATTCTCTTTGTTGCACATTGCAGCCATGTACGGATTTAATAATGCCATTGAATTTTTGCATGAAGCCCTCTCCATGTCCATCGATATTACTGACAATTATCAATATTCTCCATATCATTGGTCATGCTTTGCATGTAAGCCTTCCACAGCAAAGCTACTGATTAGCAAAGGAGCAAGCACAACACGAAGAAACATTCACATGGCCACAGGAATTGAAATTGCTGCTGCCAAAAATCACAAACAGTTTGTTGAGGAGCTTGAATTTGAACTGGAACAGCATGCCTGTTCGGCTCTTTTTGACTTGTACGCCCATGTTTCAGAATCAGACAACAACAACATGGCTATTCAACCACAACAGCAACGACCAAAAGTACCAAATCCACCACTTGAATGGTCTACACCTCCCACTAACGACAATATTCCTCAAAATTTAAAGATCCCTTCACATAATAATAAGGTGAAACCAATGAGTGTCAATACTAACCTCAGCAACAAGAATACTGAATCTAGATCAAAGAAAAAACCAGGTGAAAATAAGATCAGCCCAACAACTGCTGCAACAACACAATTAGTGAGTCCACCCCCAACTTCTGGCAGGAAGCAAACCAGCTCATCAAAATTGACTCCAAGCTCATCATACAACACAGATTCACCCATTACAGTTACTCTGCCTTCATCTTCAGCAAATTCTAATCCTCTCTCACAGCGTATGGAGCTCTTTATCAAACCTAGCAGGAAAAAAAGAACCTACATTTCATGCTTTCCTAAAGAGTTATGCTCGAGTCCTTACAAGTATGACATTCTCTTAAGGATACCTCTTAATTACACTAACCAATTTAATGAGAGCAATTTTACATTCCATCTCATGATTCAAGGAGCTGATAAGAACTGGACTCCAGTTACTGAACAAGCAGTCGACATTGTCAAGTATTTGAGAACCATGTTTCCACTTAATTTCCGAGAAATTGAATGGAGGCTCATGTACAAGGTATGCTCATTCCACTACGGTAGAAAACCTTTCAAGCTGAGGGTTATTTACAATACAAATATGAATCCTGCAACTGCAAACCCTATCCACCATGAATATTTGACTCAAAATTCGGATGGTAAGGTTTGCTTACCAGACAACACGGTTGTTTTTGAGTCTGAAGAGTTTTACATTGTCGCACGAAAGAAAAAGGACTCTTTTCATGAATCTTCAGCGAATGGAGATCTCGACACCTTCTCTGCTGATCAGTCACCTCTTACAGAGCTTCAAGGTCAATTCTCTCCAGCTTCTTCCTCTCCATCTCCATTACCACTTTTACATCAGCTTGATAGCAACAGTCTCTCATTGAGTATGTTGCAGACAGGTAGTAACAACCACCACCCGTGGATACAAGAGACAGCAAGCCTTTCTTCACAAAATCATCAGATGGGTAATAGTACTATTAATACTAGCATGCCCACCTTTCAATATGTCCCAAATCAGACAGTATTGACTCCTCCTTCATTTCCACAACTTTCCATGGCAAGGTCTGATGAGATTTCCAAGTAACATACCTCTGCTGTTAAGAAAGTACATCCTGAGTACAAGGGGCATCTTTTGCGCCAAAAAATTACAAACGGACATTAATAAAAAATGTCTAGCCGAAAACAAACACGATTCACAAACGATGATGATACAGAAGAAGATCCCGAGAAACATGTTGGATTCCATGATGCCGATTTTGATAAATTAAGTGACAGGTTGTCATTCATGACCGGATCAACTGGCAAGTCATCCTTCAACATGAACAAGTTTTTCATTAACCCAGTAGAACAACGAGAATTGAGTATGGGACGAGCAAAACTGAAACGATACGACGAGCGCATTGCTACCGAGATTGACAAGATACAAGAATTGAAACACCAAATTACACAAGTCACTCGGGTGATAGCTGACCACCATGCTCAAATATCTTATTTACAAGTGGATGAAGAGGCTCTGAAATTAGAGTTTATCAAAGCAAAATTGGAGTATGAACTCGAGTGCAGAAAGAGACAAATGCACGAAAAGGAAATTAAACATCTCCGCAAAATTCGAGAAGCTAAAGAAAATGAATTCCTACGAAAAGGATGGAGACTCCAGAAAGAACAAGCAGTTTTGCGTAAACACGAATCGAAAACCACAGACATTGTACAGCAAGTCAACCGAATTCAAAACGAAGTGGAAGATTTGGAAGAAGATGTACATCATTACAAGAGTTTGGATCGAAAATTGAAATCCACCATTCAAAATCAACTGTGAGAGAGGCGATTACTTGAGGTGTTGTTGATTTGATGATGAGAACAACAAAAAAAATTTTGCCTTCACCTTATTCTCCCTTAGTTGTTGTGCTTTTGTTCTTCTCTCTTGGTATATTCGAGCCATTCTACGGATAGAGTAGTACAATTCTTCCATCATGTTTCCGGTGCTATCAGAAAAGAAGGTCCATCTATCGCTTTCGGGGACTGGCGATGATGAGCTTGGTAGTTCATCATTCCAACCTAAATTTTCTTCATCTCCCATCCGTACATTCTCTTTGCCGACAGGCAATGCCGGACGACTCAAAGACCGACTAAAGGAAAAATCAAGTAAAGGATACAAGAGTATTGTTCATCGATTACATCAGCATCTAGAAACGGAGAAGATGAATCAACAGGAAGCAAAAACAGAAATGTACCAAAGACAAGCATCCAAAATGAAGAAGTGGAATCGTCTGATCAGCTCCATTGACTCTTGGACTCTGCACTCGATAGAATACCACATGAAAGAGAAGGACAAGTTGAGGAATTCTCTTCCGTGCTTTACTCAATCTTCAGTTCACTATGATGAAAAGAAAAAGGAAGAGCTCATTAAACTGGCAACGTTAGAGTAAGTAGTTTCTGATTTTCGGAGATGGACCAACAAGAGATTATCGTTCTGCTGTTCAGAGCAAAAGAGAGATGTACAATAAGAAAGCGAGTTCAGGAAAAACGTGCTTCGTTGGATGCCTTTGAGCGGCTTCTACAATATCAATACAAAAGAAGAAAGGCGTTTGAAAATGGGCAATTAACGTTGTTTAAGGACGAGTACTATGAAGAAGAAATGAAGAATTTCATGAAAGAAGAGATTGTTTCTTCTGTGATCGAGAAGGCTGTGAATACCAGCCACACATCTATGATCAATGATATATCACATAGCAATTCGGAACCTATTGAGCTCGATCTTGGCTCACCCCGAACAGTGCTAACCTCTGTCAACAGTGAGTATTTTTTGTTTAATCATGGTTTAGTATTGGAATTTGTAACAATTGTAAAGTTGTAAAGAGAATGCCAGATGAGAAAGTATTCTTCTTGACGAAAGATGAAATTAACAAGCTTGAAGCAATTAAAGAGCAAAAGAGATTGGAAAATGAAAGACTGTTAGAGTTGGAGCGACAAAGGAAGGAAGAAGAGAAGCAACAACTACAGCTTTTGATGGAACCACCAACACACAATGATAGTGTTGTTGAAGAAAGTAAAAATGATCTAGATAATATCGTTTCAGAAGAAAGCAATCATAGAGCTTCACAAACAGCCTCCGACGCTACACAAGCAATTCATCAAATTGTTAACGGCATTATTCAAAATATAATTACACGTTGTGAAATTCAAAAGGTGGTTTCTCACATTGTTGCTGGTGTGATAAAATCCCATTCACAAGAGAATAAGAACATTATTTCGATCCAGAAAGAGAGAGAACCATCAATAATTATTAACAATATAGTTAAGGAAATAATTACAAGAGTGGTGGACAAAAACCAATTCCGTGATAAAGTGGGTTTCACCATTTAATAAGATGCTAACGCCAAATAATAAAGCAACGTTTCATTTATTTCAGAAGGGCAGATTCAAGAACGAGTCAAAAATAACTAAAAACCACATGTGACATGTTTCAAATCACTACGAACAAGTTTTAGTAGAAAAATAAGTTATCCTCAGCATTCCAAAAGTCTTGAAGTCGCTGTCTTGTTTGATCAAAATCGATCACTCTTCTCATGGTCTTCACCTCCTGACCTACAATAATATAGGCTACTGGAATTTCTAAATTGTCGCAAGCAATGACGAGTTCTTCATTATTGCACTTGTTAACAAAATCTTCTGTGAGACCAACCAATTCACAGAAAACTTCTCGACACTTGCCAAAATATTGTTTAGCGCCATTCTTGAAGGTTCTCTTTTCTTCCAACTTCCATCGATCCTTAATGTTGAGGAATTTAATCTTCTTTACTTTGGCATTCTCAATCATTCCGTACAGTTTTGCCAAATCTTCGTCAAACTTTTGCTTAATTGCCTTAATTCGTTCCTCTCTCAACAATTGATCATCCTCTGAAAGCATTGTCTTTACGGCAGTGTTTAAAATGCCCTCAAGCTGGCGATTTGGATAGGAGCCTTTCGACATTTTCTTTCTGCATAGAGGACAAGATTGATTCTTGGCAAGCCAATCATAGAGACACTTCTTACAAAAGTTGTGACCACATTGCAACATGGTTGGTTCCACAAACCAATTATAACAAATGCAACATGTGAGCTCAGTTTGACAAGTGTCATTCATTAGCTTTAACTTTTGCGTATCAGATTCTGTACCTTGTGTTTGCAGAACAGTTGGCTCAGATCCATTACTTGCATGAGATTCTTTCACTCGTTTGGCTGATGTAGAAGCCGAGTCAAGTTGAGCCGTCTCCAAAGTTCTCTTCAACTGATCCGCTGAGTTCGAATTACTATTGTTGCCACCACCAGTGCTACTAGTACCACCGCTACTGCTACTACTATTCACAAATACATGATCGACAGATCCATTCTCAACAGAACCCACAGAATTAAAATTGTTCAAATTGGCACTGCTCAAAGTCTTCATGATGGCAACAGGATCCAACAATTCAAACCTGTAGATAAAAGCTTGTTTCAATTGATCCACTAACACAGTCTTCCATTCTTGCTCGGTTGCAAAATTGTGTCGTGACTTGTCTCCCAATGTAATAAAACCATTCGTAGTTGCTGTGGTTCCACCAGTGATAATAATTAAATCGCCATGTCTGAATAAATATATATATTTCAATAAAAAGGTGATGATTCAATAATACGACAATCTCATCATCATTACTACTTACTTGAGAAATGCTTTTGAGATTTTTCTACCATTCACAAGCGTTCCATTCAAACTCTTCAAATCCTCAATTTCAAACGTTACATCGGCGTGTCGATAAATCTTGGCATGATGCCTCGATACAAACTTGGCTTGTTGCTTTGAGAATATTCTCACATTGTTATCGGGTAATCGTCCAATGGTAATGACGTCCTCAGTGAGAGAAAATTCCTTCGGAATGTCTGTATAATTGGTATTTGCAAGGACAAGTTTTCCCCAAGGCTTCTTGTCTGTTGTATTGGCTGCAACATGGGTTGATGATGATTGAGAGCTGGAAGTCGTATTGGCTGCAACGGTAGTACCAGTACTGCTACTGTTACTACTGCTACTGGTCGTAGTTGTTGCTCCCGATGATGATGGTGTTGTGGTTGCTACGGAAGGTGAGGTCGTTGGTTGTTGTTGTTGAAGGATCTTGCTGTTTGTAGGTGGAAATGGAGGAAACGTTGTTGTTGTTGCAGTTTTGTTGGGACCAATCATCATGTTACTTGGAGGTGGAGGAGGCTTAGAATCTACCACCACCACTTGTTGCTGCACGGGTTGCTTTAATGATGGTGTTTTGGGAGGTGTTGTTGGTGAAGATGATTTGCCAACAGGAGTTGGATGAGTACTAGCAGATGCTCCTACCATCGTCGTTGTTGTTGTGGAGGAAGACGATGATGATGAAGGTGGTGGAATTGATGATTTATCATTTCTTTGTGTTGTTGGAGGAGAGGATGTAACAGTTACGGGTGGAGAAGATTTTACAAGACGACTTGCTTCCTCAGTGTCGTTGAGTTCATCAAAGTTTGGTTCTTCTTCGGCAGACATTAGGATCTGAAGAATTCTGTTTTTTGATGGAGAAGCCTTGTTTTGTAATAAAAGAGCGAAAATGAGAGCAAAGAATTCGTCTTGTTTTTTTAGATATTTTTTTGCAACGAAATTTTTATTACCCCTTCAAAGCATCGACTGTCTTGCAAAAATATTTGAGAAAGCAAATTATTTTTGGCCACTTGGAATTCGCTTTCAGCAAAATATTTTATTGGGTTCAAAAATGTCTCGAACAAATTTATTGGTGATTGAACAACCAATCAGTCAACTTTTCAAGACTTTCCTTATATTTCTTCTTCTTGTCGGAAGACTTTAATTCCTTGTCATCCAAAGATCTATAAAGCTCCTCGCTCACCACAACAACTTCAAAGTTGACAGCCTTTGTATCGAGATCGTGAATTTCATGAAGTGTGACCTTGATAGTACCATCTTCAGAGTGGTAGTGTTTCTTAAACTTGACAATGGTTCCTTTGAATCGGTAAGGGCTTGGTGGGTTCTTCAAAAATTCAGGATTAGTAAATTCATTCTTTTCATTGTTCCACAAGTTTGCACATTCGTTTAAGAACGAGTCCATCTCAGTTCTATTCTTATCTTGTTGCTCAACATCGTTAGGAACATAACTTGCAATGGTAATCTTGAAATCATTCAAATTTGATCGTTCCTTTGTAATAGGTGTAACATAATTCAAAGTATAGTAATTCCTAGTATGTTCATTCTTCTTGATTTGTTCCAACTTTCCTGTTGCCTTGTTAACTTCAAAAGTAATGGTTTCGTTCTTTTCTGAAGGTTGAGAGCTGTCCTCCTCTTTTGGCTTGTCGCCTGGTTTACCAAAGTAAATAGCCACAATTGTTGCGTCTTCATCTGGTATGTATTTGAGATTTGACTTGAGCTTTTCGTAGAATGTCTTGTCAACAATTCTATTAAAATGATATCTAATATCTTTTCCGTGCTTCATTTCCAACATTTCTGGAATCTTGATAGTGTCCTTAGCTGATTTGTATGCCAATAATTGACCGTACAAAGCCTTCACACTCAATACTTCAGATTCGTTCTTTCTCAACTCAATGTCAACAAGTTTGGTAGCAATTTTTTCCAACATGTCATCCTTTGTTTTCTTGTTCATTAAAGTCATTTCCTTGTGATGAGTATTGTGCTCTCCACCAGCATGAGCTTCATCATGATGAGCATCACTCACGACGTGAGAGGTTGCATGAGCATCGTGATGATCCTCACTTTCGCCCTCCTTCTTCAAAATCATTCTACTAAATGTAGAATTTGGTTGGCTTGAATAAACAGCCAAAGATGTGAATGGTCTCAAAGCAATGTCATACTCGCTCAAATCAATTTCTTCTTGATTCTCAGCATCTAAACGTTCAGAAAGTTCTGGAATCACCAAAGTACTGAAGGTTTCAGAAAAGTGTGTCATGGAAAAGTGTCCAATTCTGTTTTGAACCAATTCCTCTGCTTTAAGAACGCTTTCCTCCGAACTACCTCCGAGAACAACGGTCATATTCTTGACGCTGTACCAAGTAATGCCTGATTGTTTCTTGACTTCATTGGCAAACGAGCCCTTTTCTCCGACAAGGAAACGTGGATCGACTTTAGCTGGGATTGTAATTGTTCGTTCGTGAGAGTAGTGAGGAGGGTGAATTGTTTTATCGGTTGATGAAGAAGCGTTTGCTGGAGTGGATCCAAATTGTTGATTCAGCTTCCTTTCATAGTTTGGATTTGAGCCTGGAGTCTTCTTCTTTGGAAGATTCACACTGGCAGCACTACCAGTTGTGCTGGAAGGAGTAGTCTTCTTTCTTGATGATGAAGAGCTCATGGAGCTGAAGGCAGCATTACTACTAATTGGAGCAGTTGTGGTTGCTGCTCCCTTTTGTTTTCTACCACCTCTTTGCTTCTTGGTGCTTACACTCCAATCAGAAGAATCCTCTTCTTGATGTTGTTCTTGTTGATTTGAATCATCTTCAATGATTACAGCCTTTTCCAAATGTGCCATCCTGTTGTTGTTCGCTTGATTACGTGTAAATGAATGATAATAATTTATAAATGCGTATACGGAGTGAGGTTGTTGCTAAAACCAATACTTGTTGATGATAGTGTTGTGTTGTTGATTAATATCTCTTTTCTGATGATGATGATGATAATAATTCAGCAACCAGACACAAAGTGAAGATGAACGTTGAGAAAGGGCAACAGAAAAATTTTTTGAAACGATTTTTGAGATGCTTTCTCTTCCCATTCTTGATTGAAGGGTCTTGCATCAAACGACGTCTACCGGTTTGACATGTGGGAAGGAAAGGTGTAGATACTTTCATTGGAATGATTCAACATTACCAAATCTTCTTTCCTTGTTCGATCCTCGCTCTCCTTTCTCTCATAGAAAATGAAACTCCCCATTGAATGGTTCAACAAAAAAATAGAGCCTCAACGAAAACACTCGCGCGAACACTGTTCCTTGAAAAACCATAATAGGATCGGATGAGTTTCCAAAGTTTTCCGAGCTTTATCTACACACGACCATGGCAAGCTTTTGAAAAACCATTGACTGTACTTCTACAGGATCTTTTCTGTAGGATTACTTAAACTCGACTTTTGAGTCAATCTGACCTTTGAGGTTAACCAAGATGACGACTCTGTAGTCACTTGTTCTGAGCATGATATCGAACTGGAGACATGTTGATTCAGGTTTCCTCGTTCATAGATGATTGCTGCATTCCTTTCCTTGCCATGGATTGCGAATGGGGAACAGGTGAACATGCAGATTGGTTCCTTTTTTATCAATTAAGAGAATTATAAATCTAAAGTACTGTTGAAGCAAGCGCGTTTACGTGAAGGAATTGTGATGGTTATCATGCTCTTCTACGCTGAGATTTCTTCTCATAGTGTTCTTCGGTGGATTGAATAGATTTGTGATGAGATCTTTCATTTTGTTTATTACAAATAAATTGTTTTTTACAAACTTTAACAGAGTTCTTGTTACATTTGAAAACACAACAACGATTCAATGACTCTTCTTGGCAGCTCGGTCCGATCTAATCTTGAATTTAGCTTCATCTTTTGCAATTTCACTTGCATGTTCCTTTCCAGTCACAGCTGCATCACAATCCTTCTAACTCTGACCAGTCCATCCTCTCTTGGCACATTGATCAGTAGCCGGCATTGAGGAATATCAATTGTGGTCTTTCTCTTCACTCTTCGACTCTTATGAGTACGGAACAAACCACTGGCTTTGTCACAATCCTCTCCATTCACAATCAATCCTTTTGAAAATTCAACTTCTTCAGGAGCATCGATTTGAAGATCCAAATCAAACTTGAATCGTGCAAGATAAAGACTTCTGCAAGTGGTCTTACCGGTGGTCTTGGAGGACTTACTACAGGAATGGTTCGCTTACATCTACAGGTAGGACAACCTTTGCATCCAAACGATATCCACCTGGACAGACCTTACTACATCTGAATGGACGACAACAAGTATTTGGTGTTGGTTTAGGTCCAACTTGTCAATCCTTGAATCCTGCCTAACGTGTCTCTTACATCTTCGTTGTGGACATCTGTTGGTATCTGGAATGCAAGTACATGTGGCACAACCATTCCTGCAATGACTTGTACGTTTTCTCAACGGACATTCAGTTTGTGGCTTGCATGAACAAGTTTGACATCCATTTTCATCTTTGACATAACTATTCTATCTTGCATTTACACTTGTTTCTTGCTGATTCCTATTTGGCCATAACACATGACTACTACATTTACCAATTGATCTCAAGTCACCTTTTTTCACTGCTTCTTAGACCGCAACACAAGCATCGAGAGTTTTTAATTCTTAAAAAAAATGTGTCGAGTTGTTTTGTCTTATCTTTAATTATCATTATTTAAATTCAACTTTTGGGCAAATTGAAAAACATTCAAATTTGGTGAAAATGATAAGCAACAAATTCATCATCAACAATAATGCTGAAAAAGATAATTGCTCTCCGACAAATTTAAACGAGAACAATGATATTATTTTTGAATTCTTCATTTCCTTGAATCATTGTCAATAATTTGAATGAAAATTTTGAAACAATGGAAACAAGTGTCATATCAAATTCCTTTGATTATCTTTCAAACGAAATCACGTCCAATAAGTTCGTAAATCAATCACGCTTTTTGCATATTGTGAACCGTTTGAAGAATTTGACTTCTTTGGATCTGTTTGACAATAGAATTGGCAATGATGATGTTAAATATATTGATACGAGTGAATTTTTGAAGAATTTCATTTCTTTGACAATGATAATTTGTTAATGAGAAAACATTTGGCAACATTATCATCATGATGGGCAGGCCGAACAACTCCTCCATTCAATTCTCTTTCTTCTGCATGATCCTTTTTTGTTTCATGATGAGGATTCATGTTATGGAAGAAGTATGAGTAGGATGGTGTTTGTTTTCAAACCAATAATTTGAACTTTACTAATGACTTTGGTTCATAATTTCTCATCATAATGTCCATTTGGTGAAAGAAAGTGGTTATGGAAGAGAGTGTGGATTTGAAGGAATGACTTGATTTAACAATTCCAATTTCATTTATTTCAGGTTATGAATAAGTGATATGCATGAACATGTGGTTAAATTAGACATGAATAAGCACCACTTGAATGAGAGTCCTGACCATTCAGCAGCCGCAAAGAACATTCAAATATCCTGGCTGTTACTTCTTGGTGACTTTTAAAAATTTGTAGAAATTCAGTATCCTCTTGAATCAGGTTGAAAATGGATTGTAAGGAATATTTTGACACAACCTACCAACCCTGGCTGTTTCTCTCGTCGCCTTTGCCAGTGGTTGGTTTGAATAATAATGAGTGCGAGGAGTTGGAACAATTGGTTTGTATAGTGAGGACCATTTTGGCTGAACAAATGCTCGCTGCGGCTACGGGTTTGCTAAGGCTCTTACTTGAATTCAATTTTCGACAAAACAGTTTATTTGAACAAATCAGCTACCACAGACATATTATTGCTGTTGAGATAATTTTTCCATACTGAATTATTATTCGAAATTTCATAGATACAATGTCCCTTCTTAGTCAGGACTGCATGATCAGAGAATACTGTTTCAACTGCATCATCATTATCGTATTGTGGAATTCTGTCACCAAGAGAGCTGTTGAAAGTTTCATTGGGATGAAATAATATTCTCAACATGTTTCCTGTTTTCACAATATCAGTAATAGCTGTGTTTAAGGAATTTCTTTCTTTCCTTGCAAGGTCATTAGTTGGTGGAGAGATTGTTGTTGCCACTTTCTCATAATACAAATTGGAGAGATCAGTTGTATCATAGTTGTTCTTGAATTTTACATTGTCTCCTGTTGTCCTAGTCACAGCTGCAACAATTGGAATACAAAAAGGAATTGTATCATCTTTAACGTTGGAAGAACGTATTAACATTCCCAATACATCAGGTCCTGCATGGTGGCATGGGCGTACTAAAAACTGTGACAAAAGGTCATTGTTTCCTGTTAATGGATACCGTTCTGTTTGAAATCCTTTCATATTGCAATGCATTGTGTTAATAAGAAGAGATGAAATTTTGAAATCAGTGCCCAATGAATCTTTGGAAATTTCTGAATCTTCAATATAATACTTTGCAGGTGAATAATATTTTTGCAAATAAGTCCCTGGGAATTGTTGTTTAAAGAATTCAAAATGGTTCAAAATAAAATATACAGCAGCCACTTCAGAGAGAGGTGAAATATCATCAATTTCGCTCAATTGTTTGTGCGAATATAAAAACCAATCACTTTTAGCCTCAGATCCCTCTTGTTGAAGAGTCTTCAGCAATCTCATTCTTTCTATTGGACTGATAATCTTATATATTTTGTTAGTGTTATCATAGGTATAACTCAAACCATGTGTTAACAAAAACTTTGCAACATTTTGTTCCTCAAAAGATAACACACATGGTCGTGATGAAATAATATCGTTAGTTTTTGTTAAATTTACCTCTCCAAGCAAGGCTAATCTGTAGAATAAACTCTTGTATAAGGATTTCTGAATTTTTGTTTGTCCATAATTCTCTTTACGAAAAACGAGAGTGCAAAGATTTGTATATATCAAGTCTGTAAAAGATCTAAATTGAAGAGCTGACTGTTTGCACAACACTAAAAATAATTGTTGAAGAAATTCTTCACATAGTCTTATCGGACCTTGTAAAAATGTTGCAACAATATTCCAAATTTCTGAATTATCGTTTCCTTTTCTACTGGTATCTATAAACATGTCTAAAAAATTTGTTACTTGTTTGGCATGCAATATTGGAAGCGGTTTTTTAAAGTGGTAGGAAAATTTTTCAAAACGTGGTTTTGAACAATCGTGCGAAATAGGTTGTTCAATTTTGTCCTCTATAGCATTTGCAGAGGTTGTTGTTAATATTACTGGGCCAAAATATCTCATGTTGGAAGTGAGAAGAGTTAGCAGGTTGCCGTTGTTTACGTCGTTTCTTAGAGGAATTTGGTTGTCAAAGTCGTCAAAATTGTGAGCTTCGTCAATTAAAAACATAACTTGTTCTAACTGAGGAGAAAAAGTATACTGTTCATATTTTTGTTTAAAAACTTCTTCTACCATTTTAAAACCCTCATTCAAGATATATTTGTACAAGTACAGATTAATATTTTCAATGTTTTCCATAGTGCTCAATTTGTCCATATTACTAATAATAATATCAGCCACAAATAAGTATGACCTGATGAAACGGCGTATTACTGTATCTAATAAACATCTCAAGTCCATACTATTTTGTGAGTCGTTAAGTATTGTGTTCAAATAGCTCTTCAATATAACTTTGTGAAGAACTGAAATTTTCAATACAATGTGTCCCCGAGAAATTAAGTGATAAGCAAAATGAGTTTTTCCAGTTCCTGTAGCCTCAATTAATACCAACAATGGATTAAGAACATAACGTGAAGTAATAAATTCATAATGTTCGTCATACTTGTTTGAAGGGAATGTGGGACCTAAATCGCACGATATGGCCTTTGAAGAAGTTATTTCCATGTTATTTGGTCCCTCATTCTCGAACAAATAGATTGGGGAATCAGCTTTGTCGAGTTGAAATTGTTTCATCTTCTCATTGAACTGCAATACTGATTCTTTTTCATTTGTTGAATAAGCTTTGACATGGTTAGCAAAATCGTCCAAAACTGATCGGATAAAACGTTTCGGAGCCTTAGTGAATTTCTTTAGCTCAATTTGAATCTTATTGTTTTGTAGGAGAAATTCTTTGACCCATTCGACAACTATTGTGTCCAAATTCAAGTCAAGATTTCCAATGACCACAGATTCACCTTCGGAAGAGACTACTTTTTGTGCAATGGTGTAGAGAGATTTATCATCTAATGAAGAAACTTGATCAAGACTCAAATCAGCACCTCCTTTTGCAATTGGTTCGCCCAATTTTTGCTTGATGTGCTTAATCACTGGCTCCAATTGCCATAGTGAATATTGTCTGGTCATTAATTGATCGAGCACCCAATGTACAACAGTTTGGCAAGTGTTGGAGAGTCGAAAAGTCATTTTAAAACCACTGTCTTTTAAAATGTTCTTGAATTGATCAAGAGCAAAGTATTCATCCTTCTTCTGAATATCCTCAACAACGTTATGGAGAGCTGAGCCATCAAAATCATTCTCATACAAAGAATTCACATCATCAACTGACAAATCAGCTCCACCCAAAGATTCAGGAGAGGTCAGTACTGATGCTACTTGTTGGGCACTCCATTTCTTATAATCAGTCAAATTGAGAGTGATTTGTTGGGAGGATTTTGGTGCTGATGATGCTTCTTTCAACCAATTTGTGGTGATGTACGAACGTATTTGGCCAAATGCCGATGTTGTTGTTGTAGGATCATACAACAATTTCTTGTTCGTAATAATTGTATTTGATTTAATTGACAGAGAAGAATTGGAATTTCTTTTCGGGTAAAACAGCATCTGTTGAACAATGTTGTTCGTTATTATTCTTTTCATTTTTTTTTGATGATTAATTATAAATTTAAAACATCATTATTTGATGTATAAGTATTTTTTAAAATTGTCCCAACAGCTAATTAAGGTTTCTTAAACAAACAAAAACGTTGTGAATTCTGTCGTTTAGAATGCAGCAAAGACAACAGTGAACCTTTGTTGAAAAGAAATCAAAGACGAACTCGACTTCCAAGTTCATCTTGTGAAAACCACACAAAAAAAAAATGACTCTCAAATGGGAAATCAAAGGCGATTTAAAGATCTTCAGAACGCGATTACTGGCCTTGGGATGGCTATTCGTCTTCTTGTTTCCTCCAGTGGTGCCATGTATCATCATGATATGGGAGAGACGAAAAGTAGAGGAGGAGGGAACACAAACGGGTATCGGATGTTGTAATAATTATTATTTTTTGTGTAGTATGGTTGATGTGTGTGCCATTATTCTGACCATACTCGGATGGGTTCCAGGATGTATATTTACAGCTGTTTTGTTGGCTTCTATTTAAATTATTGCTAGGTTTTATTAAAGGTCTTTCCGATGATGATGCCAATCAAGAAAACGTGTCATGAGATTTATAATGTTATTATTTGGAGAACAACAAAATTAATTGTTCGTCATTTCTCAACAAGAGCTCTTTAAAACCGCAAGAATGAAGATCATCATTGAACTGATTCCAGATTTGGAAATTCAAATAAAAAATTAAAAATGCAGAAAACCCTTTCCGAGCAAGACGTTATGAAGGATCATGATGATCAGCTTGATGAGAACGTGATCACGATCAGTACAACCACAGCAACACCCTTTCCCTCGCCTAGCTTCAACAATACTACAGGAGATGGAACCTTAGCAGAATCGCAGCAGCAGCAAACAACCGATGACTCTTCCGAAGACGATTCTGATGATTTCTATGAAGACATGTACAATTATGAATCTCTAGCTGATGTACTAGATGAAGAAGAAGAATTAGTCAAAGTTTGGAAAAGAATTCAAAACGTTTTCAAACATCGTAAAGATGCACTCATGGACCGTGTTCAAAATTTATCCTCCAATATTAAGAAACAAGTGGATGATCGGAAACTCGAGTTGAAGAAGAGAAAGGAAAAATTAGAACGAGAGTTAAGAAGGTGAGAACTTGCATGAAGTTTTTATATATATCATAACATTTATTGTTCTTTCAACATGTATATGATCATTATGAACATATCCACTACGGAAAAGACCTGAAACGATCAAATTTAAGGACAAGTTAGCCTTTACGTTGGGAGTAATCATTTTGACCTCATCGACCTTTTTACTTGCCAAATACCCTCAATTTCTTCCCAATTATTACATGATCTTGTGTGTGATATTCATGGTTGTGAGATTCTTTTCATATCATGGAAGAGGTTATCATTACTTTATGCTCGATTTTTGTTACTTGGCAAATTTAATTCTAATTTTCTATTTGACCTTGTATCCGACGAGTCCACACTTGTTCATGATGAATTTTGTGAATTGTACTGGTCCATTGTTATTTGCAGTCATCATGTGGAGAAATAGTTTGGTGTTTCATTCCATTGAAAAAGTCACATCAGTCTTTATTCATATTTATCCAAATTTAGTGATTTTTGTGTTGAGATGGATGGTGAAACATGAAGATGGAATTGTCAAGTTTCCTATTACAAGGCAAGAATATCACATTTGCAATGATGAAAAATGTACGATATCGTTTCGTGACGTGTTTTATACACATATCGTACTCTTTTGTTTTTGGCAAATTGGATACACGATCAAAACCAATGGTATGTTCATTATATATAATTGTTTCCATGGAACTTTTATTCATGGTGAAAAACAGTAATTGACAAGTCGTATTTACAGAGAAGAGAACACTTACAAACCACGTATCGTTATCTCACATCAAAATCGTACATTCAGATATTAAGTGACAAGATTTATGGACCTAAATATCGTCCTTATGGATTTATTACTCTTCAATTTATTTATCATATGCTTACACTCATTCCCGTGAAATTTGCATTTGACAATTTCTACCTTCATGCTCTCATGCTTTCAGGCGTGTTTTTATGTTCAATTTACAATGGAGCCTCTTTTTACTTTGAGAGATTTGTACAACATTATGTGGAGGATTTAAACAAGATCGCAGACAAACTCGAAAAAGAGGAGCGAGAGGCAGAAGCTTTGGAACGACTGACTCAGCAGTCAAATGCTGAACAACATGTGAAATGTGGCAGCATTGAGACCCCACAAGAATCAAGAAATATGGTTTCCAACATTGTACAGTAAAGTTCTTCAAATTTGAAGTCTTGTCTTTACCCGTTATTGGTGGCAATGGTGGTTATTTCCTTATGAAGTTTATTCGAAAGAGGTGCCACGTTGTAACATTGCTTAATGATTGTGTGAACAGGTTGATTCACGTGTGCACTAAAAGAGTCAGTTAGCCAGCATGCACATCTATTCGTTAAAAAAAGAAAACACCACTGAGCTTGTTTTGTGTTAATTCTGGAAAGTGTTCGACATCACTGTCATCACTGGAAACTTCCACAATTTCATTTTCCTGTGGTTCTTTGCTAAGGGAACGATGTTTGTGTTCGGTCCGAACGCTCTTTTTCACCAATTTACGTGCTGTTCGTCTTCGCTGTACAGCTTTTTTCTTTTCCACTGGTCCAGATTTGTCAACAAGTACCATTTTCAACAAGTCAACATACTGATACTCATTGATGCGGTAGTATCGAGTTGGAGAATGCTTTTTTGACAATGTTTCTTCCTTAAAAAACTTTTTAAACCGTCTTTCGAGTTCACAACTCGTATCAACATCAAATTGTTGTTTTTCATATGTTGAGTTGTCTTTACGCCATTCCCATACATATTTGCTCTTCCAGACACAAGTAGCTGCTTTTGAATAAGCATCTGCAAAGAAATTAATGGTGCTTGGGTGGAAACTACCAACATATTGTCGACCTGGCTCTATGGTGATCCATTTGATTTTTTGAGGCAGAGCATATTCCTTACAATGTGTGATGTTCAAAATTCCATCAATATCATTCAACGTTTGAACAAAGAAGGGTTGTTTGTGTAGTTCATGTATCACGTATTGTAAACGAGCTTCTCGTTTTGACCAATCACGTGAAATACTAATTGCTCGTTCACGTCTCGTTCTTACAAAGGACACTTGAGCATAGTCATGATTTTCATTCGGTTTGAGAATATCCCTTGCTTTGGAAACTTGTGCTCTTGTCATGGCCCTCTGCAATATGGAATGAACAAAGGGACATCGATACGTCAATCTCATAATCAAGATCTTGGCAAGTCCTGTGAATTTGGCTATTCCAGCTTTCGAATTTCTAGCACAGAACACTCGTAACTTGTCTGGTCGAACAAATATTGGGTCTCTTACTTTTTTGAAAGAAAAACCAGGAACACCAATCCTAAAACCTCTCATTGCATATTTCACAAGTCTCACTTCATACCTATTTTTGGAGTAATGTAAATATTAAAATAATATTACAAATTGAACAGAATGATGTTTGAATTGCATGGTTAAGAATCCTTGAATTCAAGTAATCAGTACATACGTTGTGGATTGTCGGTCTGGATCGACCCAATTACATCTCATTCTTATAGCTTCCTTTGCTCGTGGTAAACAATACAATTGATTTCCATCAAAACCAAAGCAACAACTTGGTACATCGAAGCCCATTAATATTTCAGCTGGATTCTTGTAGATACGTAAAATGATCTGAACGGGTCGAATGGGATTGTTAAATCTAAAAGTGATAGCATGTTCAGTTCTGAATGTGACAATGTCGTCAATGGTAAATTTACCCAAAGAGGGTACCTTGTAAAATTGATGGGGAATTTTCTTTAAATTCTTCTTAAACAAGTTAAAAATTTCAATAATCTTGTTCTCTGCTTGTTCTTCAGAGAGTCCATAGAAAAAAAGGTCAATATCACTGTTTTTCCATGTATTGGAAGATGTGTAATATCGAGCCAAACGACAGTCAAACATTTCTGGTTTCACTAACTCGACATTTGAATCATAGTCTGATTCGTTTTCACTTTCTCCCTCTGAATCAGTAACATATTCATCATCACTATTCAACACTTTTTCATCTTTGCTATGCTCATGCTCGATAACAACATCACCATCGTCATTGTCCCAATTGTAAAGCAAGTTTTCGTTGGGTTCATCTAGATCTGTATTGGAATGTGTGGGATTCTTGAAATGATCACGCAACTTGATTTGCTCAACTTGGAGTGCTGCTGCCAATACACTTCCGCCTGCAACAAAACAATTATTCCAATCCATATCTTTGAACAAGCCATAGGTGAAGGCATTAAATTGTCGAAAGAAATCTTGTCGTGATTCACACAATTTAGGTACTGAAGGAATTGAGTTTTTCTTGCTTGAAAAAGCACTTGCTTCGTTTGGATCCTCAAAGTCAAAGAGTAAACCAATTCCTTTGGGAGGATCATATCTGGAAAAATCTCGAAGTTGATGATCAGTTCCAAAAACGCTAACTAGATGTAAATATGGATCATCAAGCATGCTGTTGTCTCTATCTACAACATATAAATTTCGTAGTAAATCCTCTTCTTGCTTCATCTTAATAAGCTTTTCTCCAAGTAGCTCAATAGGATATCGAAATGGGTCAAAATATTCAGTCAATTCTCTTAATCTGAGTTCCTTTGCCTCCTTATATATTTGTTTCTGTTTAGGAAGCTCTTTGGGAATGCATGAGGTGTTTCCAGATTCTAAATAATTAAATATGACTCCATACACGTCAGGATCACGGTCGAGAAAGATGGAGGAAGTCTTGTCCATTTTGCGAAGCATGTCAATGAAAATACTTTCTGAATGTTTCACAAGTTTTTCAATGTTGATTGAAAACTTGACACCTCTTACATTGAAAGTAATAAAGGTAGGTTGTAAGTTGCTCTCTTTTTCTAAAACTATTTGCTTTTCTTGCTCTAAGAGCGATTCATGTTCATTGAAATACTTTTCAACTCGAGACTTTTCTTGAACGGTCAATTGGTTGAATTTTGAAATCCATTCATCGTCTGCTAAATGCTGATTTTCACTAACCATCGTGTCGTTGAAAACTGTAGGCATGGTTACCTCTTGAACATCGTCGTCATCGTCCTCTTGCATTCCTTCTGGCTGTTCTCCAAATTCTGTGAGCAGTTGGCAAATTCTTTCGCTCAATTTTGTTGTTCCAAAGAAATCAGATTCTTCCAGTAAATTTTTCAAATGTTGGATCGATTCAGCACCATGTTCTTCCCACAAACCAATATGTGTTGTTGAGCCTTTGGAAGTGTTGAATGGTTTTAAAAAATCAATGTTAAATATTACAATGAAATCACTTATTGTGTGCACATACCTGTACGCAAGTGTTCCAAGATGTGAGGAAAGTAATCAGGATTTCGATCTTTGAAAAGAATTGCACCATTTTCATCCTTGTCAATTTTAAAATCTGAATTCAACATGACTTTGATCATATTTTCTCTCTTTGTGAGCGTTTGAAGGGTGGTCACAAAATTCTTTCCACCCACGTGAATGTGAACTAAATTTTTCTGCGAAGACAGAATATCATCTAATATTGGATCAATGGTTTGATCTTGTGGCTCATGATCCTGTTGTTGCTTCTCATGTGAGACTTCCTGTGGTCGAGTTTCATCATCATTACTACCACTACTGCTGCTGTACATGAACTTTTCCAAAATTTCAAGCTCCTTCTTTCTTGCTTCATAACGCTCCTTTTCTGTTTTTAATTTCATTAACTTTTCAATTCGGAATCGTTCGAGTTGTTCTCTCATGAGAAGATGAGCTGGTTCTTCGGAATGCCCTTCTTCTTGATGATCATTGCTGCTCGGGTGAGAGTTCTCTTCACGCTTGCGTTTCACTTGAAGAGTTGGTGAAGGAAGCATTTTTTTTTGTGCTTTTTCCTCTCTTTGTTCGTTGTTGCTGCAAGAAAGTTTGTAAGAGCATGCAGTTGCATGTACATTCGAGAACACCAGACAATCTCATTTAATAATTGTTCGAATTTTCAAATGAAACCAAAGAGCCCTTGTGCTTGTTTTTTAACCTGAAGAATTCTGAAGAAGGATCCATGAGAGCATTAAACCACTCACCATCGACTTGAAGCGGTTCGAAAATATGCATGGTCCACGCTTTCAATTTGTATTCTTGACAATTATCAAACGATGCCTGATGTTTCAATAACAGAACACAAACAATGACCAATGCGTTCAACCCAAATTCTTTCAAAAGAGCCAGTATTTGAAAAATACATCTCAAATCTAAAAAGTTGAAAAATAATTGTCTCAACCATCGAGTGATAATATTGGAAATGCTTAATCCACACATGACAAATGAGTTGTACTGAATAGGAAATTCTTCACATAATATGGTTTCAATATGTGAAGTAATTTCTAGAATAAAATTTTGATGATTGCTAATCAAGTCAAGAAATGGATTATTGGCAAGGAATATTTTGACTTTTTCTACGTCGTTTCCGAAAAGAAGAGTGGCCAGAATTTTTGACCAGCTTTGAGATGCATCAAAATGTCTTTCCTCTCCATATACAGATTTAAAATAGGAAGCTAGATATTTCAATCCAAATGATCCAATATTTTGATTGAGGCATTCATGTAGGTCTTTGGACGGAACTGTAACCGAAACTAAGCATGTATTTGTAATGAAAGATCTGTACTCGAGAATTGAATGGCTTTGCAACACTTCTGTTAAAGTTGGATCGCCTTCAAAGTCTGTCCCATCAAATGTTACCGATGCTTTACATGTAGAGAAGGGGAATAGCTGTTGTTCTCTTCGTTCTGATTTACCTCCAACCGTGGTACAAAATTGAACAATCGAGTTCCGTATGTATGAAGGTTCATCAATGATGGAGGTGTCCTCTGAGAAGGAAATTTTCAACAGTTCCTTCCATAAATTGCTGCTGTAAAGAGATGCTGCTGCATTTAAGTTGTTAATAAGGCTAGAAAATAATTGTAATCCAAACTGTGGTATTGCACATGATAATAATTTTAGGCTTAAAAGCGTGCATAGAACAAATACTTACCACACAGTCACATTCATAGTCTTGTTTTACAAATGACCAAATCTCATCAACAATACTTGAGATCTCATAGGAGAAAGGAGAAAGCAGTAATATTTGAGTAATGTCATATCTGAATTGATCTAAATCTTTTCTCTCAGTTTCAGGTGTCCAGTCAAACTGATCATAAATTAATTTTTCTTTTTCAATGAGGTCTGTTAGGTAATTGATGGCAATATCTGTATATGATGTTCGAACGCATCCAACTTGAGAGAGCGTGTAGCAGTGATAAGGAAGGCATAGCTGAGAGCTGTCAATATGGTGTGTGTATTATATTGTCGTAATAATTAATGATATATTGTAAGACCATCAATCCATTCACTTACCTTGAGAAGAGATGATCCAAACATTCGTCTAAAATTTCATATTTTGAAAGAAGGACTAATCCTCTCGTCTTGTGTGTCATGTGCAATAATATGTGCATGACCTTGTCATATAAATTTTTCTTTTGTTCAATGACTAAATCCAACATGTGGGTAGACTCGATCTTGTCATATAAATTCTCGTTCTTAGTGATAGACTTAAATATATCTAATCCATGAAGCTTGATAGTGTGTGGCAAAGATTCTGACGAAAAAATCTCAGTGAGAAAAGTAAACAACCTATCCATAATACATTCATTAGAGCTCACTTGCTGAGCATGGTTAACGAGTGCACTATTGCAAATTTCACATATAGCAGTAATAAACTGCTCTGTGAACATGTTAATCTCAAACGAGGACACAAAGGATGACATCAAAAATGCAATATAATCCACGTCGAAATAAACAGAATTCATATTAATTAAGGCCTGCTTGGTTATTGACAAGAGTCTCCGATAATGCATTGAGTCAATAACAGCCTCCTCTTGTTCCCTAATTGCTGTCAAAAAGGATTCACATAATTTTTGGATCATAAACTTGTAGTCAATAATGGATTTGCAATCCTTGTTCTGAAGAAGGCGAGAGCATATGGCCGAGCTATGAGTTAACACAAAATAGGTCATTGTTTTCTGATCCTTGGAGGTTGATGAAAGACCTTCGTAAACTCGGCTCAAAAATTCTAATTTTGGTATTAATTTGATAACCTTTTTCCGAATTTTGAACTCCTTCATCCAGCTGCCAAACCATTCATTCTCTGTGTCAAGATAGCTTAAAAAATAGTAAGCTGCACGATTGGAGAGAAGTACAAATGTTTTCTCTAGCAATGTTTTGGAGGTGTCGCCAAAGAAGCAAAGCCAATTCTTTGGAACTTCATAGTTAAATTGGATTAACACTTTAAAAGAATCCAAAAGTCCATGATTACTTTCTATAGCTTCCAATTGAAGTGTAGATAATTCCTGATATTGGCTTGTTCTTTCTATGAGATGATTCAGTAAATTAATATGAATTTCTGCAGTAGCTTCTGGTGGTGAGACTTTGAAGAAATTTTTGTACATGGCTACGCATAAATTTCGTACTTCGTCATTCTCATCCGATAATCCTAGGGTGACATTTTCTAGCACAAGATTCCAATGTTCATTCGACACAATATCAGCTGCAAACATTTTGTGAAGTTCTTTGGCTGCCTCCACTCGTGTGTTAATTTCCAAGAGTTTGTTTCCAATGGTTAGAGCAAGCTCCTTTCGTCGATCGCTGCTTTCAAACATGTGTGATTTTTGGTTGACAAAATTTTCCCAGTAAAACTCAGACTCGGCAGAAGGAGAGGTAGTATCTCGAGTGGAAGTGTGACTAGATTTTGGTTCTTTTGTCCATCCATTTTCCTTAAATTCAATAATGGCTCTGTCAACTTCAGCTAATACTTGTAGCAATAAATGCTCGAATTTGGGTGAGCTTGTTAATTGTTCTCCAAAATTTACGCTGCCTGTCATGATGTCAAAGAGTAGAGAATCTTCTCCTTGTTGATTAATTTTTTGTATGACATCCTTTGTAAAAACATTCTCTATTTGAGATAGTATTGCACTGACAATGTCGTATTTCTGTGAATCGGAAAAGGATCATTCAATGGAATCAAACCAATTATTATTAGATAATTATTGTATGATCAGAATTCGTAATAATATTCATTTAGTTCACTTCATATTAGTAACTGTAATGCTTCCAACACCCACTTACATGAAACTGAGCATCAAGTCTCTCCATCGACAATAAATCCCTCTCAACACTATCCGATTCCAATTTCCGATCAAAATCATCAAATGAAAACACCTTATACCTCTGTTGTAGTTTCTCTAGGACTTGTTTGATCGATCGGGCATTGATGGTCTTTCGTTTTTTCATTGTTTTTTTGTGGGCTCGATGTTTTTCGTGTTCCACACCCCGCCAAAATTTTACAACACTGAATCCAGATGCTTTTGATGATCACCACTCTCAGACTTCGATTATTCAATAATAGGATGATGTGCTTGTAGAGTGGAACGCATCATTAGGACCGTCTTTTGTATGGACTTGGTATTGAGAATTTCATGCACGGACGATCCCTCACACCTGTAATAGTGTCGATCCAGCACTCCATCCATGTATTCATCAAATTCGTTGTGTTGTTGTTGCTGAACCATGAGACGTTCCAATAATTGAATAAATGGAAGAGACAACATGAATCGATTCCGATCTCCATCCTTGAATGTTGATGAAACATCCTCTAACCATTCATCATCATCCCCATATTCATCTTGATCCTTCTCCATGATTACATCCCCAAGAGTTTTTTCATCATTATCATCTTGTAAATCCATTGATGGATCATTTCTATTCTTCTTGTTCCTTCTTCTCAGATGTGAGAATTCTAATGAAGAACTCGCACTGCTACACCACTCCTTCGGAATGATACTTGCGGATACAAGAGTTGATACGATGGCAAACATAATTCCCATAATTCTTTTCTACCTTCATTCAAGAGTTGAGAATTGAGTCTTTCGAGTTGATACATCACTCCATTGTGTTGCATGTGCTTTCGTATACTACTCCATTTGGAAATATTTGAAATTCCTAATTCCATCATTAAGCAAGTCGATGAGGGGTCATTGTTCATTGTTGAAAGATGGCCATGATCACCAGGACTACTAGTACCATCATTCTTCCTTCCCTGTTGATTCTGGCTCGTTCCAACTCCAAGTAATACATTCTCCAAAATAACAATGATATTCGACAACAGAGTTTGGAAGGTCATTGCCGGTGAAGTAACATCTTGTTGCGAACCATGCTTCCACCACCGATCATTGCCACCATAAAAACCATGACTACTCGTTCCATAGATCGATCCACCACTGCCACTGCCGCTACTATAGGAAGATATTAAACTCTGTGGATCCACTCCCATGAACCAACTCATGCTCTGCAACAAGAAGGACATGTCAATAAAAGAAGTTGCAGAAGAAGGAAAGAGTGTCCTTACATCTGATGCCTCTTCTTCTTCATGAACATTTCCATTCACATCAAATAAGAGATGATAATGTCGGGCTCTCATTTCCATATCTTTGAGTGTGGGAAATGCAAGTTGTGTGTGCCTTCCTGTTGTGTTTCCATTCATATATATATCACTCAATGACTCTTCTCTCAGTAGTGAATTCAATAATGGCTGTAAACCTTGAATATTCATCTCATTCAAAAACATGGTATTTGCCTTAATACCTGCCTGTAAATTATTTCCCATAAATAATTGTCGATGCAGAGAACCTTTCAGGAGAGTGTGATGGAAAGTCTTTTCATGAATGGTCATCTCGAGAAAGGTCGATAATAACATTCGATCGTCGGGGCATGCCAATCGAATGGGCTGGTGATCAATGAGAATTCCACCTCGATCATGTTGACGTGAAAATTGTTCATTCATACGAATCATGTATTGAGCCCATTTGGGATGAGTTCCAGTGGCCATCGTTATGGCCGATGGATTGTGAATTAGGGAATTATTGGTGCGAGGATCGTATTGTCGATTGAGTCCAAAACACAATTTCAAAGTCATACACACAAAACACATGACGAACATGCATGGAGACATGTGGCTTTCAGTGAGTGGATTTTTCCAAAATGGTAAGGTCGTTACTGAAGGTTCACAGTCGTGATAAATGGAAGGTTGAGAAATTTTTGTAAACGCCTGAATGAGTCGACACGTGTAAGTGATCAGAATATCATATTCTTGTTGTGGAATTTGAGGAATGAATAATGGAAAGAATGGTCGAAGCATGATTTCACAATTAAGATCTGGAATGGGAATGTATCGTGAGAAGGGTGTTGCAGGAGATCCTTCTTGTTTGAACATGTCTTTGTGCTCTTCTGTTTGTTCGTTTTGAGATGGAGCAGATTGCGTCTGTTTTCGTTGAGAGAGTTTTTTCACACGTTTCCATAATTCTCTCGAGTCTGGCATGACTCCTTCTCGAAACTATTTTCATTCATGAAATAATTCATGAAATAATGACATCAATGAAGCATCAAAAAAAAAACATTGTTAGAGTGAGTCAGTGATTTAAAACACCACAATGCTAGAATAACTACTACTCACATTCGAAGCCATATTATCTTCAGTGTACATGTTAAATGAAAAGGTATTACTACTAAATTTTCTAAATCGAGGATCATTTGAAAAGAGTTCCGTACACACTTTTCGATATGGAATGGTTCCAGTCATGGCCCAATGTCTCAAAATTGGAAGCATGACTGGATGTCCAATGGTTGCACATGCCAAGTAAATAAACACCAAAGTATCATAGGGTTGAAGTTTCGGTAGTAAAAATCCAACAAATTTCAATTCTTTTTGTAAATATAATCTTCGAAGCGCTCTTGCATTGACTTTAACAAATCTGTGGAGAGTGTTTCTAACGTTGACATGTAATTGTTTCTTATTGACCTTGCTACGAAGGAGTGGCTTTTTGCTACATTGTGAAATTAACGTCAATCCATGAAGTCCAAAATATGTTAAATAATATTATTATTGTAAAATTAATTATTTTCAATTGTCAAATGTTTTTCAAAAGAATTTCAAAAATACTTCAACACATACAATTTAACTTCATCCACAAAATCCAACCAAAGATCAGCAATGGCCTTCCTCAAAATTGGTGGAAAATTCATTCGTTCCACTAAAAAGTCCACCTGACATTGCAACACTCTCTGAAAACAAAATATAAAAGCATATCCACTATTTTGCTCGCATTGTTCATCCAACGATTGTGTTCCTCCAAATTCAGTAAAGGTGAAAATATCTCGACTGACATGACCAGCATTTTGTTGGCCCGTTTGAAATGTAAATGTATTATTATCTTCTCCCTCTTGGTCTCCAATTTCAAGATAGTATGTGGTTTTGTTGTGTTTACTTCCGAAGCCGCAATAACTGCACACTTTTGATGAACCCATCGGAGCACCACATTCTACGCATTGTCGGAATTGTGATGACATGATATGTTGTTCGATACTACTTTGAGAACGTTCAGAAATTTTTGTGCAAGAATTTTAAATTGCCAAATTTTTTTTGAATTTTTATTTTATGAACGAAATTGGGATTAATGCAATTGCTCAACAACGCCTTAATAGAAGGAAGGAAAACTGAGTCTGGTGATGGCAGTCTTGGCAACCTCTTCGCCAGGATATGAATAATCAAAGGTATCACGATGCAATCGGAAACTTTTGCCTGGTTCTGAAGCGTGAGTGGTATCATTCATGTGACGCCATGAATCAAAGTCAATCTTTTCAGTGTTGGAAATCCAAAATTCAATAGGATTACCATATGTGACGAATCCTCTAAACATTTGCTCAATCTTGTTGGAAATTTCTGGTGGATAAGCTTCAAACCAAATTTGTTCCAAAGTACCATAAACATTTTTCAAAGTGACCAACTTGTATCTGTCTTCTGTTTGCTCCGTTTCGTTATTATTATTTTTTCTATTGTAGTAATTGTAATAAGGGTTCTTCTTTCGTTCTTCTGCCGTCTTTTCCGACTCTTGAATAACATGAGGAGGAGGTTGTTGGCTCATAGCTCTATACCAAGCAGTTCTTGAGGTTGATTCTTTCAAGAGAGGCAACTTGTTGAATGGAATGGAAGTGTAGGCATCTCTATAAAAGTTGAGAGAGGTAGGATGGAAACTACCAATAGATTGTGTACCAGGATCAACTGTGATCCATTCAATGTTCTTACTCACTCTTGATTCTTGTTTTTCATTGCAAATAATCATTTCAATATCGTTCAAAGAATAAATGAAGAATGGTTTCCAGTCTGGTTTTCTTTCTTGAACTGGTGGTTGTAATTTGAGTGCAGTTAATCTTGAATCAAGGGTGATGGCTTCTCTCTCTCTGAATCCTTTTCTTTCATCAAGACGCTTTCGATAACTTCGACGCCAATGTGATAATCCTTGGCCTCTTCCAGACTGGTTGGTGTTATTATTATCATCGCCCTCAGTCTTCTCTTCTTTCATATTGATCATAGCAACCATGTTGTGTACCTTTGAAAGTTGATCAAACAAATATGATGGAGGATATCGATCACTCTTAATGATGGATAAATCCATATAGTCTGATTTCACATTAACCTCTCCAACTAAAATAAGAGCTTTACGTTCTTCCTTTTCTTGTGCCTTGTTGGAATTGGGAGCATCATAGGGGCCCAACACGTGCTTTGGATTTTTAGATTGACATGCCAAGTCCATTGCAAGAATACGTGCCAATCCATGCATCAAGTATTCCATGGAAGTGAAAGGGAATCTTCTTGGATATTGTAATAATTGATTTTGGACTTTGTTAGAATCAAATCCAGGTACGGAGACAGAAAATCCTCTCTTTGCATACTTGTACAGTCTGTACTCATAAGTAGTGGATTGTCGATCAACATCGACCAAGTTCGTATTGAAGGCAAGAGCTCTTCTTGCTCTTGGAGCACTCCATACAGTCTTACCATCATAACCAATGCATGCACAGTCGATATCAAATCCAAGTAAGACTTCAGCAGGAGATTTGTAAATTCTCAAAACAACTTGAATTGGTCTAATTCTGTAACCATAAAATGTGACAGCGTATTTGGTTCTCACAACCAAAATGTCATCATTCACAACAGTATTTGTTGTTTTCAAGATTCCATCTTCGAATAACTTCTTTTGTTCTTGGTTTTGATTCCTGTTTCTGTAGTAGTGATATCCAGAGGATGACAACTTTTCAGTATTGGTGTCAGGCAATAATAAACGAGCCATGTTCTTCTTTACAGTTTGGTAAATATGACGTATTTTCTCTTCAGCTTCTTTTTCAGTCATGGCATACAAAAATAAATCAATGTCACTCTTTTTGAAACTGGTTGGAATGTTGGGCTCTGGAATCACTCTGGCGTTGGAAGTATCTGCAACAGTAGACTTTATATCTACTTGCTTTTGCTTGTTTGATCTTCTTGTATCATAACCCTCATAGGTGTTGCCATATCTGAACTTTGAAAATACTGAGCTATTTCCAATACTATCCAAATTGTGGAATGCAGAAACTGGATATTTGATAATAGAATCATTGTGTTGAGTGGTTGTATCCTTTTTAGTGAATCTTCTCCAAAAGCCGAAATCACTTGCTTCATTTTCGTCATCGTCATCATCAATGGTGGAGATGGATCTTGAAGTGTTGTTCTTTGCACGTTCCTCACTTGACATGGGGAAAATTGTAGAGACAGGAGTTTGAGCGGAAGGGTCACCACCATCCTTTAAGAGACATCCCAAAACTTTAAAGTGAAATGATGTTAAAAATCATTACATTTGTAGAATAAGACAATCTTCAAAAAAAATTCACACATACCTCCACCACCTGCAGCAAAAACTCCCTTCCAATCTAGACCTTCCAAAACTCCCTGAGTGAATCTATGCCAATTCAATTTGAATGCTTGAACATTATTCACAAGACGAGGAGGAGAAACATGTCTTGAATATTTCGTCTTGTCACTGAGATCCAACAGTTTTGGACACTTGCCAAAATCAACTCTAAACCTCTCTTTCAAATTGATTTCATCTAATTTGCTGAACAATGGAGTTAACATGAGATATGGATCGTCCAAGAGTGGAGAATCTCTTCTCTTTGCAAACAGTTCTCTCAACTTGTCCTCTTGCTCTTTGAGTTTAATATTGTCCTTTCCCAATAACTCTACTGGATAACGCAATGGATCCAAGTATTCTTGAATCAAGGTATTCATTCCATAGAATTCAGCTTCCTTCTTGAGTTGGAGTTTCTTCTCATTTGATAAATACTTGGGGAAGTGATAGAACTTTCCTCCAGAAATAATATATCCATGAATAAAATTGAAGAGTTTAGGACTTCTATCAATAAAGATACATCCATCTTGATTCAATTTGAAATTACCAGATAACATGTACTTGGTAATTAAAAAGTTTTCATACTTTCTCAATGCAGTGAATGGAATGGTAAAAACTTGGCCAGCGACATCGACACGAACACTCAAGTCACTCTCAACATCATTACCAACCAAAAAGTTCTTGTAACTTTCAACCAATTTTTGAGAAAGTGTCGAAACATTGAGCTTGGATTGGTTGACCTTTTCATTGGTTTCCTTAATGTATTGCTTGACTTTTTCAACAGGAATAGAAGAGGTCACTCCAAAATCTTGCTGATCATCATCCATATTCATTCCAACTTCATCATAATTAGTCAATGAAGAGTCGTACTTGTGATACTTGTCGAGCAAGAACAAAATGTATTCTGACAATTTCTCGGTAAGGAAAAATCTACTCTCTTCCAAAATATTTTCAAGCTCTGTAATGTTCAACTTTTCAATACCCAATGATTTTACTCTTCCTCCTTGTCTCAAATGTTCCAAAATGTATTCAAAATACTCTGGATTTCTATCCTCGAAAGAGATGGCTGATTTGTTTTCCTCTCTCTCAATACCAAAACCGCTATCAAACATGACCTTGAATAAATTGTCTTGAGCACAAACATATTCGAGAGAAGCACCTGATGCTGAGGAGCTATCTTTGGCGGCATTTCCATCTTGTTCTTTATCATCTTGCATCTCTTCCTCTTCTCCATCACCTCCTTCCTCTTCTTCATCACCTCCTTCTTCCTCTTCGTCGCCTTCTCCGGGAGGACCTCGTTTCTTTGGTTTTGGTCCCGAAGCAACTTGTCCGCTAATGACAATCTTTTTAGATTGAACATTGGAACCTCTCTGACCCAACAAGGTCTTTAATGTGGTTTGAAAGAAACGAGACCCTACTTTCAACACAACCAATTCATCGGTTTGCATTTGTTCGAGAGCAACAAGATTCAGCTTGGATGCCGATGAGTCCACAAATGAAAAATCATTGGCCGTGGAAGATGAGAGCGGAGTGCTGCTGGAGGATGATGAACCATTTTGGAATTGGTCCACTAAACGCTTGATCATGGTTTCGGTCTGTTGTTGCAAAGTCAATTGATGAAAGGACTCTGCTACTTGATCGATCAATTCGCTGGTTTGCTTCTCTTCGGATGGAATTTCATAGGATAACATGGAGGAATCATTTTCTTGTGCACATGATGATGAATATTCCTCATCTTGTTTTCTCTTCTTGCTTTCGTTGGATGCCATCGGGTGATGAGTGGTTGGTTTTTAATTTTTTCGAAATTTCACAAAATGTTCATCGCAAGATCCGCTTGTTGAAGTGATGAAATGTTGCGATTTTCTTCAAAATGAAGGAAAATGTAAGAAGATATTTTGTAACAATCTAACCAACCAGCTCATCACATTTGGTGCCATTAATTGAGATCGTTTGAATACAGCTCTCTGAGGGTGTGTTTTGAGTTCTACCTACTCCGCAAGGAATTGCAGAAAGTGTCAAATGACAAATTTGGCATAATACCATTCTTTGCTAAACTTCAAATAATTGTTGGGTTTGTTATTGTAAACCAAAACTCTAACAACCATTGTTTGCTCCATACCCTCAATACTGTTCCATTTCGCTTTACTTATTGTACGAGCCGAAAGTGGAGCTCATAGAGGCTGTGGTATTTCACAACTCTGAAAGGGAGCAAAACGACAAGGCTTCTTTTTTGTCATTTTGAGCAAATTTCAAGCTTGTTTTTTAAAGTTTCTACAACTAGACGACAACGTTGTGGCCCGATCAAAAGACAAAAACAGACTTGGAACAAGACGAGATCATCGTTGGTCCAAACAAAAATAAACGTTTCAATTAAAAATGAATCTTTTGCATACACCTCCGTTACAGAGGCGGAATAAAGTCGTGATTGACGAAGATGATGAGCAACATTTACCATCATCAGCATCGGAAGAAGAATATGAAGAAAGTGAAGAAGAAGAAATGACAGATTTCCAACATGTTCATGCTCCAACAAAACCAAAACGACCAACCAATAGCCGAAGTAAAGGCACTACTCATTCCGATGAATCAGATAGTGATAGAGATGATGATGATGACGATTCTAGTTCTTCATCATCATCGAGTGATGATGGTATGTTTAAATTTAAACCGAAACTAATTTTGAAATAATTTTTAATCTCATTGTGTGATGTATTCAAACGTTTGCCTTTAATTATTGAAAATGTAGACGATTCCGATTGGAGTGTAGAAGAACGAGATGGAGAAGATGTTGTGATTAGAAAGTACAAGCACATGTATGTTCAATGATTGTAATTTAGAATTCTGGAAATTAATACTTTTCATTTTCGCTTTAATTCCCATTTTCTACCTTGTCACAATAGAGGTGAAGATCAAAATCCAACAACACCAGTTACATTTCAAGAAAAGAAACAAGATTTTCCCATCAAAATTAAAGATGATAAATGCTCCATCGGAGTATCAGTAAGTGTTTTATTCGATGCAAGATCAGTCAAATATCACGTATAATTATATGACAATGGAACTGTTATATTTTGCAAATTATCACTTCATTTGAACAAAATCAAAATAGGGTTATTGCATGATTCATGCAACTCATTGTTTAGAAAGTGGAGCATATTACTACGAAGTGAAAATTGAAAACAATATGGAAAATAATTCTGTGCCTGACTATGCAAGAAAACCTCATTATCGAGTAGGATGGTGTTTGAAAGGAGCGTTTGACAAAGGTCCATGTGGATTTGATAAATTATCGTATGGGTATGGTAGCAAAGATGGGAAGGTATATTATAAATCGAAAGGAATTCCATACGGAGAACCTTTTGGGGAAGCTGGAGATGTCATTGGTTGCTACATTGAAATTCCCAAAGTTGAAACTCCACCTATTAAGTATATTGAGTCTGCATTTTTTGGTGATGACGGCCAACAGTACAAACAATTCACTGCAACTTTGGATGAAAAGCCAGTTATTGGAAGCAAAATAGTTTTCTTTAAAAATGGAAAATACCAAGGAATAGCATTTTCGGATATTATGTTTGGAGCATATTTTCCAGCAATTTCACTCTACATGAATGCCTGTGTCACAGTTAGATTTGAGGCACATCAATTTCAGTACAATCCTCATGACTGTAATCCTGAAGTTGTGAACAAAAATTGGAAAGCTATTGGAGAGTTACGAAAACGTACCAAGATTCCACAAAAACCACCAAGCACACCCTCCAAAGAGGTGACTGGCACAGGTGGCGAGTTTAAGGCTCCAAAACCACGTCATAGAGAAGCTATAAAGAGCACCACAGGAAGCATGGTAGAGGCAGCAAGAAAATTACACTCCTCCCCAAGCAATCCAAGACATTCAAAAATTGCATCTGCCTCTACACAATCAACTCCGCTCCACAATGAAGTATCTAAAAAACACAAAAAGAACAAGAAAGAGTCAAGTTCGGTTCATCCCAAACAACCAAAACAAGCAGTCACTACGAATCACCAAGGTGAAGCAAAAAAATCATCTTCCTCTAAACACAACAAGAGAGCAGAAACAAAAGATGTGACTAATACTACTGCCATGCCACCAACCACCCTCAGTGCGAGTCATACCCAAATGAACAATCGTCCTGAAGCTGTTTCTTCCATGCAGAGCAGTACACCAACGAGGGCAAATATTGATCCAATAAGTTCCAAAAACGATATTGCTTTAAATAGTGCTAGGGTTGACAATAGTGCGGCGATAACCATTCCACAAAATACTGAAAAGAAAAAAACAAAGAAGAGTCATCAAAGCTCAAGTGAACCTTCAAAGATGGAAAAATCACACACAACAGAACATAATCCACAAGACAAATCTGCAATATTGAAGGAGCCAGAAAACGTTCCTTCAACCACCTTAGAAGAGAGGTCAATGACACAACAAGATGACTCTGTCATGACAGACAATGGAATCAACAACTCTATGAATCAGGTACCAACAACGGTCACTCTACAAGAAGAGTTTGCTCAACTAGGAATTGCCATCTCAAATATGAAGGAGCCTCCTATTGTGGACTCAAAACCAGTTGAGCACCACAAGAAGGGAACTCCAAAACCTGAAGCAGAGACATCACCACGAAATTCTTCATTTTTGCCTCAAACTCCTCCAGCATCAGCAGCAAACACATCATTATCTGTGACAGCAGCGTCTTCCATGACTCCTAACGAACAACACCATGTCATTCCCTCAAGCACTCCCGCCTCGTCCTCATCGGCTTCCACTCCATCAACAATGCCAGCAGCTACCATAACAACATCGTCACATCCACCAGTGGTTCCTCTTGTTTCTGCTGCTACCTCCTCCACTTACATTACAAACATGTCAGACAAACCTTTGGCTCAATCCACAGCAACACCAACTAAGGAACGAAAATCCAAAACAGCCAAAGCTGAAAGCTCTCTCATGATGATGGCCAGAAAAACACAGGTGGATCATAACCCCAAGAAGGGAATTGGCTTATTGAAAAACAAAAAGGATGAAACTGTTCAAAACAAAACACCTCTTAAAAGGAAGAATTCGCTTTCGAAAGAGGAAGAGCACGTTGCTGTTCATCATCACACCACTAAGCTCGTAGATCCACCTAAACCCACCCCAAAGAAAAAACCTGAAGACTCATCGAAACCATCGCTATCTGTGACAGCAGCGTCGTCCTCAGGTGATGTCAACACCAAGACCCTCGAGGATGGCTCCAATATTACATTAGAAGCTCCTGAACAACATTTAACAGTTAGTGGTACTGTTGATGATTTTTCTCCATCGAATAAGAAGAGAAAAACAAGCAAAGAAATTCCTTATGAACCTCCTTTCGAAAACCAACCGGTTCGTGCTTCAGAGATGGCTTCAATACAACGAACTAACACTGATACTAGCAGTAGTTTTGCTTCCAAGACATCACACCAACAAGCTCAGCAACAATCACACCACATGACACCTCAGTTGCAACAATTGGAACCACAATTAAGCGAGAGAATTTTGGATATGGATCAAGCTACTACGCCTAACGTAAGGCAACAAGCACCTCACTCACAACAACAACAGCAGACAATTCGGCAAGAATCGCAGCATGTTGAACAATTTATGCCCAATATGCTACTTAAACAAAATCAAACTACGACAACATTCGACACGAATCTGCAATCGCAAGAATCCATTAGATCTAGGAGTAACAGCTTCCAAAGTCTGTTGCTAAATGTGCATCCTCAACAATCATATTCTCAACAAGTCAATCAACCCACAAGCATGTCAAACTATCAAATTACTGGTACATTATCTCAACAGCAAAAGTTTGCTTCAATGCAAGAAACGAGCATGCTAAATGCATTCCATAATTTGTCTGAGCAACAACCAGTCACAAATACCAACGTTTCATCATCCAGAACAGAACAATATACTGCTCCAGTGTCATTCCGTGAGCTATTGCTAAGCCCTCCAACTGCTACTCCTTCTTACTCACAACCACTTCAGTCATCTTTGTCAACAAATATTCATGCAAATCAAATCGAATCATCAACGATGCAGAGTAATTTAATGAATAATCCAGCTCAATTCAACCAGTTATTGACAGCTCAGTCGCATCATCAACAAACTCAACATTCACAACAACGCAGTTCGCAGTTTCTGTCAGGACATGATCAGACAGAGCAATTTTCTGAGCGTTCTCTGGGCAACGCAGATACATTTGTGGATTCCTTTAGCAAGTACATGGCTCCTCGGAAGCTTAGTGATCCTCCACAGCCAGCAACTCCTCTCTCTGCCCAGTCACAACAAATGAAGCAAACATTTAATCCAACCCAATTCATTCAACAACGAAATGTTTCCAATGCTTCTATGCAGCACAATCCCAGCAGTGTTGTGACGTCTGGTAACTATCAAATGGTGTCACAACAGCAACAAATTCATCAGCCAACATCCAACACTTACTCTCAGCAACAATTTATCCAAACACCACAGAGCAACCTCCCACAACAACGCAACACCAATGTTGCAAGTAATATGCATCAACCATATCCTCAACAACAACAACAGCTACATCAAACACAAATGCGTGCACAACAGTACAATAATTTTGGAGCCTCAATCATGGCAGAAAGACAATTACCTTCAATGTCTGACTCTTTTACAAACGCATCTGCTAACAGAAGCTCTTTACTTGCTTCCATGTCTCAACAACAGCCATCGTCTCAACAATTTATGAAACAACAAGCGTCACAGCTGTCACAACATCAACAGCAATTCCATCAACAGATCAACATGAGCAGTCCAACAACACTGCAACACGTTCAAAATTATCCATCTCAACATCAACAGCACTATTCATCCGGTATGTCTCACCAACAAATGTCATCCAACAATTCTTCCTCTTTCTTAAAGAATCAAGCCACCAATTCACAGCAGCAACTCTTTTCACAACAGCAACCACCCTCACAACCACAACACTCCCAATATTTATCCAATGCCAATAATTACCGAGGCGCCTTCCAATAAAACCATGGTTTGTTGCTCGTCCTCTCCCCTCGCCGCCCTCACGACCAATTTCACACAAGGTCAACTCCTTGATTGGCCTGACACAGGAGTTGTTGTCACGTTCTAAACAACATCAAAAAAAAATGAAAGTCCTCAATAATAACCATGTCCGAGTCGTACTGCTCGTGTGGATCGTGATGATGATGATGACGATACTCATGTCAATGACTCTCACTGCCACCCGAACTCCACAAGAATGGAAAACTCGATCCATCTATCAGATCATCACCGATCGTTTCAGTCCCACCAATTCCAATCCTAATCAATCATGTCTTTTATATACCTATTGTGGAGGCACTTTTACTGGAATTATCAATCATTTACAATATATTAAAAATTTAGGATTTAATGCCATATGGATCAGTCCAATCGTGATGAATTTACCAAATGGTTATCATGGATATTGGATGAAGGATTTATTTAAATTAAATCCACATTTTGGAACAGAGAGTGATTTGTTGAAATTGGTCAAGACAGCTCAATCGATGGATATTTGGGTGATGGTCGATGTTGTGTTTAATCATGCGGTAAGTTCAAGAAGATGATCTCAACATGATTCATTTTTATGAACAAACAATGTTGATGGTGTGACATTTTTGGAAATTTTTTTTAAACTTTTTAGGGACCTGTTGGTTTTGATTTTGCAGAAATTTCACCCTTCAATCAATCTTCACATTATCATGCATTTTGTGAAATTTCAGATTGGACCAATCAAACACAAGTTGAAATTTGTCGACTTGCTGATTTACCTGATTTGGATCAAAGTAATCCATTTGTTTTTAACACTTTAAATTCATGGATTTCTAATTATATTATCGATTATTTTGGTTTTGATGGTATTAGAATAGACACTGTCGCAGAAGTTCCCAAATCCTTTTGGTCCAACTTGAAACAAAATATTCTCATTCCTAAAAATGGAAATATTTTTGCCATTGGTGAAGTTTTTAATGGAGATTTAAACTATGTCGCTCCATATGCCAATATTTTAGGAAGTACTCTTCATTATCCTCTCTATTTCACACTACGAAATATTTTCGCTCAATCTGGATCCATGTACCAAATTAGGAATATCATGCAACAAGCAAGATCATTGGTGAAAGACACCTCCGTGTTGGGAATATTCATTGATAATCATGACAATCCAAGATTTTTAAATTTCAACTCGGATTACAAATTGTATCAAAATGCATTGACCTATGTCTTAATGTCAGAAGGAATTCCAATTTTCTATTATGGATCCGAACAAGGATTTTCTGGTGGTGCAGATCCTCAAAATAGAGAACCTTTATGGACCACAAATTTCAATGAGAATTCCTATCTGTATCTATTCGTTCAGAAAATTACCAATTTTAGAAATTCACACATTCAAGAATTGATTCAAAATCCATTACAAGTCGAAAGATATGCTGCCAATAATTTTTATGCATTCACGAGAGGTCAGATTTTTGTGGCAACGACCAATGTGGGTTCCAATTACAATCAATTGCAATTTACCATTACGTATCATCCGTATCAGAATGGACAGGTGTTATGTGATGTGTTTTGGCCACAAGATTGTATTACGGTTGTGAATGGACAATTCACAATTACCTTATTGAATGGAGAATCAAAGATTTTTTATCCACAACATTAAGGGCATGTCAAACATTTTTCAAAAAAAAAACATTGACATTCAAAGATCTTAGGACTAAAGCATTTTTAAAAAAAAACATTTCACCTGATGTGATCCTAATATTAGGGATCGACAATGATTCCAAAAATATATAATTAAATAGATGAAATATGGATGGCCATGACAAAATCATTCAAATATTTTTAATCATGATTCAGTAAATTAGGAGCCAAACTAATATCTTCAAATCGACAATATGGTCTCGATGCACAATTTCCATAACATACAGGTCCTCTCTTTTCTCGAATGCAAACATCCAGACATTTCTGACATGCTTGTGAAGTTTGAAGTGAATTGGATTCTTCACCATTGCGGAGTTTTAACAATTGACTCAATTGTGAAAATTTCAATCGTTGACCATCCGCAAGTGATTCTTCTTCTTCTTCTTCTTGTTGAATCGTAATTCTTCGAGGAGAAGAAGAAGATTTTTGTAATTTTTGATGGTTCACCACCTGTTCATGTGGTTGATCGTGATTGTTCTTTTTCAAAATGTTTAAATAACGAGTCAACACATCCCAAACATCAATGCGATGTTTTCGATCTCGAATATTGGGTCGACGTCGAGTGGTTGGATGCTGTGGTTGTTGTTGTTGTTGAACTTTTGGTTGGATCCTTGGTAACTGTTGCAGTGATGGAGTGGAAGAGGAGATTTCTGCGTGTGAAAAAGTGAAAAGGATGGAAATGAGTATTAGTACTACGAGAAGGAAGAGAGTAAGACTCCGAGAAGAGTGGAATGGAGATGGCCTTGAGGGGATCATGAATTTTGTTGTTGTTGTGGCCATTTTTTTTTGGAATGGTTATCGTAATGAATCCACCTGTCAAGTGTCATAATGAAAAATTCTTGATATCATGTATTTTATTGATTGCATGTTTTTTCTCAATTCATGGCCTTAATGTTTTTCATTATCAAGAAAAAGATTTCTTTCTTACATTGATGAACGTAATAAATTGTCCACTCGTTCAACAAAAAAAACAATAAAAAAAAATGAAAAAACAAAATCCTTTTGCTCCGAAGAAAGTCTCCAACACGGCACAAGGAAAAAAAGTCATTGGAAGTTTTGTTAATGAGGATCAAGGATCATCATCGGGCACCAAAGCATCATCTAAAAAATCATCAGAAGATCAAAAAAAGAGAAAAATTGAAACAACAACAACTTCATCATCCGATGATTCATTCACATCCTATCCTTTGGGAAAGAAGAAGAAGGATTCCGATCAACAACAACAACCGAATGTTGGAAGAGTAACAGAATCCATGATGAGAGCCTCCATGGTAAAACCCGAAGCTGTTTCTGATTCTTCATCATCCAATTATATTAAGCCACTTCCAGCGAACTTTTTTGATACAGCACCATCGGAATATGATAAAAAGAAAATTCAAGAGGGTTATAAAGATTTGACAAAGAGTGGAAAGAGTTCTGGAATTGGAGCTGAATCCATCATTAAAGACAAAGGATTTGCTAAAATTGTGAACTCTGCAGTGATCAAGAAGAAGATTGATAAAACGGGATTGAATGCAGAAAAACCAGTCGTCTCCACTCGTCAAACAAAAGCAGAGAGAAATTTGGAGACACTTGAACAAGAGTTGGATGAGCGAGAAGACGCCGAAGAAATGAAACGCCAATTAGAAGAGTTTTTGAAAATTGAAGAAATTCGCAAACAAACAGAAGCTCTAGTGTCAACTAAATCTAATAAGGACTCGGACGGTAATAATATTACGGACAAGAATGAACCAAAAGCAACGGAACAACTTGACGAAAGTGATGATGAGCTTGAAATGAATTGGAAATCCAAGTCGCTCAAGAAAAAATAGAAATTCTTAGGTAGGACATTGGTAATAGCAAAATGTTGAGCCTCCACATCGGCCGTCTTGTGTGGGGTCTCCATAAACAAATTCCTCACGTTCATTGATTCCAACAGAACTTATTTTAATTATGCATAGGAGCGATAGGATTGATTGGATAAATATTGAGATGGCTGTATGAAGGCTCTCGTCCATTTTTTTCAAACTCTTTCCGTATTAATTGCTCAACCTCTGCTAGGGTAGTCACTCCAATATGAGAAGCCCAAAACTCCTTTACAAGAATTGAATATTCCAGTATGATATGACACTCCTTAAATTTTTGCACAAATAAGGTTACTAATGGTAAGGTAACATATTCAATAAAAGAATATTGACATTTAGCAACGTTGCTCTTTTCTCGGTCCATAAACGGGCTACCATCCATTTGACGTTCCTTTTCTTTGTCACCTTGTAAGAAAAATTCTTGTTGCAATCTATTAATCCAAGGCAGATGTAAAAATAGAGGTTTGGATGTGTTAGAAGTGTCGGCAACCTTTAGACACATCTTTAAAAAGAAAATTTTCTCTTGCTCCAAATCTGAGGTTTGCTTTCCTACGTCCATCATTGCTTGCATTTGATTCATGAAGCCCTGTTGAAAAGATAAGTCTGTAGCGCTTACCAGACCAATCACTATTTCTCTGACATATCTCCTTTGCTTTGGCGTAAGCCCTTTTAAAATATTATATTTTTCATTCTTTAGCAGGTCATAAAAAGATGCTACGTGGTGGCTCTCAAGAACCGATTTGTCGTTATACGTAATTGCAAGGTCAGAGCATGACTGAATTTGGAATTGGTTTGTTGTTCCTGGATGTTGAAAATCATGTACAGCAGCAGCCAAAATCACTGCCAATAATTCTTCTAAGGACAGCAAGGGTATGATTCCTGTAGTTTCCAGAATGAACATGAAAGTATGTAAAACATCTGCAGCGTGAATGTGATTGTGAAAAGGATTTGTACCATAGTTGAGTTCGACATGTCGTAAAAAAGTGTGTAAAATTTCTTTGTCAATGTTAAAATGTTCTATCAAGTTGTACTTCCTCAAAAAGTAATGAACCACAACGTAAAGAGGATTACCTTTAGAGGCATCATTCAAAACAAAAATATCAAAATCATATCGTTCAATATTGTTCATGCACTCTTGGACATCAGGATTACTTTCAAGTAACGATAATGCACCTTCGATGGGTTGTCTTTTGAAAATATTTCCTACTCGTATTAAATTTGCAATGGTTTTCCATCCAGCTTTTTCTCTTGTTCTTGGTTTGACAAAAGTGGAAATGAATGCATTGACTTCGGTGTCATGGCTTACTTGAGCAGGTTTTGGCTCCTCCTCTGAAACATCTAACGTTTTTGCAATTGTTTGAATTACCAGAAAGAGCTTTGGTTTGTCTATACATGTGATTGACTCATTTTGTAGTATCTGTTGCAAGAATTTTATGACTTCTTGAACTTGTAAGGTGGGAGGTTCTTCAGGTTGCTGCAGTGACAAGGAGGTGGTCATAGGGTCTTGTGGGTTGGACATCAACATAGAATCTTGTGGGTGTATCACAGACATGAGATTAACTCTATCTGATGTGGTATTTTGTGTTGTGGGAGTAAGAGGTTCGATTGAAGATGTAGGAGGTGTAGAGGTGTTGTGTGTTTTTGTCGGGTTCTGCTTGTCTTCGTCATCCTTCTCTATTCGAACAACACCATCTTCTGAGGGCTCACTGTTTCCACTCTCTTCTAATGGTCCTACAGTTCCATAGTCTGTGTTTACAGCAAAACTAGGGACAATGTTGGTACGATGAAAAGTAGCTCGGACATGCTTTGAAAATCCCTGATAATAAGCATAAAACGAAGTTACCAATTTACAAAAAGAACTGTTCACCATTTGACTCGATAAATCCGTCAAATCAGGAACATGTTCAAATAACCTGAAAATGACAGTCTTATCAATGTCTTCAGGAGGATATCTTAGAGTAAGGGTCATTCTTAAGGACGAGGAGGCTTCCAAGTCAGAAGCAATAGAATAGCTTTGAGAGCTAAAAGCAGAAGTTAACATATCTAGCATTCTTCTGTGTCGAGATTGGGCCGACAGTGATGCGGCGGAATCGTCATTGCTGTAAAACCGTTGTAAAAACCTTTGGTAAGAAGTTTCATATACGTAAAATTTGGATTTCAAGTCTGATGTAAATATTACTAATTCATCCATATTGTTGATCATTAAACTAACCAGTAATGGTTTTCCATCTAATAAAATGTCGCCATGAAAGCTCAATAAATCGTCTCCCTTAAGCAATGAGGAGGCACTGAGAGACTGTGTACTATTGTCTCGAAGCATGGACCCTATAAAGGAGTCATCTTCATCATGATCTCCGGCATGCCGAGTCGAGAAGGATCGTCCTAGCATTGTAACTAGGGACGCTCTTGTTATATTGCTCGCAGAGAGAGATCTATACTCAGACTGCCGTCGAGCGCTTACAGATCCATCTAGAAAATCAGCATCCATGGACTTGCTTATTTCAACGGTGCCGTTTGGTTTGATGGAACCTCTCCTGCTACTGCTGACCGAGCGTGAAACGCTATTGAGACGACCTTGCGAGTGGCGTTGTTGTTGTTGTTGTTGATGTCGCTGTGGTGTTGCAATACTACTTCGGATTGTTCCATTTCCAGCACTCTGAGGAGTGCTTGATACTCCCTCAATAACGAGCTCAATCTTTGAGTCATTATCCATGATCAAGAGAGAGTGATTGTCCTCATTGTGATGGCGGTGGTGATTGGGATGATGAGGTTTAAAATGATTGGATGAGGTTCTAGAAGCACCACTCCCCATTGTGTCTTGCTGATGAAGAATTATTGAATACAGAATTAGGCTTCAACTAGCAGTTCCAATTAAAAATATATAAAATCAGAAACAATCCTTAGAAACGGGCAACTTGTTCAGCAAATGTTACTACAATTCAGAAATTATTCTCTTCAACCAACAACAATATTGTGGGAGAGCTTGATGATGAGAGGATGAGGCTACAGCTCCACTCGATTGTTGTTTGGAAGTTTTCAAACGAACACTAACGTTGGCGGCAACAATTTTTTTCAGGGCTTCTTGAGGGCATGCAACTTGCCTTAATCGGACTACTTGAAAAAACTCCCAACAACAATACCCATCACCGAGTTTGGCCAATGGTAAACAAATCACAGATTTGCCACAAGGAGGAGCACTATAAGAGCTCGTACAATGGCCTCATACCAAATACAAAAATTGATGGACATTATATATTTTGTGAAAAACATGTCTCTTGAATAATAATACTCATTCTTTGGGCAACACAAATGAATGTAACTCATTGTCTGATCGAACTCTTTCCAAATGATGATCCACAATGGTTGAAAAATCGGAAAAGAAAAAGTGTCCTCTGAATTTGGTTTCAGGGCCTTCAAGGAGCAAGTGAAACCATACGGCATCATCGGCCCACATCTTTTCAAACGGTATGGTATCATAGTCAAACCATTCGGGTTTCATTTCTTCACTTTCCGATATTTCTCCAGTATAATCACTTGATGAATACACATGTACTTCCAAGACGCTTGTTTCATATTGCGGATCAAATTCAAATAGAATTAAACCTCTCTTTATCAAATGTGTCGCATGAATTCCACATTCTTCCAATAATTCTCGCTGAGCTGCATGCATGATGGAGTTATCTTGTTCTTCGACTTTCCCTCCGAAGCCATTATATTTGAGATGTCCGAATCCTCGTTTCTTCAATCCCAACAATAATCGTTTTTTATCATGTTGTTGAATGAATACGAGAGTGAGAGGCTTTATTTTCTTGTGAGAGAGTTTTTCCTTGTTGAAGTACTTGTCAGGCGTGTCATTAATGACTGTGGTTTGCGGAGCCATTTTTTTGATTGCAATTCCGTCATCTTTACAAAACACTCTTATTTGGCCGAGTGATTGGATGAAGCAAGAAAATGGACCAAGTAAGGCCACATATTTAGAAAGAACTATTCACATGATTGACACTGGCCATAAGGAAAGGACTCACATTACAAAAAACCACCAGAAATTCCAGCAAAAAATGCCGTCCAAACAACATGAAGGGCCGCCTCATCATTCTTTGTCGCAACAAGGGCCCTATGTGTCATCCTCTTCTTCATCTCATCAGGAGCGGAATCATATCAACAATTCTCAGAATCCACGGACAACATCATCCAATCTTCAAATCAACACCACCAACACGAAACGAAAATCGCCGAGCTCTTCAAACAATAGTAGCAACACATCTTCTCCAACTGCGAGTTTGTTTTCTTCTTCTGGTATCAGTTCAGGAAGGCCAGTTTCACCTCACAACATCACTTCGCCAACAACAACCATGAATCAACCTCTCGGCCTCATTCCTGGAATTTCTCCTATCCATCATCTTCATCATATCTATTCCAGTAAAGATAATACCAATTCCGATACAGAGGATCCATCTTATCGTGCAACAACACGATCAGTTTCACCCAGCATACCAATACCTACATCAATATCCAACAACAACATTTCACCAAATAACTCGCTCCAAAATCATCATCAACTTTTGAATGCCGTAACTTCCGATCACTCGAGCAACATTTCCAATGTCAGTAATAACACCACCAGTAGTAGTAGTAGCACTAATAATAATAACAATAATACTGGTAAATCCCATTATGCCAATCGCAGCACTGCACGACCACCTTCTCCTCTTTTCATGAACGCCATACACTCTGGAGGCAATAATCCGTATTACCAACAACAACAACAACAGCCTAGCACCTATTCCGACCCAATATCTCAGTCCAATAACGGTCTGTTGAACCCACAACAGCCTTTTCAGCAACTTACCTCGTTTCCTTCGTCATCACAATTTCCAAAAAACAATATCAATAATCCTTTACGTGGCACTGCCACCACTCCAGTCCCGAAAAGGTCACATGGTAGAGTCAAAGGTTCTCCATTGAATAATCACCTTGGCCATCAGAGGAGTTCTTCGTTTGATATCCATGCCATCATGGAGCACTATCATCCTCCAACAACTTCCATGATAGGTAACAGCATAATACAGCACAGACTATTCAACCATAGGACAGCAATAGTATTAACCATCAACCGATTCAATCCAACCTTCCATTTGTTACAGCACCCATAGTTGTCACTCCACAACAACAGCATGATAGTATTGTTTGTAGTGATAACCATGACGTAAAAAACAACAACAATACACTCTCCAGCAAAAACAATGACGCCCCAAAATGACACACTCTGAATACATTACTGGTAGTAATAAGTCACCAACAACGAATCGACTCTCACCTTCAGAGCTGAGTTATGATTCGGAAGATTCATCGACGTCACCATCAACTCTCACTACCTCTACAGGTACTTCATCATCGAAGAAAAAACCAAATCTTCGAATTGATATTGGAAGTAACAAAACAGTGCCTCTTGCTCATGTACCCAACAACAATTCTCCTTTTACAAAACAACAATCAACCATGAATCCCTCTAACGTTGTAAATCAATTAGAGACCCTAATTGGATCGAAAAATGTCAAGCATACAACAGCTTCCGAAAATACTCCGACAATTGACAAGTTTCATAATAAGGGTCGACAACAACAAGTTTCGATTAAGGGATTTATGAGGCCTAATTTATATGAAGAAGATGTTTATGATTTTCTTTCAGAATATCCTGTAAGAAGTAGATCTGTTTCTCCTCCACCAACAACATCTCTATTCTCACATCACCATAAAAAGAAAACACCAATGAGTACTGAGAAGAAATCTCCCAGTGTTCTTGTACAAGCGGTAGGAACTAAAACTCCAACATCAGTCAAATCAAAAGATGAGGAAGATACTGATGACAATTGTGTGACGCCTCCTCAAAGAAAAAGCTTTTCGAGGGATGACGGAATTTCTGATGACGAAGAGGTTGATAGCGACTATGTGACACCACCATCTGATATTCGTACCGTATCCATTACAGAGCCACAAACAGATAATTTCAGGTTGATACGTCAACCTTTTTTACCATTTAACGATTTATCGTCTCCTCTATCCATGATGCGAAAATGTCAAACTCCTGTGGCTGTAAAAACCAAAGCTGAAACTCTATCTTCTTCTTTTGGTCATATTAAATTTTATGAAAGGCGAAGAAAAAGGTACTTGATGATGATCACAGACAAAGATTCATCAGTAATGGAGGATGAGCTCAATCTGTTGCGTGAAGATTTTATTGAGGCAAAAACAAACATCATGAGACGAAACAGAAAGATTGATCAAATGACTTTCTCTGATATGGTATACACAGAACAATTTGATAAGAATCCCACTTCTGAAGATGATAGTTTTGAAAGTTGTACTCAGGACCAAACCATTTTTTTAGGAAAGAAGTCATACGAAAAGATTGCACGCTTTTTAACATCAAAAATGATGATATCACTCGACCAATTGCACACAGATTTGAAAGCTTTCATTATTGAGCTAGAAGAGGCTGCAGCGCTTCAGTTTCCTTCTTTGAGCGAAGATTCTTTTGTTTTGGAAATGAAAGAGATTGCTCATAGGATTATTGAAGCCGGACTTTCAGAACTTATCAAACAAGTATACATGAAAGATCTCAACGATTTGCTTGTTAGCCTTCGTGATTTACATGCTGAGGCAGATGAACAAGATTTACCACGAATCAATTTTTCTCTTAAGGAGTTGAAGAAGCTATTGTTCATTTACAGTAGAGTGAACAGAATCATTGCAGTATATAATAGGATTCCTGAGCATCTCAAGGTATTGAACCTTCCTCAAGCACGAAAAAGAAGTGGTAGCGAAGCAAAAGGTATTCCCAGAGTGAACACTCCTCCTGTTACTGAGCTTGCCCATCTCAAAAAGCTAAGCTTGAATCTTGATTCTACCTTAGCCAAAAAATCTGGATCATCGATTGATCTTCTTCATAATCCCTCCACAGCCGACAAACAAAATCTACAAATTACTAACTTATTGAAAAAGTGGCAAGAAGAAAGTACTGTCATTACTCCAAGATCTGAACAATCAACCATGTCCTCTCCAACCCACACAACTTCTTCATCAGTCACTTCCACTCCCAAATCCCCTCAAGATACTCTCTTTTGCAGATATGTGAAAAATTTATTGATGTTGACACTTTTGAAGAGCATACCCAATCATGTGCTAGATCTCATGAATTAAACATGAAGCGTATTGGGTGTGAGCAGAAATTTAAACAGCTCATGCATCAGATCAAAAAGAGACGAAGAGAGGAACCTTTCGGAGAAATTTATTCTCTTGTTAAGGCTTGTTACAAAGCTAAAACTAAACATGAACTCTATGATTGTGCTGATAATCTCAAACGCCTAGAGGTAAAACTGAAGAAAAAAGATCAAGAGCGCAACAAGGACATGTCCACTGAGACACAAATTGTCTCGGTTTGTATTGATTTGGCAGAAGAAAAAAACAAAACCTTGCACGAATATGTGGAAAATTTCAAAAAAGTGTCCATCATGGATTTTACACTGATCAAGCCCATATCTAAAGGAGCATACGGTAGAGTTTATTTGGCAAGAAAGATTTCCACACCTGATATTTATGCCATCAAAGTGATTGAAAAGCAATATATTTACAATCACAAAAATTTGTCATCAAAAACTCTGAAAAATAAGGACAAACTTCTCACAGAACGAAACGTATTGCACCAATTGATGAAAAGTAATCACGATTCAAAATGCATTGTTAACTTTTACTATTCATTTGCCGGAAAAAAGTATTTCTATATTGTGATGGAATATTGTCCAGGTGGTAGTTTGGATTGTCTGCTTGAGCAACACATTAACACCTATGACAGTGCATTCGATGTTGAAAAGGTTCGAAAAATTGTGGCAGAGATTATCCTAGCTCTGTTAGAGTTGCATTCCAACAATATTGTGCACCGAGATTTGAAACCTGATAACATGCTCGTTGACAGGAACGGAAGATTGAAACTCACAGATTTTGGTTTGAGCGAAATTGGTATTATGGACAGAGAAGAAAAGGCAACGAGTAAGCCACGCATTTCCACTCCACATCCATCCTCACCACCCCAACTTCAACTTCAGAATCTTGCTTCAAGTCCAAACAACAGCACCGAAAGTGAAACGTCTGATGGATTAGTGACTGTTCCTGGAACACCTGATTATATTGCTCCTGAATTACTTTTGGGAGCAGAGCATGATTATGCAGTTGATTATTGGTCTCTAGGATGCATTACCTATGAATTATTGTTTGGCGTGCCTCCATTTAATTCTGACACTGTGGAAGAAATTTTCGACAATATTCTCTCAGGGGAATACGAGTGGCCAGAAGATTTACCTCCAGAAATACAAACTTCTGGTGTTGAGGACTTTATTAGACGCTTGCTTGATCCAAATCCAAAAACAAGATTGGGAGGAAAAGACATCAAAGATCACGAGTTTTTAAAGCCAATCGATTGGGATAATTTACTGAATGAGGAACTATTTACTCCAACTACTGAGCTGGAAGATACATCTAAATTCTCGCCAAGAAAGCATCAATATCCTGTCACACCAACTACTCACGGATTTCTGAGTCCATTTGAAGCAGGAGGAACAAGTTTTAATAGCGATGCTAGCTCTGTAGACTCACCAAGTCCAGTCAAAATAGTTCCATCTTCTCAGGTTTTGATGAGCCCAATGGCAAATTCATCACATACTCTTTCTACCTCAATAGATTTTTCATTCAGCTCCTCCACTGCCGCACTCAAAGAACTCAACATGCAACAGTACAATGAGTATGTGAAAAAGTCAAACAATAATTCTCAAACCTCTCAGAAAAGTACAAAAAGTACAGGAAGCGTGGTGAGATCTCTCAATTTTTCGAACATGTAATAAAGTTAATGATAGGGGATATTTTCTTCAAGCCTTTACTCTGTAATGTATGGATTTATCGAACACGCAACTCAAAACGAAGAGACTCCAAACAATTTCCTGAACTGCTCATACAGAGGTAAGCTCAACAAGAAGTGAGGGCCTTTCGCATTTTGAGTTCAAATTGAACCTGAAATTCTTTTCGAAGAATACTTACCAAGACGCAAATAGGAGGCTGAAAAACCTCTGAACAAAACTGAAAAACCTTCATTCTTGATAATTTTGACTGGTAATTGTCATTGTTAAGCATGATGTACTTTCTTCAAAAACTTACCTGTACAATCTACAACTCCATTGTATCCTCCGTTGAGGCCTGTGCTTGTTAATTGGTCGCCAATTTTTAATTTAGCATCATTCATATATTTTGTTTTTATGACATCCACGGGGGAAATTGCAATTGCTGTCACTAGACCACTAACAAACGCACTAGTGACATGTGTCACGTGATCATCCTTGAATTTGTATCCAAAAATTGTTCCCATTTTGTTGAGTAATAAATATTTTGAATGATCGTATGAGCTCAATTGTGCTGATGTCAATATTGAAGCTCTTTAAGTGCCATTCATTAAGAAAAATTGAAATGCTTCAAGTAAACTCTTACCTAATCATGGTCACAATAGTACCCTTATACAATGCTGAAAATCCTTCATTTTGTGAAATTTTCCATAAAGCATCCCATGTATTCTTGTAAACAGGTCTATGATCACTCGAAACTCCACTAATTCCAGAAGATTGAAAACGAATTTTCACAACATCCAACGGATTCATCAAGGCACTCCCCAATGCTCCAGAAATCAATCCTGACACAGCTTTCCAAAACAATGGCAATTCCTTCATATTTGTGGAATCTTGACTTTCATTTTTCGTCCATTCCCTTAAATGCATCAAAGATGCTTTCACAGGATCATAAATTCCAATCCTCACACTTGAATATAATAAACTTCTCATACATGAAACTCCCAATCCAATAGTCCATAATTTATAAATTCCTCCTTCTTGTTTGATGATATCTGAAGCAACTCGGAACATGGATGAAGAGCCTCCTTCTCCTCCTTTCACAACCAAAGTCTGCATTCTTGTTTTAATTAATTCCAATGGATTTACAACTGCTGTGGCTAAGCTTGCTCCCAAACCAGCAGCCAGAAAGACTCGAGCCATATATTGGAAAGATCCGAGTGGAAGCGTACGCGAGGTGGAAGCTCCTTGAGGAGAAGAGGATGATGAAGGTTTTTCGGAAACTTGAGTATGCATGTTTTTGCCGTCCACTACTGCTGTTAATGTTGAATCGGAAGAGTCGTGTTGATGGAAATTGAGAGAAATGTACTCATGAAAGTTAAAGTAATTTTTTTCGAGCTTGAAAGGCAAAAACTGCGAAAACGGGACGAAATCTTTTAATGTCTTAAAATGGTCATCATTTGAGATGGAAGATCATGTATTGGTCATCAACAAAACCCAAAGAACCTGATTTCATTGTAAACGAGAAAAGATGATGGTGCCTCTTTTGACTGATTAAGGGAATTTCTAATCAAAAAGCACACACGTTCAGAACTTTTGCTTTGAGAATTATTGGCCACAGTCGTTAAATATGCTTTTGTACAAGTTTCCTTCATTCCACTCGCACTCTTCAACCAAAGCCTTAAAAATAGCTGGAAATCCAAATACTTTCCAAAAAATCATCACAACAACGCATACGGAGTGGAGTTTCGGAAACGTCGTTGTAGTCATAGGCTGAGAATTATCGTGTATCATATTTCAAACCATTTGAAATTGTACCATACTTGCATATTCTGTAGCAGTGGTGGTTGTAATATAGAAGAAGAAATCAGCCACATTGTATTTTTCAAAGAAGAAGAAATTAATTTATAATTTCCCAAGACAAGACGTGCAATCATCATCTTCATACGTTTCTGGCCTTTTTCAAACTCTCAGAAAAATTATAATATTTCGTAAACACGTGTTAGTGGACAGAATTGCAGCAAAATAGATATCAAGTTGCAACCAATTTCTAACGAACACGATCAAAAATCTCTCACTTGTTGCTGCGTGAATTTTCATCATCACTAACAAGCCTTTCTTCTGTTGTGTCAACACACCCCTAAATTCAACAACAACAACAGCCTCCTGTTCCTTTTTCATTTCTCATCATCATGTTTGCCGGAATTAACGTAAAAGAAGATTATCTTGGTGATTCTGAAGAAAATCGGACAGCCTCTTCCCAATCTCCTCTAACGGCCAATCTCAGAGAACATTATCTTAGCGATGAATCCTCTCCATCTTCATCACCATCCGAGCCACTGGAAGAAGTTGCAGGCATCAGTAATATTACCGATGTAAACGAAAACACTACTCCCTCCTCTGTAGATATTAATACGAGCTCTTTTGTGCTCATCACTGCCAATACTCAATCTCCGCAACTTGCTCCAACCACTACTCTTGTAACATTATCAACTGCTGCTATTGATTCACAACATCAAGAGCATTCCAAATCGGGATCATCATCTCAGGAAATGGTCCATTCTCTTCATAATTTGCAGAACGAAGATTCTGTCATGGTTCAATCCTTCTTGAATGAAAGCACAAAGAGTCAATCAACAAGTTTGCATCCTCACTCATCAGTGTTTGAGGAGTCAGCTGAGATTGACACTGAAAGCGAAAGCAGCTTGCATGAAGACCAAGCACTGCCTGCTGCTGTTGATGCGAGGGAACCCATCACTCTCATTCCACAACATGAAAAATTAATTGATGTTTCCAACAATGAGTCTTATACGACCACTGCAACTATTGAGACAAGTTCTTCGGTGATTACCTCAACAACACTCTCGTGTGTTGGAGAATCAGTACAACCCTCACAACAAACCACAACCATACCATCTATTCACAGCATGGCCAACACTGCCTCTTCTTCGATTCTCAACGTAGATATGTCAAGTCCAACCTGGATGGATGTTCTCATTATTCCCACAAGTTCTCACTTTTCCTTATTCCTTAACACTGGGCTCATTGCATGTGTAACTGTCATTGTAATGTCTATCAATGAGATGCTATTCCATGAGTAAGTGACGTGGTTTTTCAACGCTACAACAACAAAAACAACATAAAGAGTGATTTCATGCTATTCCATGAGTAAGTGACGAGTCGACGCAACACAACCCCTCTCCCGTTACATTGCCCGCCAAAAAGAATTACAATTTTCTCTCTTAGAAAAAATGCAAGATACAGAGCTGTTGCAAATGCGTCAAGCGAGACTTGATGCCATCCGAGACAACAAGACCTTCAAACAAACGTGGAACGAGGAAAATGAAAAGATACATAAACGGAACATGGAGTTGAAAAAGCAACGAGAGAGTATCGACATGAAAATTAAAACAACTCAAACCCTCATGAAAAAGAGACAAGAAGAGGTATGTACGATCGGAAAGATGAAGAGATAAATATTTCATCTGATGATTCGGAATTTTTAATGCTTTGTGCGTTTGATCGGAATGTGTAGTTGAAGAAAAAGACAATGAGAAATATTGCTCTTGGTGGGATTGAAGAATTTGAGAAAACTCTCGAACGTCTTGACCAGCAACCAAAACCTGTCACTGCAGAAGTTAAACCAACAACAAAGGAAGACACACTTCATACTCCAGAGCTTCACCAAACAATTGGCAATGATGCCACTGCATATTTAAAAAAGATCAAATCAAAGAAACAAGATGAGAATGCAAGCCGAAAAGAGAAGGAGCAACGCAGACGAAAAGTTTTAATGGAGCAACAGCAAGTGTTCAAGGATCTGGAGGATGCCAGAAGAAGAGAAGTACTTCTTGAAAAGCTCATGAAAAAATCAGCTGAGGAGAGAAATCTTGCCAAAGAGTTGAACCAAATTAAACAACTGAAACAAGTGATGAAAGAAAATAGAGAAGTGAGAGAAAAACAATATGCTGAGAGGCGAAGAAAAGATTTTGAAGAAAAACAGCAACGGGAGAAAGAATTAATGGAAAAAGAAAGAGAAGAGAGAAAACAAAAGAAAAAGGAACTCATTGAGAAACACAAGGTTCTTCTTGAGGAGCGGTCTCAAAAAAAGAAAGAAAAACATACTAGTATCTGCAAAGAGGTCACTGATCATTTGGTTGACCTGGCCATGCAAGAAATAGGTTACATAGAAACGACAGAGGGAGAACCTCCTTCTTCTGCAGATGTGAGTCAATGGAAAAAAATGTTTGTTAAGGGAGCCCCATTGAATGAAGAGGAACAATCAATAATTTCAGAAGTAGACGTTCCTGAGAAGCAAACTTCAAAAATACCCTCGACGTTCAATCAAGACGTGATCGATTTTGCAGAATTCAAAGATTATTTCAACTACAAGGGAGTGTGGGAAGAAGAGGTAATTGCATTGCTTCCACAACAAACTAACAATGAGTCATCTTCTTCAATAGAAATACTATCACCTTTCGTGAGTGGAGCAATTCAAGAAATTCATCACAGGGTCTATCCTCTTCCTGCTCCAAAAACCTCTCCAAATATCAAATCAAAGTACCCTTATAATGTTGTAGTGTGTGGGAAACCAATGAGCGGAAAAACGACGGTATGTCAAAAACTCTCAGCTCTACTTTCTCTGTACGTTATAAACCCAGAGAAAATGTTGAAGGCTTTAATAGAACCACTTCCAAACCAGCCTCAAAGCGCTCCACAAGAATATCAAGAAATTGCAACAAAAGCCAAAGGATGTTTGAAAGAAGGAAAAGAGGTAGATTTTTCAGTGATCGTAGATTTGATTGTACTGGAAATTGAAAAGATTGAAAAGCTCGAAAATTCCCAGTATCAAGGATGGATCATTGAAGGATTTCCAACTAATTTAGAAGCCGCCCAGTTGCTTGAAAAGAAGATTTCTGGGTTTGCCTCAACAATTGAAGAATATATTCAAAACGAGAAAATTGAAGAGTTTCAACATAGTGAAGATGGAATGGGAAGAAACTTTAATTCATTATTGGTGAAAGAATTTAAAGAGCCAAGTAACCAATACGAAATTATGAGATCAATAGTTCCTTTCAAATCGTTTACCTCCGTACTATTTATTGATGTCGAGGATGACCAAGTTTTTGAGAGGCTTGTCAATCAAAAGGTGGATCCAGTATCTGGTAAAGTTTATCACATGACATACTCTCCACCAGACAATATTGAAATTTTGAGTCGTCTGGTACCTATTGATGAGCATTCCAACTTGGATAGAGCCCAAATTAATTCTCAGTTATTAACTTATAACAAGACCAAAAGACAATTATTGTCATTCTACAAGATCTTTGACAACGTGTTCGAAGTTTCAGAGGAAAACTTAGACAATCTCATCAACACTTGTGTCGAGATACTGGAAGAAACGAAGCGAAAATCCGAAGACACCTCTCGAGTACATGGTGAAAATTGGGAGAAGGCAGAAATGTCAAAAGTAGAAATCACAGAACTTCAGAAGAAAGAGCTTGAAATTGATTTTTGTAAATTATTCCTTAAAGAATGGAAGGAGCTTGAGCAACATTATGTGGATGGAGTGAAAATTGTGTTTAGAAACTTGAGAGACTTTAGAAAAACATTTTTCAAGCAATTCTCTGATCTCAAAGAACAGTTCATGAATTTTTTACTCAGACCTGACGACAAGCAAAATTATATTTCTGCGTTTCAAACCGACTTCAATCGTTTTAGTTATGAGATGAGAAGCAACCAACAGCTGAAACAAGAACTTCATAGACGAACTGATGAGCTTAAAGAAAACTTGTGGAATTTGTGTGACGAAAAGAAAATGGAGGCAGAAAAAGAGCTAAGCGAGCACATGAAGGAATCTTGGTTACAGACACACAAGAGAGTTGTCATAAGACAGCACATGCAACTCATTCAGCTCGAGCTCAATCGATATATTGAACAAGCAAAATTTGTGTTCGACTACTTGGTTGAACAATACCTCGGTACTGATTTGAATCAGGCACCAATTGATCCCAAAAAACCAGTGGCAGCTGGCTTACTGTCTGTGAATGTCGAAGAGCTGTTTGTAGACGTGATTTCTGGTGCGACAGGTATGAAGAGTCCCACGGCAAAGAAAACCTCAAAACCTCCTTCTAATGCCTCCAGCGCTCGACCAAAGAGTGCCTTTTCCGCAGATTCAGTCGATGCAAATATTGAAGAATGTTTTGAACGAGCAAAGAATGCAGCAGAAACCATTGATTTCCTTGGAATGCTTCAAACCTATATTGACAAGAATAGTAAAAAGAAGAAGGAAGCAAGCAAAACCAAGGAAATGTATCCTGACGTACCTCAAGAATTGAAAGAAGTCCTCCAAAAAGAAAAAGAGCTTTTCATGCAACGAATTACTATCATTAAGTCAAGATGCACCAATGCCGTGAGAGAACAAATCGACAACAAATCTCAGCACATATTTGATACAATGAAAGATTGGATTGGACAGCGATATCGAACAGACATGGCAAATATTGCCTTACTCACGAGGACCATTCAAGATTACATTGAAAAGGAGACTCCAATCATTCATCAATTAAGAATAGAGGGCAATAAGTGTATTTTGGATGATAGTGTGCAAACTACGTCACCACTACCATTGGTTTCATTGTCACAATCTCGAAAGATGCAACAACTCGATCATTTTGTACCAACCTCTCTCTCGAAAGCATTTACACCACACCAAGTTTACTCATTGTTTGAGAGGTTACAAGCTCCAAGTCCGAGTGGATTTTCTGAGATTGAAGAAATGACGACTACCTTGTTGATTCTAATTGATTCTACTTTTGGCTCAATGGAATTACCTCCTCAATGGCTTGGTTACGACAATGAAAAGGTTAAATCGATTGCATTCCGATTTGATCCATTCAAGAAGGGATATATTAATTGGAGAGTATTCCTACTGTCTGCATTGTTCTCCTTTTTCCATAACATTCCAACCATTGAGGATATTAGGCAATTATTAACTATTGTTCATCCCTTGGTCTCAGAAAATGAATTGGATTTAAAGTCAGAACAATTTACAGAAATCATAGTCAGATGGATTGCACAAACAAGTCTTTCAACCAACGAAGACGAAGTTGCCAAAGTGTTATTTAACATTTTCAAACCAGATCCAATGTCAACCACTGTAAATATTAGAACTGTATTGTTATATTTATGTATGGACAACCAAAGCGCCTTGGGTACTCTAACGAAAGGTTTTGAAGTGCTTTCATATTTCAACGGAACGGAAGGTTTAAACGATAATGCTGTATTTGAACTTTTTAACTTTAATTTAGATGTTGAGGAAGAAATTGAAGACTCCTTCTCACTCTCTCAAATTAGAGCAGTTTTTTCAGAAATTAAGAGCTCCAACAGAAGCATTTCACTGGAGCAGTTCTGTTGCAGCTCTATAGGTAGAATGATTGTGAATCATGCCCACCATCTCAAATTGAGCTCTGTGTTCTATTAGCAGAGTGGATTAAACCGTATTTAGTGATACCGCTGTGTGTTTTTTGAGATTCAATTCAATTGCAAGACTGATGTCTTAGTTTACTTTTTCGTTTTTTTGTTTGCTGAAGCTTTAAGCACAACAACATCTGTGGTGACACTAAAACTCTTGCTTGCCAACTTGGACAACTTCTTCCCTCCAGAGTCATATCTGCACAATACTTCCACTTGGTCTTCTGTGAGGAATTTTGGTCCCTTTCCAATCACTTTCTTCACAAGAATAGATCCCTTACTATCAGATCCACTATTGGAGGAATCTGATCGAGATGAACTTTCAGTTCGATGACTATCTGTCGTGCAGGTGCTGCTTCCAACATTTGAATTGTCATTTGTAATGATAGCATAAAGAGCTCTAAATGCAGGCACATTCACCTCCCTGACCAACAACAGCAGTTGATGCGTATCTTCATACTCTTTCATGGCTTCGAAAACTTCTTCACGTTCTTTTTTGTTCACCTCTCCAGCCAAACACAAATGCAACAGAGCATTCTTGATGAGTAATTTGTTGGTCTTGTTTTGCTGTTTCATATTTTTAAGAAGAGCATTTTCTTGAAGCTTTGGTTCAACTACTGGAGTTTTGTCTCGTTTTTGTTTGTTCTCTTCTATACGTTCCATCTTTTGTTTTCGAAGTTCTTGGAACTTTTTGTTTCGAATTTCATTCTTTTTTCTAAAATCTTGGCTGTTTTCGAATTCATCGATTGGAATTTCAATAACTTCCTTTTTCACTACTGTTGGTTGTTCTCTTGGAGTTAATTCCTTAACTTTGACAGTTACTCGTTCGACGCTTTTAAAACTGCAACTTTCAGGCTTTGGTTCCTCTGATGCAACATGTTTTTTCGGTATTACTAGACATGGCTCTGGCTTCTTCTTGGTAGTGGCTAATTACAAAAGTTAAGTATGATGATAATGCAAAGTACATACATATGAAGTCTTTAAGCGCCTGTGATTTTGCTTTTTCAATTTCTTGCTCAATTCTATTTTGTAAAACCTTCTTACTCTCTTCGATTATTCTTTCTTGTTGTAATAATTGCATCCGCAGTAGATGATTTTGCTTCTTAATTTTATCCATGTCGTTATCAGAAATGGATTCTTCTAGATTAATCAAAGGTTTTGGAATTTCCAAAATTTTAGAAACTCTCAATGGCTCATCTGTTTTGATGCTTGAAATGTTGGGTTTGAAAGGATGTCCGTTCGTACTTTGTGACACCTTTCCAGCGTTGTATTGTTTAAATAATGATATACTTTTCATCAAAAGCTTTTCGTCGACAATTGGTGTGAGATTGGAAGGTTCTGAAGTCGAATTGGACATATGCGGTGACTTGACTGAACTTCTATCAAGTGTTGGTGATGTGACAACTGGATCCTCTTGTTGAACTTTGTTATCATTGCACTCAGCCTCTAGATCTGTGTAGCCATCATCGATCTCCGATTTTTCAATCTTGATAGAACAGGTCAAGGTATTTTCTGGTACTGAGCTCGCGCTCACCTCAAGAGCCACAGAATTTTCTGTGGGTATCAGCTGCATCGTCTCAACAGTTGCACCATGAATCTGGTTTCTTTCGTTCTTGACACAATAAGAAGTATCAACAATAAATTTTGGAGAAGGAATCACTGCCTCATCAATTTCAGAGTCTTCAATCGTTGTGTCTTCAACCTCTGCCAGTTCATCAAGAGCTGTCTCTTCTTCATTATTTTGCTCTTCGTCTCCTGCAATATTCGTAATAACTGTTGAAATGGTATTTGCCAAAATATCAATAACACGTCCTTCTTCCTCCATTTCATCTTCATCATTATATTCGTCATCATCCTGTTCTTCAACTTCTTCCTCCTCTTCGGCTAAGTCATCGACATCTTCTTCTTGCAAATTTTCATCATCATTCTCGTCAAGTTCTTCTTCGGAACCATCTTCGTGAAGCTCGTATCGTTGTGGATATGATGGTAAATTTGTCTTTGTGATCGCTGCTAACGATACAAGAGAGTCCTGTAAGAGAGGAAGATCATTTTTTGTTGTTGCATAAATGTTGGTAGCTTTGGTGGATGAAGAAGAGAAGCCTGATGATTTTTTCTGCTGTTGAAACAAGGCTGCATATCCACCACTTGCTGGAGCAGTGCCAGATCTATTTTCTGGAATCTTAATGACGGTAGTGACCGAGGCCAACAAGTCCTCAGGAGATTCTTCAAGATCTTCTTCTCCTCCCGAAGAAAGATCTTTATATCCACCTTCTTCTTCTTCTTCCTCAGAATATTCTTCTATTACATTTTGAGTTTGATGATTTTGATGAATTAAACTATACGTTCGGACCGACATTCTACTATTTTAAAATTGTATATACAAAGGAGAGGACGACCTCACAATAAATTAAAAAGAGCTGGTGATGAAGAAGTATGACCTCAAAGGCTCAAATATCTTCAATTTTTTAAAATGTAAAAAAAGCGCGCGTTTATAATTCCCGCCTGTTAAACCAAAAATTTCGTTTCACAACTTTTGAAATCCAAAAAAATTCGCTTCAAACAACAGCAAAGAGAAATTAACACATTAATATGACTGACCCGTACATCAATTTATCAGCGGAAACAAATCAAAGGATGGATACTACTGAAGATACAATGATAACATCATCGGAAAGCAAAAATATTTCGGAACAGTTACCAATCTCAAATGTTGATGAAGAAGATTTAGCAGATGATGAAGAAGACGATGAAGAATTAATTGAAGAGGATGATGATATGGAAGATGATTTTTTAGACGATGATTCCGAGGATGGAGATGTGGAAGTAGTCATACAGCAAGATGAAGCCCCATTGGAATCTAACATTATGGATGATCGGATCGTTTTGCCAACAACCGAAACTTTTGAAAAAGATGATATTCTGAGTACACATCATGAAGAAGAAGAAACAATAACTACGATAACCAATGACCTGATTGATGAAAATCAAAATGATGATGAGATTGCAACAACACTCGAAACAACAGAAACAGCAACAACTACAGGACAAGAAATACCAACCACTTCCTCCTCCTCTTCTGCAAACCAATCATGCTTCTCTGCATTAGTTTCTGCTTTTTTGAAAGGAAAACAAAATATTGTTGCTGAAAAAGAAGAATCGCTCGCTAAAAATATTTATTCAACAGCCCTTAATTTTCACTCCAAGGGAGACTTCAATACTGCTATTGATTACTACAATAGGCTTCTTAATAGAGAATTTATTGCAAATGCCGTTTCTGAGAAAGTAGACGAGTACGCCTATTTTGATATCAAGTCCAATGTCTTTTTGTACTTGAAATTCTTGGCGTTAAAAAACCTTGGAAGTGCTTTCATGTCAATTCAAAAGTTTTTGGAGGCATCGATTTGTTTAGCGAAGGCATTGGCCATTGATGCGTCAGATGTTTCTTTATGGTATGATTACGCCGTGTCGTCCATTACGATTAATGACCTAAGTACTGCAAGATTAGCTCTTGAGCAAACATTGATCATCAATCCAAATCATCACCTAGCGACCATGCAATTACTTGAATTACTGTACATAATTGGAGATGTAGAAGAGTGTAACATATTATCAAAGCAAATTTTAAAGTACGATCCACACAATAAGGCAGCCCAATTTATACATTCTGAGTGCAATCCTAACCCATTTAATTTAATATTTTTCTCAACATCTCCTCTTAACGACTTGACACGAAAGTGGACTATGTTTGCATGTCCAGGTGTTGAGCAAGAATCACCAAAACTCTATAGAATTACCTTAAAAGAATTGGATTGGACAAACATTTTAACGAGAGTTTGTTCGCTTTATTCTAACTTACTGAAGCAAGGACAATTGGACAGCATTGTCAAACTGGTATACGAAAGGCCATCACAAATAAGCACAGACAATGCAGAAACAACACCATTGAGTGCTGATGGAGAATCAAGCCAGAACGGGAAAAGAAAAAGAACCTTTGTAGAAAAGTTGCAAACGTAAGTAGATTTTAATATTTTACACAAGAATGAATATTTACAACTGTCATATAGGCCTTCCAAATTTTCAAAACAAATGTCAGGAGTAGCAAAAGGTATGTTTTCATCACAGTTATTTGTTGTTGTTATCATGCTTGTTGTAATAATCAGATATCTTTAATATAGTAACATTCAGCGAACATGCAAAAAATGATATTACATACAGGAATGAAAAAGCAGAAAATTGTGTCGTTACATGCGATGAGTTACCTAATATCAACTTGCATCAAATGCTTGAACCTGTGGTTGTGAAGCCAGTGCTCGAATTAATGCGAATTTTGACAGAGAAATTAACACGTGACTGTTGGACATACAAATGGCCAGAGGTGGTTGTTAAGGGCGTTTGTTTCAGTGCCTTCTCTTTGATGAAGCACAAAATTGAGCTGAGCTTTGAGTGTAAGCTTTGTGTAGCTGAAATTTTATGTGGCAGCTATGAAAAAGACACAAGTACTGAAATCAATCTCTCGAAGGCTCGCAGAATTTTCAGCAATATGGAAGCGCAACTATTATCGTCTCGTAATTCTCTGAATATTACACCTACAAATGTTATAAGGCTACTATGGGTACGAGGTGTCATTGATCAACACATGGGTAACTCTCCATCTGCTAAGAAATGGCTGGATCAATGTTTAACGAAATTCCAAGAATTTTCGTCTCAAGAAATTTTGCTTCCAAATTGGTAAGTAATTCACTTTGAGATTACAACAATATACGTACCATTCTAGCAATAAGAATAACAAGATTAATCAGGATTCTATTCATCGTAAATTGAATGAAATGAGTTTTAACAAAAAAGTGGACTTAATGAGCAAACTGGTCACCCAGCATCAGTATTTCCAAGCATTAAGCAATATATCAAGAGAGTTTCTCATCTCCTTACCAAGTGGAGCTCGTTCTACAGTCAAAGAGCTCCTATATAAGTCTCTGAAGCATATAGACTCACTCGAAAGCATTTCATATGACACTCTATTGCATATACTTCACTTTTTACTGGCAGATGTTACGAAACAAACCATTGAGAATGTTAATTTAAAACCTTTCAAGGCGCTTTTACCAAAAGTAGTGAAAAAGGTGTCATCCACGGAAGATTTAAATCATGATGTTGCGGAAATAGTAGCCATGAAAGTGTTGATAATATTGGAGGTTGAATTTTTTGTCACCAGGAAAGACGAATCTGATGTGCTAAGTTTGACCTATTTAGTGGAATTATTTTATTATCTTGCCACATTCCAAAGCAATACTAAAAGAAAAGAGTATTTACAGCTTATCCGTAAGAAACTTTTCCCAGATATGAAAAAGAGAATCAGTAAGTATATAATTGTAAAATGGATACTGACCTTCCTTCAGAACCCTTCTTGGTTTTTATGCTCAAAGAGTTTTACAACTTGTTGAAACAGGTTCCTGAAAAATCTAATGAGAAAACCGCTCTGTTACATGAAGTGTCAGTTTCCATTTATTACCTATACGGAAAATTTATACCACTTACTGAGCATGAGTCACTCCCCAAAACTGCACCATTCCAAGGTGCACAAGAAAGCATTGAAAAAGACAAGGACACTTGCTTATTATTGTTCAATACTATTGATGAGTTTCTTGAGTCAAGATTAGAAAAGACCACCAAAGTTCGAAAACAAATTCCAGAAGTACTTGCTATGATATGCAATGCGTTTAATACATTGCCTGAAGAAGCTCAAAGTGCTAAACTGGAAATAACAAGAGTGATCGACGATGAGACAGTTGATTTGGACAATCCTATAACAATTCCAACAGTTCTTTTTAATGACAACGTGAAAGGTTAGTAGTATTTGGCAACGATGAATTTTTGCTCACCTTGATTTCAGTCCTGTACGAGAAGTGTTTTTATTTCTTGTCTGTGTACAAGAACAAAAGCATTACCACAGAAAATATCTTTGATGTTGCAGACGAGTACTCAGAATGTGTATATCTATTAAGGAAATCTGTTTGTTGCAAGCCTATGGACTTTTCGTACTGGGACGCTCTTTCAGAGAAGTATTGGAAAATATTGCAATTCATGTTTGCGGTTGCAGATTCTCCAGCGATTAGAGAAAGCTTCCAGTTTAAAGAAGCTTCTGTGAGAGCAAATATTGGATTACCTGAAGAAGTCTCTTCATTCAAGTCAGATCTTGAGTCCATAATTTTCAAATGTCTTCACTGTTTGCAAGTGTGTCTTCAATTAGCCTCTAAGAACGACGAAGTATATTCTATTAACCTAAAATTAGGACAGCTTTTGTTTGATATGTTGGATTGCACAAAGATTCTGGATGGACAATTGTCCTTGCTGGAAAATCGAAAGAAATCTTATTTTGCAAATCATTGTTTCCAATATTTAGAATCAGCAGCAAAAATAGACAAGAGAGATTCTCAAATCTTGTTTCTCATGGCCAGAATACGTGAGAAATTTCACGCTCCCTCTTCAGAATATTTACCATTATATTTATCAGCTCTCAAAGCAACGCCTCCCAGGAATCCAAGAATGGAGAATATTTACTTCTACTATGTGCTATCACTATTGAACATCTTGCAAGACGACCAAAATAATAACATTGAGGTAAGTGTATATTCTTCTTCTTCGAATGTGTACGACGTGATATGTTTTAAATTTGTAGGAGAAATACTTATACCAAATTGACGTGGACACCTCGGCCATTATTACTGCACCAGATGTGAAATGTCCAATCATCAATAATCTTCCTATCAACAATCCTTCTACGAATCTCAAAATATGGACCTCTCTGCTGTCAGGAGTACAAGATGTTCTGAAATTATTCCCTTCATCTTTCAGATATGCCTACCTTGTTGCAAAAATTTTGAAATCCAAACAAGGACCATGGGCCTCAAAGAAAGCAGCTGAAGAAGTTCTCGCATCCGTCATTAGTAAGAAAGAAAACAAGCAAATGCCACCCACTATTGAGTTTCATTCAAAGTATGAGTAAGTTTCTCTTAAGAATTGTTCATGAAATGGTTTCTCATACTCACATGTGTATTCAATATTTCAATTACAAAAAAACAATAGATTTGGACCCACTATTGAAAAAAGACATCAAAGAGAATGGAAAGCATCCACTCTATCATTGTTCTTGGAAATTTTAGCATCCAACAGAAATATTGAATATTTACTTTTTATCATTTATTGGCTCAAGCATAATCTTCTTGAAAGAGACAAACACTTGTTCAGTCTGTACCCTGAAGTTCTCTATTATGCCAGCAAGACATTAACCTCCATTCATACCGAAAAGCCATCCCAAGACCTAATTCCATATGCTGTTCCTATCTATTGTTACATTTCTGATTTGGCCAATAAGGATCAACAACTTGCAAATGCACATGGAGCGATCAAGACATTGCTAGAAAAGCATCCAAAAACCAAAGATCTCATGACAAGTAAGCAAGCTGAAAAGAAACTACGAGAGTTCTATGAGAAGGAATATCTTGTGGATATAGTGAAATTTAAGAAGGTAGAAAAGAAAGATGACAAGGAATCCAAATCAGAAAAGAAGAAGGAAAAGAAAACAAAGGATAAAACTGAAAGTAAAACCAAGAAGGATATGAAAAAAGAAGATAAAAAGAAAGAAGGTAAAACGAAGAAGAAAGACAAGACTGAGAGTAAAGACAAGACACCCGAAAAGAAAAAGAAAAAATCCAAGAATGAAAAGAAGAGTGAGGTAGCATCAAGCAGCTCGTCGACCACTAGTACTACAACTACTACCACTATTGAACAGATACAATTTCACATGGAGACTCCAACCAAGAAGAAGAAGAAGAACCAAGATGAAAAATCTTCCAGTGTCATGACAGCAACAAACAACACATTAATATCGACACCACCCTCCAAATCACAAAGCAACAACAGCAACCATACGACTCCTCCAGGAAAAGGCCTTATCTTTCATCATTTTCAGCCACAAGCATCATCTACACAAAAGTCATCTCTTTCTTCAAAGAAACCATCTCCATCATCATCTTCAGGTTTGAAATCGCTTGTAGAAACCTCCTTCTCATTACCTTTGGGACTATTTCCTCCTCAACCATCTAGTACTAGATTGGGAAGTGATATTGCATCGTCATCATCAGTAATAAGTGGAGAATCTCTTCCAATTGCACCAATAACGAGTGCATCATCTGCAAGTAACAACAAGAGTCATTTGAGCCAAATTCTGTCACCACCCAGGAAAGAACCAAGCAAAAGTTCCGCAACGAGCCCAGAAAAATCCTCTTTTGTTAGTGAAGATGTGATTATTGTGAGTGATAGTGATTCTGAATGAAGCTGAGGTTCGAGTTCTAACATTCATGTGAATGCAACACTATTTGACAGTTCAGGATAGTCGTGACATCCACGTTTCGCAACCAACAACTAAAAAAAAATGTCATCCAATAGTCCAACGATCGAGAGAAGACTGATTGCTCTGAGGAATCACTGTTCGCCAAACAAAGATATCATTCACACGATAACGCATTCAGAAGACACACAATCGGGACATGATATTGCTTTTAATTTGAATACAAAAAACATCATCCCAATGATCAATTTGAATCACACAGCAGGAACCACTTTTTCAAACTCATCATCGGGATCATCATCGGAATGCAGTTCTTGTTGTTCCTCATCACAGAATACAAGTTCTTGCTCTACATCAACCTCATCACCAAAAGGATCATCCTCACCCTATCAACCAAGACCAATTGAACCCTCCGATTATGATAAGGGTTATTTGGCTCTTCTCTCTCAACTCACAACTGTTGGTGATATCTCACGAGAAAGCTTTCAAAAACGTCTTTCTCAACTCGATCCAAACACGTATCGAATTGTGGTCATTGAAGATCCCAATAGTCATCGCATTGTTGCAGCAGCTACTGTTTTTGTAGAGAAGAAATTTGTGCATGAATGTGGAAGTGTTGGCCACATTGAAGATGTCGTGGTAGACTCCAATGTGAGAGGTCAGCATTTGGGAGTTAAAGTCATTGAGGCTTGTAAACAATTTGCACAGCAACAGGGATGTTATAAAACCATTCTGGATTGTTCTGAAAAGAATGTCAAGTTTTATGAAAAGTGTGGATTTGTGAGAAAGGAAATTCAAATGAGATTTGATCATGAACATGAAAGGTCGAAATAAACAAGCTTAATTGCAAAGACAAAAATTTAAAGCACAAGTAAAACAACATTTAAAAGATTTCTCTCAATTTTGTACAACAAAGATAAATTAAGTGGAAAAATGTCAAAATATTTGGTGGAAATATGTGACCTTGATGAAAATAACAAACGAGGAGAATAAAGGAGGGTGTGGAATAGCAGCTGCTGATTTAAAAGTTTGGCCTTATCTTACGAATTGCTCTTAGAGGACCAAGTTCATCATATTCCTTCTTGGTCAACCAGAACTTGTCACCATTGTCCTTCATGATATCAGCAAGCACAGCTCCTCCCAAGAAGACCATGTGCTTACGACGAGGTGGATCTTCAATCTTCAACTTGAATTTACCTAATCCTTCCTCATTTCCTTTGAGAACATGCTTCAAATACAAGTCAGTAATTTCCTTCTCCAAACGAGATGGAAGACCAGGATACATGGTAGTACCACCTGAAAGCACAATGTGAGAGTAGAAATCAGTACGCAAGTCAATATCAGCCTTGTTAATAGTGTCAAACACTTGCATGTGCATACCACCCTCTTCCTTATCACACAAACCAGGATTGAACAGACATTCTGGAGCTTGGAATCTTTCAGCACCAATCTTAATGACACGTCCATCAGGTAAAGTATACTTCTTCATGAGCACAGTGGTCTCCAAGGCGAGCTTATTTTCCAAAGCCAAGTCATAACCCACATAACAATACTTTTCCTTCATTTGACGAACCGTTTCAAAGTCAGCTGTACGATTGAAACTATAACCACGCATCAACAATAACTTGATCAAATATTCAGTGATATCACGTCCAGCCAAATTCAAACGTTTCACCAAATGTTCCAAGCTGAAACCATCATAGACAGGAACAGTGTGAGTAACACCATCACCAGAATCTACCACAACACCTGTAACGAGACCTTGAGCATACAAAGTCAATACGGCTTGAATAGAAATGTATAATCCTTGGAAGCCATAATGTTCAAACATGGTCTCTACCACCTTCTTGGTCTTATCCTTTGGATTCATTGGAGGTTCAGTCAAGAGAATTTGGCAATCTCTTGGATTGATCTTCAAACGATCCCAAGTGTAATCCCACAAGTGAATCATATCTTCAAAGTTGGTAACGATACCATTCGTGAGAGGATAGGAGACTTCAAGAGCAGCTCTCAATTTGGCACATTCATCTCCAACCATAATGTCCTTCAATTCAACATCTCCAATAGATTCTTCAGCACGGAGGAGAGGACGTCCAACCATGGCTGGGAATGTAGCCTTTGGAAAGTTATCACCGGCAAAACCACACTTGACGAAACCAGTACCGTTATCGCATACGACTGTTTGTACCATCTTGTTATTATTATTATTAGGAGGATGATGATCAAAAAAGAGGGAAGAATTTGATGATGATGATGATCAATATAAAAATTTAAAGGCTTAGAGCGCAGCAGAATGATGATGTGAAAAAAATATTCTTGCAGAGAGAGAAGTGCGATGGGAAAGCCTTTGAATTTTTTTTGATGATTTTTACAAGAGAAGGGAAATCAGCCATCATAAATGCTGCAGTGTTGATGTCTGAAGGACGTTCGATCCACTGAATTCATTGGATTCGAGGACAAGCGAGTGTGAAGTCAGTCATCAAGAAGAAGGGAACCCAGTGAATTCAACAACATCATCGTTGGACTGTTCTCTTAGAGTCGACAAGATCCAAAGTTTATTCATTCAACGGACAATTCGATCCAAGTTGGTCATTGGATTCGAATTATCGGAAAAGCAAGAAACCAGCAAGTGCTCAATTTCTGTAATTTGTTCTTCCTTAGTGTCAACATTGTGTTCATATTTTACAGGGGTAGCTTTTCGGGTCCAATAGTAGGTTTCATCTGTTTTGTACGTATAGATATCAATTTCAATGTCAAATCGCTCCTTAGTAAGTGCATGAAACGCTTGTATGGATGGTTGTGAAAAGTTGTTGTCAGCAATCAAGAGCTTTTTGAGAACGTCGTTCTTGCTGAGAAGAGTTTTCGCTAGAAACGTTAAAACGTCATCTCCAATGTTGTTGTTAGTTAAATCTAGGTGTATGAGTGTTTTGTTTTTGATCAAACTTCTTGCAATTTGTTTTCCTCCATCACTATCTATTCTGTTCGCTGACAAGTCCAGATGTTGGAGTGCACAGTTGGGATTTTCTAAAAATCGTGCAATAATGTCAGTGCTTAATGTGATACAGTTTGCACCGAGGTAAAGATGTGTCAAGGTACGGCACATCATTATTCCCTGAAAGAAAACTGTAACTCCACTGTCACTCAACGACTGAAAGCTCAAATCAAGTGAACGAAGTCTGTCATTCACTTTAAATATCTCTGATAAATGAATGACTGTTTCCTCTTTTTTAGAATTCATGATCGTCTTGGCAATTCGAAGTTCTCTTAGGCTAGGATGTGCCTTTACAACTATTGCAAGTAATGTGATGGAGGAGGTTTTTAAATCACATGCATTTAAATTAAGAAATTTCAGTGTTGAGTTTTCCTTTAGCATTTCTGCCATTTTCAATCCACCCTTGTCCTCGATCGAGTTGTAACTAAAGTCAAATGATTTGAGAGAATGATTCTCTTTGAGAGCTTCGGCAACGTCAGACGCTCCTCTCTCGGTAATAGCGTTCGATTTCACCGAAAGATGTTGAATTGAGGTATTGATTTTTAGCATTCTTGCAATTGCATTTGCACCGCTATCACCAATATTATTGAAGGAAAGATCACAACTCACAATGAAAGATGTGTTTAGAATTTCCAGTGTGTCACAAATGGCAAAGATGTCCAAGTTTTGCAGCCGATTTTCAAACATTGAAACACAATTTCCGTTCAGCATTAAATGTCTCATTCGTTTCCTGAAATTTGATTTTAAAATTACAGTTGAAATGGAGAATAATGCTTACCCCTTTTCCTTCAGTTTCGAATATTCTTTAATCAATCGAGAGCATGGTTTTTGAATGGAGTAATCGGAACACTTTTGTAGGTATAGCTCAAGAAAGTCCTCGCTATGAGGAGCAATTTCCTGTGCTGTATTGTTGTTGGTATCAGACCATGAATTTGAGAGGTTCGTGCTTGGCTCTTCAATGGCTGAAACATTCAGTGATGAATCAAGTTCAATCATTTTTTTTTAAACTTGTACGGTCGGGCGGCGCCAAAATTGCAGTAAAATCATTCAAAACAGCCCAATTTTCAACCACCCCATGCATTAATTTGATAATTCGAAATGAGTTTATTAAAGTCAATTAATATCCTTTTCAAAAACAATTGTTGGAAAGATCAATAGGTCAGTAAATGTTTGTACAAATGATGGAGGTGATCGGCATGCAACTAGAATTTCTTTGTGCATCCATTTACTTTCTTCTGTTATTTCCACCAAGAATATAGAGAAGACGAATGAAAATATTGACCACATCAGTATACAATCCAAGAGATGAGTTAATATAGTCAGGTTGACGAATTAAGTGAGCTGGTGTTCCTCTTGCTTGCTCGCTCTCCACATACATCTTGTAATTGTTTCCCTTTTGAATCACCTTTTGAGCATCATAGAGAACAAACAATCCAAACAACAACAAACCACCATAGAGCCAAATATATTCAGTCACTTGCAATGTTCTAGTCATGGTGGCAGGCAACACCAATGGAGCAAATGAAGACAAGAACACAACTGTCAAACCAGCCAATAAAGCACCTCCCATGTTCAAAAACTTCTCTTGATGAGCATTCATAGCAACATAGGAAAGAGCACCAAAGATACCAGCAGTGTACAATGCAGCTCTCAAAATAATTTCTGGTCTATAGACGAAACCAATGGTGCAGAGAGACATACCAACCAGTGTGTTAAAAGCAACGAGGAGGGTATGCTTCAAAGCTCTGTTGGTATTAATATCAACAGCTCGCGTGGCCATTGCAGTACCAATGAAACCACCAGTAAAAAGAAGAACGCTGGCCCATGGGTTCATGGTTGCCAATTTAAATGCCAATCCAGACTTGAAAGCAGCAACAGCAGCCACGGTAGTCAAAGCAACGTTCAAAGCCACATATCCAAAGGTTCCACGTAAATATCTTTGAACAATAGGATCCAATCCACTTCCTCTCGTCATGTCTGGCTGAACCAAACGTTGTTGTGCCAATTGTAATTCATTGGTGGTATCAAATCTTCCAAAGGTTTCATTAGGTTGATTCATTGTCTTGGTCAAATAATAGCCCGCACCCAACAACAAGCCACCCGAAATAATACTCTTCATGGCTGGCGAGAGTGTAGATGTTCCGGATCCAGCCGATGATGATGAGAATGATCTCACTGAATTATTAAGTTTAAATTGATGATGACCAGAACGGAAAGCACTTCCTGCTGATGAGGAAGCAAATCGTCGAGAAAAGTTACGAAACATTTTTTTTGATGCGGAATTTTTGTGAGTGATCAAACGTGCGCCGCTTTGTTTCTTAGAAGTTGGTTTTTTTTAGACGTGCTTATTCAATCAATTCAATATGAAACGATGAAATTGAATCGGAATAACTAGTTGTTTTCTTCTCTGCTCTTGTTTTGTGATCATCTGTTGATTAGAGTGTTGAAAAGGCTTTGATTCCAATAATACCAGAAATTGTAAACGCGAACAAGAACCATCAAATAAAAAAATGGACTTATCAAGCGCTTCGGAATTGAATGAAAACTTTGAGAGAGCTTCGAAGAAGCAAAAAACCACCATAAATATTCTTACCTCGGAAATTGATAATTTGATTGAACAAGTGGAGAATTGTAAAAGACAAATTGAAAATGAAGGTAGGTTAGTGTTAATGGGTTGGACAATCTTTGATCATTCTATTTCCATATTCTTATGATGATAAACGATTATGAATTCAATGATTCGCTTGATGCTGTAATTACAAAATTATAACTTTTTTTACAATGGATGAACGCATTATGTTAATCATCATGCAATTTAATTCTTCACATATTCATGTAGGAAAAAGCATTACCGAGTTGGGAAAAGACGTTATGAATCAAATTAAAAATACTCACACAAAATTTCAACAAGCTCACAAGGAATTGCATTCCCAATTTTCAAAATTTGGAAAAACCATTGATCGCTGCTTTCCCAATAACGAAGAAAAGCTATTGAACGAGAAAGTAAAAATTTCAGAACACCTTGTAAATCAAATCATTGGTGAGCATTTATTTAGAGAAGGACTTGTTGATGTTGGAACAATATTTGAAAAAGAAGCTGCACTTCAATTGCCAGAGGAATGTAAAAAACAATTTATAGAACTGCATACCATCTGTGAGTCACTAAAGAAACGAGATGTTGAACCGGCCCTGAATTGGTGTAACGAACACATTACACGAGCGAAACAACACGACGCTACCGATGAGAAGGAGTTGGAAGATCTGAGAATGCTTGCTTTTCAATTGCACAAACTCAATTTTGTTCAACTTTTGATTCAGAACGATTCTAAAAAAGCAATTCAATACGCGAGAGACAATTTGCAAGCTTTTGCTGATAAGAATATTTCTGAAATTAGATTTCTCATGGGAAGCATTTTGTATAGTGGCCGAGAGAGATTGATCAAATCTGAACGATATAGTTGTTTGTTGGATGTTTCTCAATGGGATAATGTACTTAAAATGTTCAAGAAATTGGGATGTCGAAGAATTAACAAACCCATGGAGTCACCTCTCTATGTAGCGATCAACGCTGGATATCAAGCAATACCAACACTTCTCAAGCTTGCCACAGTGACCCAGAATATTGATATTGGCTCCAGTTCTGATCAGTTGGCAGTTGAGATTGATTTGGATGATGAGTTTCAATATCATTCCATTTTCTCGTGCCCAATTTCAAAAGAGCCTGCAACCAAAGACAATCCTCCCATGCTACTCCCATGTAGTCATGTCCTTTTGGAGTCTTCATTGAAAAAGCTTGCCAGAAATACCAAATTCAAATGCCCTTATTGTCCAACAACCGGTAGCCTTTCAGATTGTAAACCAATTCATTTGTAACATAGACTTTCGTGTGTACAATTGCACCATCACCACCACGAGTGTAAATAGCCAGACTAACTCTGTAAATATTTGCGAGAAAAAGCTAACTTGAAAAGGCATGCAAGTAGTTCATTAAATGTCATAGTGTTTTGAAACAAAACACAAATGTTTTTATTTAAGAACACAACGTTGTGTTCAAAAGAGTTTATTGACTAAATACAATTCTTGGCGATCAACAACAACGCAACAGATTCAACGTCAATTAATTGAATATGTGACATTCCTTACTTCTTCTTTTTCTTCTTCTTGTCATCTGAGCTACTTCCAACATTTTCAACAGTGGCAGCGGCACCTGCAATTCTAAAGTTAAAATCTCCCTGATAGAAAAGTAAGCATGACGCTCATTAGTACAAAAATCAACCTACCTTGGTAGTGCTGTTCAAATCATTAATTAATTTGTCATAATCACCAGGAGATATTTCAATTGTGACAGTGCAACCTTCATCACCGTGGTCTTGACCAATTACTTTGGCATGCTTGTGGCATACTCCAATAACTTGGCCAGCAAGTGAATGCTTGACAACAACTTCAGCTTCGATTTGAGACTTTTTAAGAGGAATTTTCTCCACCAATTTTGAGTGAATAGCAGCAACTTGCTTGTCAGCAGGCATGAATGGATCAATATTCTTTAAAATTAGTAAGATGAAGATATACGTGAAATTAGATCATTGTGTTAAAGACCCAACAGTATTGACACAGAACACTCAACATACATATTTGATCGAATCTAAAGCACTCTCGATTCTGGTTACGGGGTGACAGACATTAGTCTTTGGATCAATATAATTTTGATGAATAAAGTGACTATAAGAAGAGTGATTTCCGATTGTGATTCATATCAATGATTTCATTCCAACAATATATTGTCGTAATAATGAATATAGTCAAAACGAGTTCATTTGTCATCATTATCATCACGACAATGATTATCATCAATAATACAAATAAAAATCATCCAACCTCTATGAATATCATCATCAAACAATTTAAAAAACAAAACCTACATGATTTGTCTTCTCTTTTGTTCCACCTTCTCTTTACGCTCCTGAGTCGACATGTGGTATTCTCCATCCGTTAAAATCTTCAAAATAACTTCCCGAGTATTGGTTGTACCAAACACAGACTTTAACGACTCTTCTTTGACCTTATCTCCTTTTGCATAATTTGCAAAAATCTCATCCGAGTACAAGACATCATCCACTTTATGTTTTCCTTCTCGGTAGGCAATCACGGTGTTAGGCTTAACAAGTACTTCAAAGTTACTTTCGCCCTTCTTGTACTTGACAAGACTGAAATCTTTGGACATTTTTAAAATGTATTTTTTTTAAAACGAATTTTATTTGATGAACCTATTTTTGGAAAAATTGAAGTGATCAACTTGGAAATGCTATTGGGAATGATAATGTTTTGATGTGTATTGTTTTGTTCCTCAATATGTTTTCTGACGTTTAAGGTGTGAAAATATTGAAAATGTTCTCCTCAAGACTGATAAAAAATTCTATGTTCTAAAAAAGGTTAAGGTAATAACGACACCTGCCAAGATGCCAAAACAGCCATACATTATTCTTGCTATAGATATCTTTGTATCGATGGATTGTTGTATCTATTATTATGAATATTCAGTAATTTTTTCCATTGTAGAAATGTTAATTACAAATTGCATGACGTTCAATTTAAATTAAATTCAAATTATTTTCAGAGTCCACATGAATTCTTTTTCCTTACCTGTTGAGAAACAACAAATGACAATACATATCTACTCACAAGATCTCTCACTAATTCTGGATCTATACTTCTTTTTCCAATTCAATCATGGCCATATATTGCACCACTTTACCTTTCGTATTTTCATCCGATACTGGTTGTACCTTCTCAAGTAATTGAGCATGATACACATAATTTGAAACAGTTAAATTTCCATGAGTAAAATCAAAATCAAGAAGTGGACGAATTAATGCACGAGAATCAAATTCCTGGTTTTTAGCGTCTGCTTCTGTCTTTGCTCGTGCATAACCGTAGCCTAATCGTTGTAATAAAACATTTTGAATTTCTTGATAAATATCTACAGAAGAAGAGCTTGTTGATGAAGAAATTGTAATTTTCGGAAGAGAGCAATGCCCAGATGCATCTTTGATAAGCATGTAATCACCTCTATCGTCTTGCGGTAATATGACTACAATTTTGTAGTGTTGCTGAGGAGATCCTTGTGAGGTTGATGATGAAGAAGAAGAGATGGCTCCGATAGAAGACAATACTCGGAAATTCTTCTCGGAATGAGAAAATAAAGGTTTACTCCGAAAATCATGAGAGAAGGAACGAATGGTGTTGGGTTGTAATATTATTGAGAGGCATGATGGCGTGTTGTTTATTTTAAATGGTGAACTCAGAGCTCTGCTGATGAGTGTGCGTGAATGGAGTGTTCTTGAAAACATTTTTTTTGGCGTGTTCACTATTTTGAAATAACCCTCAACACATTTCGGCTTGTAAGAACTGGATAATGTTGACATCTATTAAGGAGTTGGTATTCATCTATTTTATTGCAACGTTTTAGCGGTAAATAAAAAATTATTGTAAACCAAGCAATTTAAATTATTGAGCTATTCTTGTTTAGGTGTTGTCGGTTGATTGGGAGCCACTGTACAAACTAATACATCTTCTAGAACTGTCTTGTTGTTATATTCTCGTTGAAATTTCTCAGCAAGTTCCATTGAAATAAACTCAACCATCATGGTCATGGTTTTTGGACCTTTTCCACTGACAGAACCCAAATTCAATACTCTAACACGAACGACGTCTTTTAACTCTTTAAACGTTTTTTCTTTGTGTTTAGTTCCCATTTGATTACTATAGGTAACGCCCTCTACAATGACTCCATACAGTTCAGAAATACCATTCCAGGAGCCTTTGAATTCTTGTTTCTTCTTTTCCTTTTTTACGGTAGGTGGAAGCGTGACCAAATGTGGCTGAGGTTGGGGTTTTTGCTGTTCCTGTAATTGAGCAAGTCTTCGACGTTCTTTTTTCCTCTCTGCCTCTTCTTTTCGTTTCTCCTTCTTGTATTGTGCAATGATTTCATCTTTTTTCACATTAATTTGAGTCTCGACAATATTCATGGGTATGAGAACTCTACAGACGGGACAATAGAAAATATTTGAGTCTTCCAATACACTTTCTTTAAGACTCTGGTCAAAAATTACTGGAGATGACGAGGATGATTCGAGCTCTGTCTCAGAGGTTGGTGTTACTTCATCTGTGACACCTCTATCGTCTCGATCAAGCAACTTTAAATATTCATCATATCTATCTCTACATTTGAAATGAAACCATGTATTCAAACAATCCGTATGAAATATATGAAAGCATGGTAATTTAGTGACAGCTCCACTCTCAGAAAATCCATCCAAACAAATGGAGCATCGAGAAACTTCGAGTTGTCGTTCATTCTCATGTGTTAAATATTCCCTAGCTTCTTCATACAAGTTGTAAATTGGAGGTGACATGGAGAAATCTTCACACTCAGAAATTAACTGATACGCTTTCTTGTACAAGTATGATAACATGTAATTACATTGAACTTCCGACAAGCCACGTCTCCAAGGAATGGATATAAAACTAGAAGCGTCTTCACTAGATGTTTTTCTTCCTATTGAAACTTCTTTTTTTAAATACAACGGATATTCATCAACATTTGAAATTGAAAAACATAATTGCAACGAAACGAATTGCGAGGAATCATCCATTCCAGTACTGGGTGTGATTGTAATAATAATCCGAAGTGGTTCATGTTGTTCATTGCTGTGATTTTCAATATTATCCATGAAGAAATTTTCAATTTTCAATACTTGTTCTTGCCCGTCATCGGGAAACAAGGCTTTCAACATCTCCACCTCCATGCATAATAAATCTCTTCCGATGAGCGAGTATTGTGATTCATTCATTTTTTTTGTAACGAGTTCGTGCTTCCCTTTGAAGTCAATCAACGGCAAAAGATTTGAAATAAGCACAATGACATGAAATTCATCAGAACATGCCATGTGGTATGATCAATCTACCTCAAACATGGTTTTATTTGACATCTTTTCTCTCTCATGTTCATGATCTCTCACAACGATTGTTCATTCAAATCTTTCATTCCACACAAATGATCTTTCAAATACTGTTGAACCGCCCTCAATAATGGATCAATCGTATTCTTTTGAATGGAAATCTCCTTCGTCTCTTCAAATGCATGCCATTTGAAATCTCCATGTTCCGTAGGTTTCACTTTCAAGGCTCGACTGGCAACATCTTCCTTAACAAAGGCCAAATACATTCGGAGCGTTTTACCAACTTGACACTTCTTTCGATGAGAAAAGTAAGAATAGCACTCGACAAATTCAAAATCGGGATGAATCTTAATGATATTTAGATCTAGACCTGTTTCCTCTGAGAATTCTCGTTTTGCCGTTTGAAGATAGGTTTCTCCTGGTTCCATTCTACCTTTGGGAAGATCCAGCCGATGAGAATGTTTCATGAGCAAAAACTCATATTGAATTGAACTCGTATTTGTAGCATCATCATCACGAAGAAGTTGATTTGAAGGACATCTTCGGAATAGTAATAAACCACATGATGTTTCTTCGTGTTGCACGGGTTGTCCGTAATCTTTGGTTGTAGAAGAAGAGGATTGTGAGATCATTTAAACTCATAAATGTGTATGTGGTTCAATTCAATTCGTTGTCTATTTTTTTTTCAACTATCTCTTTGTAGCTCATTCAATTTCAAACAAGAACCAGGTTCTTGATTGGTCCATCGGAAAAATTAAAATTGGATTTGTCATTTAATAATTTTACATTAAAAAAAATGGTTCAACGACCACAACCTCTATTGATGTCTTGTTCGAATAACGAGTACAATGTCAACGATGACGAGATGAGTTTAACTGTGGTTTGTTCCAATGATGTCGTATCGGAAGTGAGGAAACAAACAACAAATGCCCTAATGAAAAGAAAAGAGCATCCTCCGAGTAGAAAATATATGTACAGTAGCAATAAGGCTTCAACTAAAAATGTAATGAATAACAAGACTCCTTCTTTCTACAAGGAAATTGGAAATTCAATATTTGTGGATGCAGAATGGAATGAATTTTTAAATGCAAATCCGAAGGTGTTGCAAATTATTTTTCGATTCTTGACGATAGAAGATGTTGTGAGGAGTGAATTTTATGTGTGCAAATATTGGCAAGATTTGATTTTAAATCTATATGGTGACCGATTTAAAAATCAATATAAAATGGAAAATGAACTGTTGATAACGAGTCGATTTCGTTTTGAAGCCCACACCACCAATGTGTTTGACCAAATTGAAGAAGAGGATCAAAAGATTATGATGGACGAAATTCCTCTGAAACAACAAGCCGAAAAGAAAGTGCGCTTTTCCAAGGAAGAGGAAGGAAAAGAAATCATTCCTTGTGATATTGCCTATGATAGAAATGTCACAAAAAGATTTCTCATCAATTCAAAAGACGTTGTTGAGAGGTATGCCCTCTTCGTGAGATATACATGTCTTTCAAGAGCCAGAGAAGCATTATATCGATATATTAACTACTTGTTAGATGCGTATACGCAAATTACCACTGAAGAGGCAAAGAGATTTCGAAAATTTATTGGTTGGAATGAAATGAATGAGCAAGAAAGGATTAATATTCATCAATCTCTTTTAAAACAGGCCTTGCAATGGTGTAACGTTACACTTAATTTTCCTACCAAAAAGGTGACAGAGTTATTTGATTTGAGTCGTGACATTGTATTGCTATCTGGAGATTTTGCTGGTTTTGACATGGAAATTGGTGTAGAAAAGCAAGGGAAAACACGTGTCGTTTTCGACGAGGTGGCGCAGTTGAGTGATGACGCTATGGACAGCCTTTTGTCGAATTATTCTTCTGTATCATTTGTGGATGATGACAAGTTCAACAAGAAACATGTCTAGTGAGATTGTTTTTGAAAAGAGAAAAGGGAGGCCAAGTCGAAGAAATAGGGTTCACATTTCCAATATAGCCTGAGAGTTGGTGGCGTATACAACATTTTCAGTCAATTCTCTAAATGATGGAAGGGCAACATAGCTCGAGGGAGAAAAACAAGCTGTCATTGGAAGTGGAGCATCCATGTTGATACTATTACAAATCATGTTATGGATATTGATAACACTCCACGAAGGAATCATTTCGGGTCGCATTGGCATTGTTCTAGTATTTGCATGAATATTCTTCTCGTGAAAAGTTGTTGTTGAAACATGTGAATGAATGGTTTCATTTGGAAAGTGCCCTGCCTGTTGTTGATGTTCTCTCCTGTCCATTCGCATGACACTCATGAACGGTTCTCTTGACCGTGACGTTTTGTTTTGGAACTTGATGCTATTATCCGTTATTGGTGAAGGTGCTACGATTGAATTCGATCGCGTGACGACTGGCGATCCATGCTGGTAATTGATATTAGGGGTCGTAATGAAATGTTGTTCTTGATTCACTACAGGTTGGTTCATGGCACTGTGAATTATGGGCGTTGCTGTGGAAATATTTGTAGGAGTCGTACTACTCTCATTGCTACTACTGCTCGACTGAGTGTTGAACTTGGTATTAAATACATGCACTGTGGCAAATGAATTCCCACTGGTTTTTAAGGGTTTTCTACCTCTTCTTCGACCTGTATCACAATCCACACACAAATCTTCTGTACCATTCAACACACAACGAAAGCATGGACGTTGTTGATCACACTTCTTGTGTGCTTTTCTGCACTCTGAACATGCACGAGGTGTTCTGTTATGCTGCATCCTCTTGGGAAGTTTTGTCAGAGTTATGGTGGTCGGTGTTGGAGCCAAGCCTATCATTTCAGGAGAATCATGTTTCTTGATGGGTGAAACTTCCTCCACACGAGTACGATAAGGGATGTGTTGAGAGTTGAATGTTGGTGGTTGTGGTTGTTGTTGTTGTTCTTGAGGGAGAGTATCAGTCAACGAAAAGTCCATCATCATTGAGGCTGCATAGGTGGGAGTAAATTCTTGATCGGAATACTGACCGTTGGTGTGATACCTCCTCTGGTCAGAGTTGAACGTTGTTCGTATCGAGCTTGAGTTGGTATGAAGCGTTTGCATGGAATTCCTACTGTTGTTTAACTCGAACTCTGCGATGTTGGAAGGTTCCAAAGACAGTTGTTTCAATTCCAGCTCTGAGCATGCATGGAGAGGAAATGAACAACCTCTCTCTTTCAAGTTATTTCTGTAGGTAAGATTCATTGAGGAAGGAACGATGCTATAATGCCGCCGCTCTCCAATTGGAAGAATATTGAGGTCGGACCACCATTAAGCATTGACCTTCAAGAAGTGAGGGTCGTCTTTGTCTTGTTTTTTTGAAGTGGATTCCTGTTGTTGCGCCTCGCGAAAGTATACCCACCAGCAGATTCCCTTTGTCGCGCCCTCGTGTTTTCCTTAAAGAACATTGCATATTCCGTCAGGAGCTTGTTTTTGGCAATTGAGAAAAGCTTAATTGGACCAAAGAGCTCTTTCAAGCTTTGAGAATGTAGCTCAACCTCTGATGGTCCTTGCGGGTATATACTGTAAAATCTCGCCCGTAAGCAACAATCGAGGGTAAATGATTGTTTTGGCAAAAAAAAAGTGCTTATGTTCACCCTGCCAATTTTCTCAACATCATACCACCATTTCATAACGGCTATTTTTAATTAGCGAAAGTTTTGAGTGGTTTGGATCATCACAGGAGGAGAGTTTCCCGGATTTTCATTCGTAAACACATTCTCTAACAAGTTGATGAAGAAGTTGATTGTTGAAATTGTATTTAATAAAGCTTTATTTAAATACTCTGATCATCAGAGGCAAATCAATGCCTAACACCTGCTAGTGCGCTGTTGGCGGTTGAGAGGTTAATTGAGAGATGTTGGCTATTTTTTTTGGGGTTGCTTACGGGCAAACGTTTCTTACAGTCGAGATTTTACAGTATCCTATCACCGGTGGCCACAACGGTTTCAATTCAACACCACATAAAAGGCACTCCCAATTTTTAAGCTCGAATTTCTACCTGTTTCCAATAAATTAGAGTTCAACATCAACATGATGGCTCGAATGTTTATTCAGTGCACAGAACATCCTTTATTCAACAATTCGATGCCTTAGTATGAATCTCAAAAGGATGCGTCTGCTTAATGAGTACGAGACAATGTCGATGAAATCCTCGAATCACAGAGTTGAAGCACTTGATTTTAAAACGATCATTTTCAGTTGTTGTTTTGCTCAATAAAGTTGCTGAGTCCTTTTCATGTGGTGTTCCTTTGGCGCTCAGCTTGTTCACGAAATTTCTCGAACATGCAATTTTGAGAGGCTTGGATTTTACCATGTGTGCATGCACAAGGGTTGCCGATCGGCGAGGATGCCTTTTACAGTGTTTATGTTTCGTAAAGCAAGAACGATTGCTGAGAGCTCCAAACTTGAATGTAATTCGGCAAGTTTTAGTGGTGGAAGCTTGTTTGGAGGTGCCGGTTTGTACATGAGACGAGGAGGTGGATCTAGATGTTTGCTTTGATGTTGGTTTATGCTCGGACTGTTTCGTTTGTTGTTGTTGATCCTTGTTTTTCTCAAGGCTTGCAAAAGTCAGTTGTGATGGAAAGGGAAGACAATGAAAATCGGAAATCTCATTATTCATGATTGCGATCACGGATGATGAGAAGGAATTTGATGGGTGGGTGTTCATGATATACAGATTGTATATTTACAAGATGGTTTTGGGTGTTTTCTTTTGGGATGATGGCAGGAAAATTTTGCTTCGTTAGGGTGGTTTGGGATTTTTGAGCTTTTTTTTTTTGGCTTAAACTTGGCAAACAAATTGCTCCAGAAATTGTTCGAACCTCTGCAAGATCATGCCAGAACACCATGTAACTTCTCGAGCGTAGCGAAAACTCTGATGGGCCGAACTTGCGCTGGTCATTTGATAATACGTACATTAGAGAATTTATAAAATCTAGTTTTCAGCGGAAAACAAAGTAAAACGAAAGCGGTTTCGTCTGTTTTCCACGAATGCTGCGTTTATAAAATTCAGGAGGAAAACTGGAAAAATCACTCAAAAAAATGTCATCAACCGACACAGCATATCAGACCCAAAACACGCAATAATGTGGCGTTCAAAACTATGATACCAATAAAATCACATGACAATATATATATTAATGAATTTGGTAAAAATATTGGGAAATTATTTATTGATCGAAAATACTGCATTAAATCATGTTCCTATGTTGTTGCTGGATATCCAAAACCATCGGTGGTTGTAAGACAATTGACAAGGACACTGCTTTTAAGCATGGTGATGAAGAAGTTGTTGTATTTGCATTGAGATCGGATTTGATATCATGAAAAGAGCATTCGCGGGCTCTTTGTAACAACGAGACACAATAAAATAAACTTTTCAGCAGTTTTCCGCCTGAATTTTATAAGCAACATCTTTTTTTACTGCATATTCAGCAGAAAACAGTTTTCCGCGGAAAACAAAAGAAAACTCTGAATTTTATAAATTCTCTATTGACAATAAGTTTAATAACGTTTGGATGGAGAAAAATAAAAATAATAGTCGTCTCAAATAAAAATTGTTGGGGAGCAGTGGGAATCGAACCCACGGCCTCCTGCACCCAAAGCAGGAATCATACCACTAGACCATGCTCCCAGTTGGAGTTGTTAATTCTATACCTTATTTAACTGATTATTATCAACATACTTTCCTTGTAGTGCTAAGATCAATGCTGTTATGGTAATTGTTAATACCATAATGTAACCTGCGACCCTTTCCGTTCAATCCCTTGCACCTCTAAAAAATCTTTCACAAGTTCGTGTTGTGCACTTTTTAGCAAGCAAAAAATATCAATAGCTGCACCATCTCAACTATTCCATCAAAATTTCAGCACACAGCCATGAAACGCTTTTTTGCTTCCAACAGCGAAACCACTGCAGCTGCACTCACTAACGATGCCGATGATGATGATGAATCCACTCTCTCCGCAAGCCAAGATGCTTACTCTGATGATGGTGGAGCAACCGCAGTGATGAAACATCCTCTCTCCTCCTCAACCACAACTACCAACAACATACCGCATCAAAATCACTCACAAAACAACATACCACATTCAGAGTCAGTTTCTTCATTACCTCCTCCACATCATTCCAATAACAATTCATCCCATCAACGACAATCATCAGACCTACAAGGAATCGATGAATTGCGGCCTTCAAGAAGTGAAAATAACATTTCATCATCAAACCATTTCACTTCCGTTCAAGATTCCTCTGGCATGAACACAAGCATTCTCAGTTCATCCATCATTAACAATTATTATGGATCACATTTAAACTTGACCTCCAATAGCAATCTTGTTTCCAACAATAATAACAATAATCAACAAGATATGAAAATGTCCAAAGTACAACTCAATCCAACACTTCTTCCAGGTGAAGAAATTATAGACAAGGACACTCTTGTCTATGAATGGAACGGCCATACAGCTCCATCCCGAATTGCTTGGCATCAAGGTGTTTTATTCCTCACCAATTATAGAATTATTTTCAAGCCTTCCACCACATCCACCTATGATGATATTCCACAACAGTTTGAAGGAAGCGATGTCCCATTATGTACCATTCATAAATTAGAAAAGGTTGGAGGAAAGACAAATTCAACAAAAGATTTCAGCTACTTGATTGAAATTTGGACCAAATCATTCCAACATATTCGTTTTGCTTTTGTGCCATCAAGAGGAACCAGAGGACGTGTCTTTAAGTATATCCGAGCTGATTTATCACCTTTTGAATTCTTTGCTTTCAAGTACAAGTTAAATGTGAATCCGAATTCGACCAATAGTGCCATGGCTAATAGTACCACCAATCCTGCCAACAACAATGGAAGCAATCCTTCACAGATTGCATCATCGTCATCAAATGACACTTTATCAAGCATTCCATCTTCCCTCTCCACTAACAACACCAACACTTTTATCAACGGTTGGCAAGTTTATGATCTCGTGAAAGAGTTTACTCGGCAAGGCGTATTTGTCAGCACCATTGCGACCAACGCTAGTTTGGCACACAGACAAATCAAAACTCCTCCATCCAATGTCAAACAACCACATTGGAGAATTTGTTCATTGAACCAAGGTTACAAGATTTGTGATACATATCCCTCTCAATTCTTGGTGCCTTGCAATCTTTCTGATGAAGAAGTCAAAGCTGCTGCAGAGTTTAGATCAAGAGGAAGAATTCCAGTATTGAGCTGGTATGATCCAGAGAGCCAATTATCCTTGACAAGAAGCGCCCAACCCATGATTGGTTTGAATATTACAGGCAAGATTACTAAAAAACATATTGGTGATTACAGAACGATTGAGTCCATCATGCAAGCTAGCGACAAGACGCAGCAACGTTTAATGATTGTGGATTTACGTCCAAGAGCAAATGCAGAGGCCAATCGTGTCATTAAGGGAGCAGGATATGAGAAAAATTACAAGAATTGCGAACTGCGTTTCATGAACATTGAGAATATTCACGTTGTGAGAAACTCATTCGCTCGACTTGCTGACATTTGCCACGACTTTGGAGGAGTAGAGCTGAACTGGTATAGCAAGGTGGAGAGCACTTTGTGGCTTGAACATCTTCGATCTATTTTAATGGCAGCTCATTTTTGTGTTGATGTGTTCTTTAGAGAACGTACTTCCATTCTCACTCATTGCAGCGATGGATGGGATCGTACTAGTCAAGTGGTTTGTCTCTTCCAAATTATGGTAGATCCATACTGTAGAACCATTGAAGGATTTGCAGTTTTGATTGAAAAAGAATGGTGCTCATTTGGCCATCAATTCCAAAAGAGAGTTGGACATGGCAGTCGACAAACTTTCTTCACAGACGAACGTGGCCCAATTTTCGTTCAATTTGTTGATTGTGTTTATCAAATGATGCGTCAACACCCAACTGCATTCGAATTCAACGAGCTTTTCCTAATTTTCTTGTTGGATAACTTGTATTCTTGTAGATTTGGTACATTTTTGTTTGATAATGAGAAAGAAAGAGCCAGAAATAAGGTGTTCGAAAAAACTCACTCGATTTGGACCTACTTACTTAATCGTAACATTGTTGCAGAGTATGAAGGTTGTGGAACCAATTATTTGAATCCTTTCTACGATCCTGAAAACACAACCTATACCATTTATCCAGATTTGAGACATAGCTCTATTCAATTGTGGTCAACATACTGGCTACGATATGCAAAGGATCCAGCAGGTTATGAATACTTTGGTTACACCCCACTCCATACTCTTCAAATCAGAGCTAATGAAATTATTGCAGATATGAACAGAATGCAAGAAATTAAGCTTCTTTCAGAGAGTAAGAATGAAGCCACTGTTCAAACATTCCAACGCGAATTTAAAAATATGTGGGAGGAAATTCAAAAACTTAAAAAGAAGAATGAAGAATTGGAAGAAAAATACAAACATGATACAGAGGCCCTCATTGACATTTGCGATAAACAAAAGGAGGAACTTTCCCTATATTCTAGAACATCGAGTACTGATCAAATTCTAGAGTCTATCAAGAAGAAGGAAAAGACTCCAGTTAAAGAAAAAGAAGAATCCACACCCATTTCGAATTCTAACCTAGAAACTAACAAAAGCAATGAAGTAGAGCAATTGAAAGAAAAGGTTAGTCAACTTCAACTGGAGCTTCTTAACTCCACTAAGCCAGGCACAAGCGTTGCTAATGGTGGAAATAACTCTCAATCAGAGATTGAGAAGCTCAAATCATACATTACTCATTTGGAGGAAACTATTTCTGTGCTGAAAAGTCCCAAACCAAGTAGCCCATTACCAAGTGCCGGTACTACACACTCTCCTGCATCCAGTCCTAACAATCCACAACAATTTGGAACGGTAAACAAGTTATGGAGATCGACTCAGCAATAACTCAATTAATTTATTGAAATAAAACGATGTATTTTATTAAGCTGAATGTGTTCATGTATGATTGATCCCATGTCGTCATCGTAAATAGCTCGAGACCATCCTTAGATATCCAATGATAGCCTCTTCCTTTTTTTCAATAGGAATTGAATGGCTTGGCTGTGACAACAAATACTTCAATCGATGTCTCATTCGCTTAATCATGACAGAGGTTCTATGATCCATTTTGTATTCTCCATTATTGGCAACAAACTCTAGCCTGTTTTTCATGATGTTCATTCTTTGACGTTGAAAGTCTGCAAGAGAGCTATTTCGGTTGGCAACATTTCTCAAGTACGTCTTGACGAGTTCTGAAAGCGCATTAGAAAGGAAACGCCCTGGAGTGTGTTTGTAAAAGTCATTGTCGTACGTTTTTTGAATCAAAAGAGGAGGTAAAGTGGTTGGCTCAAATTGGCGTTCTTCCTCCACTATTGGCTCTGTTTTTTGAGGTTGTGACATGAAGTCAAGAATTTTAGCAAATTTAAAGGTCTGCTTGCTATGGCCAGTGCTGAATCCTCGACTTTTGTAAATGTAATCCAAAAAAGTTTTCCTTTCTTTCGATTTCTTGTCCTGAGGCAACGATTCAAAAGTAGGATATTTCTGCTTGTCTGTTACAGTTTTTACCTCATTCATGAAAATAATTTTTCCAGCAATATACTGCTTTTCTAGTTTAGTGAAAATACATCTTCCTGTACGCTTACTGGCAAGATAGACTCCTCTTCCAACAATTGGAGTCAAATTTTTGTATTGTTTTTCCTTCGATTCAGCAAAAGCGTCCACAATTTTGTCCATAATACTTTGTCTTGTGGTTTCAAACAATTGAATTGCTCTTTTTTGTATCATATCTTCTTCAGTTTCACTACTGTTCTGTAATTGGTCCATATCATCAGCTGTGGATTGCTCACTTGTTTGAGAAACTCCCAAAAAGCATTTCCTCACAAAAAATTCTTTTGCCAACGTCATGTCTCTTGCTGTAAAGTCATTAATCATGGCTACTTGTCGTATTCTTTCAATGTTCATACATAGGTGATAGAAAAAAGAATATAAATATTTTGGATGAGGATATAAATTTTCATTCTCATCATCATTACGCATCCCAAACAACAGATCTTTGAAATGAGAGAGTAAATTCTTGCAATCGTATGGAATGAGAATTGTTTTAGAACTCTGTTCATCAGATACCTCATTATCATCACTGTTCCAAAAACAATTCAGTTGAGTATGATTTCCTTTTTTACTAATTTCTTCTCCAATGTCAAAATAATGTATTTCTTTCATCGACGGTTCAAAATTCCCTCTTAATGGTTGCCCATTGACTGAATCATGATAGTTTTCCTGTTTTTTACTCCATAATTGTTCGTAGAAGAATGACAAACATTTTTCAAAGAGTTGTTCTAAATTTCGGAACGGTTTGATGATATTCTGTTCATAGTCTTTCATAAATAAATCAAAGGCTTGATGAATAGTTGGAAATTCTTGAGAGATCTGCGAAAATTGAGAGAATGAATGGGCATCATCATGATCTAGATGAGAAATTGTATCTCGCTTCTTCTTCGTTGATGATGCAGATTTATCATCTATGTTAGCTGTCGGAAGCAATGATAAATAATCCTCGATCGTTTGCTTTAATTTTAATCGACAATGATGCATTGCCAAATCCAATGCGTTGAGTGGTGATGTTTCCATGGTGTTTGTGAAAGTCTCAATGTTACATGTTTGTATTTTTTTGTTAAATTCACTTTGGAAACGTCAATTACCAAGGCACAAACATTAAACAATGCAAAATTTGGAGCATACTCATCATTGTAGGGTTGTGGTCCTTTCCAATCAGTTTTTCCATAGAAAACAACGTCCTTATGTTTCATTTTGAGCCCCATACCTTCGTGTTCCTTCAAAATTTCACTCACTTTTTGGAAGTGGTGTAATTTATCAGCCAAATATGAGTGAAAAAAGTAAGTTCGTCCCTTTTCTTCTAACCTGATCGCCTCCTCGTTTACAGATTGTAAATCCAACAAAGGATAAGAGCTTGAGTCTTCTTCATAGTCGTAATTGTAAAAATATTGAATTTTTCTTATGGACAACGCTTGAGCTCCAAAGGCTTTTTCACATAATTCATAAAACTGGCGATCCTGACCTATGAGAAAAGCATTGGAGTCGTATTGATACAGGAGTGGTATAACTTGATACTTTGAATCGACATGTGCTTCTATTTGAGAGGCAACCCATCGTTCTAGATCCTGCTTGTTTTCGAATCTGTTTTCGTTAATTTTCATAATTTCTTCTAATGAATCTTGTTCGAATACGTTGGGGGTGTATTGTTGCTGCTTTCTTTGGACCTCATTGAAAACTGAAAGAAATTGCAACCAATTTTCCAACATTTCTCGCTTTTCTTCCAAGTGTTGTTGAAGCAGAATGGCACTGGAAGAAAACTCTTTGGAGTGTTGACCTAAAGCGTTGTGTATGTATTCTGAAGATAAGGAAATATGTGGGTCGAATGGAGAGAGGAGCCCCCAAAACTTAATCTCTGAATCAATTTTGTCCTTTAACGAAGAATTCATAGACACATTGGGAAGTATCTCGTTTCTTAACATTGGGAGGATAAATGTTTTGAAAATTTGTGCATTTCTTTCTGGAAATTCATATTGAGACATACCAAAGGTAGAGAAAGGTGTTCGATTTAAAATGCAATTTGGATGTCTGTAAAGCATTTGGCGTTCAACTTTAAATTCTTCCTCTCCAACTCTCAGAACAATATCGTGGGACAGTTCATTTGTTCCAATAGTGGATGGAGCCTTAAAAGCTCCATAATTTTCATTCTTCTTGAACAGAACCACAGATTTTAAAACGAACTTGGTTCCTGAAGTTACCTCAGCAGATTCATGTTCTAATTGATGAACAAAGAAAACGGCTTGCCCACGAGAGGGAGAAATAGCAACTTTCTCCTCCCTGAGAGAGGACGAAAGAGGACTATCTTTTTTTGCTTGAGGTCCGTAAAATAAAGTTTTACCACCTTTCAGACTGTCATGCTGTTCATTTCCGTTCAAATAAATCAACACAGTGACAAAGCTGTTCAAGTCGTCCACACTTCTTCCAGAATCGACATGTTTTCTAAAAAACACTCCCGTTTCGTACCTGTAACATTTCCAATGAGAATCGATTGAAACAGGAATGTACTTGGTATTTTCCTCAAACATCGCCTTCAAAGCAGTTTCTCCAGCCTTAAACACCTTCTCGGATAGGTGCTCATCTTCAAACTCAAACTGGTAACTGTTACGAACGGAGGTATCGTCTACATTGCTTTCAGAGGACGCTTGACCAACTTTGCTTTGCTCCCATAAAGCATTGTTTGCTTTGCGAATGTATTCATCGGCTTCTGAAGCGGAAAGAACATTGTCCACAGTAACAAGTCCTTCCGTATGAACGAAAGGAATGTTTTTTGATCCATTCTGGGTACCTTTATCGTCCAACGTAAAAACACGAGAGCAAACGGCTTATGATGAGAAATTTCGCTCCGGGTGTGAATACAAGGATTTCCTTGAGCATACAAGCGAGCTAGAACCTAAATTAAACTGCAACCTCTTGGAGCAGGTTAAGAACATTTGGTTTTTTATGAAAACGCGAAGGGATCTCTTGTTCATTTTTTTTGAATCAGCTTAATACGCTGTAACCTTGTTGTTTACAATAAAAGTCAATCCTAAAGAATCTGGCTAAGCGGACTGGATTTATCTCCAATTTAAATTGTTGAAATAACATCATCACAATCTCAACACAAATCAACTTCGGAAAAGAAAATTCTGTAAGTAAACACCAAGAGAAAAAAATTAGAAAAATAGTTAATATTTACTGATCTTTTGTTTGTCGTGTTTGATCAAGCACGCTTTCAACACTAGGTCGTCATGACTTTTTATTGACCAATTTCGAGGTTGATTTTAATCCAATATCCTAAGTTATTACCCCGAAGATTGGATTTTGTAAATGGATAGAAAGATTTTGCCCAGCATACTGTCAATTTATTCAACAAAGTAACAAAAGCCTATCCAATCCATACCAACAATCCCCACCTACTTAAATTACCTCAGTCAAGGTAGCTTAATTTCGGAATTATTATATAATACAGAGAATTTTCTTTTTTTTATGAGTCATTACCTTTGGATTCATTCATTTCTGATAGTTTCCTTAGTAACTCCTCTCGTGTAGTTTTATGAAGCTTCTTCTCCATTTCTGTTCTTGAAAAATAGCCTCCGCTTTTATATTCTCGATATGAGAGTGTTGCAGTGTAGTGATCATCCCGAATGATAAATAATCGTTGATGCAATCTTTGAGAAATTTCTCGATGCTCGGGTTCTCTGCTTTCAACCAGTATTTTCGGACAATCGACAAACGTTGCAAACGCCTCACGAAGCGATTCCAGAGTAGAGTCCTCGTTCGTTAATAGCTCTCGTACGGGAGAAGGTAGGTTGTAGGTTTCTTCTAAACACTCAAACATGGCGTTGAAGATGTACAGGTCTTCGTTATTCATATGAGTGCCTACTCTATTTCGAAAAGATATTAATGAATGCAGTAATTGACCACAGGTAGTTGTACTGTCCCAACCTTTCGAGATCTTGTTCATCTTCTTGTTAAGGCTTTTCATGGGTTCTACGAGCCCTTTCATCACAGAATAATTTTGAAAATCGCATTCTTCCAGATCCGTTCTCTGAGAATGATGATCCTCAGTCGTCTTCAGCAGAACACGAAGCTCATACAATACCTGATGGATCTTTTTCATCTTACTTCTCTTTTCTTTTTTAGTGAACATGTATCCAATGAAAGATTCGACTGCCTTTGAGTTAAAGTACACAGCTTGATGTAACTGTGTCCGTTCTTGACAAGTCATTTGCATGAAATATCGCTTGAATAGATCTTTCATGGATTTCATTACTTCAGGAAGCTTGGCGTCATTGTAGTTGTCGTTAATGATTCTTTTTAGCGTAAAAGTAATAGATATTTTCCCAAATGAACTATTTTCAAGAAGGAATACTTCCTGCTTGCGGTTGACCACAGCGATTCCAGAAGCAACTATCTTTGGTGTTGTCACAAGCTTTGCTTGGTCCTCATCAGTTTCAAAATCTGATGGTTTAAGTTTGTTGGACTTGGCGAAAGGAAGTTTTTTCTTGATTCTAACGACAGTGCCTGCAGTGAGATGAGGCATTTGTTCTTCGGTCATTGCCAATACAACGCCAACAGAGTTTGGACATAACGGAATAAAAGAAATTTTATGTTCAACGATGTAATTATCAACCACCATATAGAGATCAGTTGTGTTGGTTGTTGATTGCTCAGCTTTACAACTTGTTGTGATGTGTGAGTGACTGGAAGTGGCAGACATTTTGAAGGAAGAACGACGATGAGGTTTGGTGTTGTTTTTTTTGCTGTGATTTTGTGTTCACGATCGAACATGGTTTTTGACAGAGACAGATTGTTGAGTTTTTGGAATTCCAAACATATAAATAGTATCATTGCCTTTGAAACAGGGTCTTCCACCATTCGCTTACCAACATCTTCATGTCCCATATTTTCAAAAACTCAAACCATGCTTTCTTCCATTTACATAATCTTTCACAAAACTAAGAATGGTCTTCAATGATCATAATCTTTCACTTCTATTTGTGTTCAAAACCAGTATTGAAAAAAATATTTTACAACAACCACGAATATTATTCAATTTACCATCTCAACCAACCGATCATAACATGGAATCCATCATTCCCTTTCCTCCTGATTTTAAATTTGGAACTGCTACAGCTGCTTATCAAATTGAAGGAGCTTTCAATCAAGACGGAAGAGGTTTATCTGTATGGGATCAGTTTGCTCATACATTCGGAAAAACCCACAACGGAGATCATGGTGATACAGCCTGTGATCATTATCATCGTATGGAACAAGATACGGACTTACTGTTTGATGAATTGGGAATTAAAAACTATCGCATGTCCATCTCATGGACTCGATTATTGCCAAACGGCCTATTGAGTGGAGGAATTAATGAAAAGGGAGTTGAGTATTACAATCGAGAAATTAATTACTTGATATCAAAAGGAGTGAATGTTGTCATTACATTGTTTCATTGGGATTATCCGCAATATTTACAAGATCAATTCCAGGGATGGCTCAGTAAGGAAGAAGCAATTTCTGCGTTTCGTGATTATGCAGAGTTGTGTTTCAAATTATTTGGCGATCGAGTAAAGTGTTGGATTACATTGAATGAGCCTGCTGTGGTCGCATGGTATGGTTATGGTATGGGCACGGCTGCTCCTGGGCGATCAAGTAGTAACGGAGGAAATTCCTCAACAGAGCCCTATTTAGTGGCCCATCATCAATTGTTGGCTCATGCTCATGCTGTTCATATTTACAGAACGAAATATCAACAAGAACAGAAGGGGAAAATGGGAATAACTGTCAATTCAAGTTATTATCAACCATTGGATGAGAATAATCCGTTAGATGTACAAGCTGCAGAGACTCAACAAGTGTTTAAATTGGGATGGTTTTTAGATCCTGTCGTATTTGGAGATTATCCACAAATCATGAAAGATCGAGTGAAAGAACGTTTACCTGAATTTTCCAGTGAAGAAAAACACTTGCTAAAGCAAAGTTTTGATTTTATTGGACTCAATCATTACACAACACGTTATGTGACCACATTCAGTCGTCATGAGAATGAAACATCCACCAGCAATGAAACCAAGTCACAAGACTCCACACAGGAGAAAACCTGGCACACTGATGCAGGTGGTAAAATTGTGATGGAAAAGAATGGCCAACTCATTGGCGAACAAGCAGAGAGTGCTTGGATCAATGTTGTTCCATGGGGCATTCGAAAAATTCTTAATTGGATTTCACAACGATATCATGATCCAGAAATTTACATTACAGAAAATGGAGTTTCTGTTCCCAATGAACATTCACTTCCACTTTCACAGGCACTGCATGACACATTTCGTGTGAATTATTTGCAACAATATTTGAAACAAGTGTCATTGGCTGTGATGGAAGATCATGTGAATGTCAAGGCATATTTCGTATGGAGTTTTATGGACAATTTTGAATGGGCCGATGGCTATTCTAAACGTTTTGGTTTGATCCATGTCGACTACAATGGAGAACATGGTGAAAAGTTGAAACGTTATGTGAAAGATTCTGCCAAATGGTATTCAAAGCAAATCCAAAATTTCAATTAAGAAGAAGTACTGCGTCATTAATTGCCATCAACTGTGAACGATATAAAATTCATTTCGAAAATTGTTAAGGCATGGAAATCATACGAGATGATTCATATTAATAACACCATAAAAAATGCAACCAAATCAAGGAATGAGTTTCAACAACAGTTTGAATCAAGCAGTGATCATATCTCCCATCAGCAGCAGCATGAATGATGATGCACGAGAAAGTATCATGCTTTCTCCGTCTCCGATTGCAAATAGAATGATCCGAGAAGAGCAACATCAACAACCACATGATGAAATTGACGTCCATGATGAATTGGATATTATTCAAAGAGATCTTTCCCTAATTTCTTCTATTGAACCACCTCATAATTTTGGCCAAAATCAAAGAGAAACATTGATGGACAACTTCTTTTCGGAAGAAGAGAAGAAGGCCATATTTAAAAAAGATAAAGCAATTGATTTGTATGCATCACAAGCTCTCGGAAGTGATCGACTCTTGGATATTTGTCAATTGGAATTGATGCAACCAAATCAATTGTCGTGGAAACAAAGTGTCATCAGCTCCATTCTGCAAGATGATGAGTGGAAATACAAGAAACGATAAACCAAAATTCAATTCACACACTTTAGTTTGCATTGATTGATTGAACACCGAGTGTATACTTTGCGTTGAGAAAGTGTGTGAAAAAACTAGAAGCTAGGCCATTTCAAAATAAATTACTTTAATGATACAACATGTTACATGATTGTGTTTAGCAGCATTGTTCGGCTATGTACATCACGACATTGAAAAAGAGTCATGATTGGTTGTGTGAAAACTTGTTTCGAAAACTTGTCAAAATTATCTCTTTCTGTTGACGAGGGCATTAGCCAACTCGTTTTGCAATGCGCTTTGAACCTTACGTTCAGAGCTGCTTTGAGTATTACGGAGAGTACGAGTAATTTCACGAGCCTTATCAAAGTAAACTCCTTGCAATTGATTACGCAAGTAATTCTCCATCTTTTGAATCATGTTACCCATGTTGACAATATGAGTATTGTAGGCATTGTCAAATGTAGTGACTTGATCTTCTTGCTTTTGAACACTTCCGGAAAGATCCAACTGTCCATCTTGAGTGCTCATGCTCAAAATAATGGTTGTTGTGAGCTTGTAAGAAGCTGTTTTAGAGTCTTGTGGTTGAACTTCAACAACGTGAATTGAATCCCAAACACCCTTCTCAACTCCTCTCAAACCAGAACCATCCTTCTTGAAGAGAACAGCAGCAGCAAAACCACCATCCATAATTTCCCACATGTAAACGCTTGCAATACCACCATCATAGTATTGATCACAGTATAATTGGAAGATTTCATTGGCTCTCTTTTCCATTTCTCTCAATTCATCAGGTGGCAAGATACCATCTTCCAAAGGAGGATCATACATGTTCGAGTGTGGGCTTCTGTAACTATCACCATCTCTGTTATAATCACAAATCAAATAATCCTTGCCAGTTTCTGGGCACTTTTTGATCTTCAAAGGACAATCCACGGTCTGTAAAAGATCATCGGTGAGATGTGGAGCCAATTCTGTAACAAAACTCAAGTTGGTCTCTAATTGAGAAGGAGGAAGTCTTCTGAAAAGATCAAGAGCACAATTAAGCTGTTTATCTTCGGATGCCATGATGAAAATGATGATGACGATGATAAATATTTTTGATGATGGCGATGATGATTGAATTAAATTGTGGTGTGCTGATGATGATGGCAACAGAGAGGACAAGCAGCAAAAAAATCACCAAAATATTTTTTTTAAAAAATTTTGAAATCGATTGGACTTGTCCATCACTCGTCAAAAACTTGGATCTATCTTTTCACACACGACCACCAACCAGGGTATGTAATTGTCAATTGTTGTTGGGATGTGTATTATTTCAATTAAATTATTTTGAAATCATCATGAAACAACCAATAAACGATGATTTCTTGTTTAAAGTGGAAACCCTGTTTCCCGCCACACAACGGCTCTAAAAATTTCTTTCAAAAAAAATATTTAAACGAACATTGCGAATTGCATCACCATGACGGAAGAAGGTGCCGGATTTTTTCAAGACTCGTACAATCCAAAGGAAACGAGCAAGATGAGCGGTGAGAAGCCTTCCTCTTGTACTCCACTCACGATCAGACAACTTCTCGGAAATAAAAAGACAAATGAACGATTTCATGTGGACGGAAAGGAATTGGATATTGTTGAAATTTTGGGACAAGTAGTGGCCATTTCCAAGAAGAGTACTTACACTTCCTTCACAGTGGATGATTGTACAGCCTCCATGGAGATTAAAATTTTCGATTCGAGCTTAAAAAACAATGAATTTTTGGCAAAAGAAAGAGAAAATATTCGGTATGTGTTTGCGAGCAATGTTGTTCTCACATTTGTCGGAACTTGTAATTTGGGAAACGATTTAAATCTTCAATTTTTGATGATTCATGGTCGATCACATGATTACGCATTTTCTTAACCCTACATGATTTAGAGAGGGAGATTTTGTAAAATTCTTTGGACACATTAGCGAATGGAAGGAACGATTTAGTTTGAACGCAATCATGGCTCGAGTTGTCACCGATGCAAACGAAATTTATTTCCACATGCTTGAATGCATTCAAGTACATCTTTTCAACACTCAAGGACCTCCTCCAAGTGTTACTGGATCGTCGCGTGGTGATGACATGAACACTTCCATGATGGGCAACGATGCTTATAACTTTGGAGCAAATCCCTCATCTTCTGGGCAAAATGATGTTGCTGTGGCAAGGCTGGAACAGGCCATGGATGAAATTCTTACTGCAGCGTCACAAGTGATAACTCCTCAAAAGAAGAGAACTGGAGTATTGAAATCTGAAATTTTAGATCTTCTCTATGGGCAATATCCTGAAGATCAGTTAGAAGCAGCATTTGACAACCTAGTTCAATCCGGAAAGTTATTTAACACCCTAGATGACGAACATTTTACAATCAACTAAAGAAAATTGCAACAACTTGTGGAAATGCTTGTCGCTCTCCATACTCTACATACAATTAAAGTATGTTGCATGTATGTTTATTTCTTGAAGAACGTGACGAAATGTATTTGTCTTGATCCTTGAGTTTGGATTTCATGCCCTCAATGAAATTACTTTCAATAATTTCCCGCACGATCATTTCAAATGCTTCATAGATATTCACTTGCTCAAAGGTCGATGTTTCAATGTATTTAAGGAATTTCCTATTGCAGAATTGAATGGCCTCTTCTTTTGACACTTTTCTTTGAGTTGGATCAACGTCGGCCTTTTCATGAATCATTTCAACAAATTTTGGAATCAATTCCAGCATTCAGAATGAAATTTTAACATTTCACACAACTACTTACCTTATTACCTACAAGAATGATTGGAATGTTGTGTGGAATATCTTCATTATCTTCTGCATCCTTCACACGCAAAATCTTTTCAAAATGTCTGGTCGTGGCATTGTGAAAAGACTCTCGATCATCCACAGCAAATATGAGAAGAAATCCAAGACATTTGCTGTAATAGATGTCTTCGACAGCACTCATCATTTCCTGTCCACTGTTGTTAATGATTTGAACTGACACTGATTCATCCTCTATTTGAAGGATTTGATAGAAACGTCTCTCATCTGTTGGGTCATACGCTGAAGGTCTGGATGCTGTTGTTATTGCAATTCATTGTTCATGATAGTATTGGTACGTGAAATGATTCCAATGGAGTTGTTTCGAAATGATTCGAATCTATAGAAGAAGAGAATTACTCATTTACTCACCTCTGACCTTCCTTGATTTTGTAAATTCGACACACAGTGAAGCTTTTCCAACACCAGAATCTCCCAACATTCCAATTTTATAGTTCTTTTGCTGTTCATTGATGGTTACTGTTGATTCATCTTCGTGATGTGTTTGAAGACTATTGTTACTGTTGGAATGTTTGTGGCGATGACGATGTGCTTTCTCTTTTGAAGAAGTGGTCTGTTTCTTCTTGTTCTTGTGCTGCTCATGCTTGAGTTTTTTCTTCTTATCAACGGCTTTGTCTTTGGAGGGTGAGGGTGACTTGTGTTTCTCGGTCATTTCTTTTGTTTTAGAGAAATGGTATTTGCAATTAATTTCTGATGGATGAGTGAGATCTCACATGCATGCACGAAACGTCTATGTCACATGTTATACCTTAATGCAAGCCAACATTTATATTAGTTAAAAATGAACATTGTGTACACTTAACAGATTTGGTAATGATGGATGTGATGTTTTTATTTACAAAGAAAGTCGTATTTACAAGGTCTTGCACGTGTTTGACGTTGCCAATTATTTATATAGAAAGTCTTATTTGTGTTTTTCAGAGTTCAGAGATCAATTCAAAAACGTGTTCTCTTTCTTCAGTTTTGCCTTTTCCAAAACAAATTTTCCAACTTTATATTGCTCTGAGCTTTCATATGCTTTCTTGTATTTCCATCCAACGTTAGCTTTGCAATTTACACAGTAAATATCACACACGACATGAAGTCCAGTCATTAGCTGCCGTTCCTCAGATGGACCTGTTGTCACATTGATACTGTGATTTTATCAGTGCAATTCGATGGTGTTGAAAAGTGGTTGCAATTGATTCACATCTCACATCCTATTTTACATGTAATTACTTACGCCTTGTTGAAGAGGTATGCTTTTCCAAAACGTCCATGGAAATGTTTAGATATAATTTCATCATTCATTGAAAGATGTGAGTTGCAGTTAGAGCATACATAGATGGAGGATCCATTCAAATACTTCAAATACAATCTTCCCATTTCTTATATGAGTTCCTTGTTCTTTTCAAATTAATTTCCTAATTACAATATTGTACAATTAAATGATGTAATAATAATTATTTCTAAATCAATCACACCCAAAGTAATTCCGATATTGTTTTCTCTCAATTTTACTCCTCTATTGCAATGAATGAATCATCCGTTAAATATTATTATACGTTCAAATATTTGCAACCGACAATTTTCAAACAAACGTACCTACGATGAAAGCAAGATGAAATTAGTGGTGCTATAATTTGTGGATTTCTCTTGTGCTTGTTTTAATTATTGTTATTGGTGTTGTGTTTTTGAAAGATGATCACTGGTGCGCACAAAACAACAACTCTCAGTGTCGTCTTCGTCGGATCAATAGATGTTTTTGCTCAGAAATATCAAAAAGTTTTTTTAAAATAGATTCAAATGGATATACTCAAAAGATGCCTTAATCTTAAAAAGTTTACAAGTAAAGGTGTTGTATTTTCAAGTCATGATCATCATTGTAAAGTGTTCATTTGTCCTAAAAATTGTTTGAACTCCAAAGGTGTTAGCTTTACAAATTCCTTTTGAAAAAAAATGCAGCAAAATACTTTGGTTCATTCACAGGATTTGACAAATCAACTTGACGCACTCGGAGATGTTGGAAGCAATGGAATACTTTTTGAAAACAATGAAAAAGAAGGGATACAACAGCACAAGATCCATACGGAAGTACCACGCAAAGTATCATTATTTCAAGAATATATTCATCATGCCAATTTGAGAGGATGGTATTTTGTAAAAATTGAAGGAATGAGACCTGGAAGGTCTGTTTTGTCAACGTATGAGTTGTTTTCATTGGAGAGCTTGCCACCTCTAGATTTTAATAATGACTACCGGTTGTTTTTGAGCAAGTACGAGTTGAATGGAAATCATGATGAAAGTATAGAAGCTGCTATAGAGTCAACAGAGGAATTACCAACACTAACATTCAAAGATTTACAACTTGATCCTAGCAGCGTGGACTTGGACGTCGATTTTGAAAAAATACCTTATTCAGTTCTTCAATTATTCCAAAAAGAAAATTCTAAAATGCTGTCCAAGTCTCTAATTTCTCCAACAGGATGTTATTTTCAGCTGTCAAAAGCGATTGGGCCATTGAATTTATATTCAGACTCTGAGGTATTTTTGGTGCCATTTTTTAAGGATGAATATGGGGTGCTGACTTGGTATGCACTGTTTGACAGGTCGCTTCCTGACGACCAAGTTGGTAGCTTCTCAAAGCCTGTCGTAGTTTCAGGTATTCCAAGTTGTAGCGATATTTTGAACATTAATTTAAGAGACTTTGATATTGTTTCACTTCATGTTGAAGAATTTGTTTGGAGAACGTTTATTGAGGGATTCATTTGGAAAGAGCTCCATAAATCGCATGATAAATCAGTGAAGGAGTTACACAATTGTCACTTACGATTGTATGGCATTCAGTGCACGATTTTTCAACACAGATCTAAAATTGTTAAAGAAAGTGAGCAAAGACAAAGAGAACAACAACTAACTAATTTAGATGATACTGATATTGATATTGTTACCAAGCGATAATTTTCAATTTATTAACAATAATCATAGGAAGATTCGAAGACCTCTGCATAGATATAGAGCTAATTCGGTCATGCATTGCATTCCATTTAGTTTATGTGTTTCAAACATTACAAATATGAAATTACTCTAATGAGAACTGATGAGCGAGCTCTTTTGCTTTTTCTAATTGCCCATTTGTTTCAAGATTTTTCCTATGCAAATCTTCACCTTCTTTCATGAGCTGCTCCAACTGATCTCTTCTAGCCTCACTGGATTCCTGCACTGCTGAAATCAACTTATTCACCTTCTCTGATAGCCCTGAAATAAATTCTTCATGAATTAAGGGCAACTGATAAGCCTGCTTACAAGTACAAAGATTGACTTACTGTTCATTAATGCCTCAAGTCTGTCGTTCAACTGATTCAAGCTACGTTTGGCTTCTTTCAAGTTTGAATTGGTAAAGGCTTCAACAGACGACTCTACTGAGGTGGCCTCCTCACCTCCAGAGGCAAGAATCATACCGTCGGAGTTTGAAGTATTTTGACTAATAGGAGGCTGTTCTTCATCTTCCAACACGTCCTCTACAACGCTTGATTCCAAACCACTAGTATTGACGTCATTATTTGTCGAGAATTTTACCTTCTTGACAGACTATTCTCAACTGCTTGTAAATCAATATTCCAACAAGCCTTACTTACAGTTTCTTCCTCTTCAAAATCATTTTCTTCTCGGTTGGGTGCTCTTTTAAGAGGGGAGTTGACCATTTTTTTTTGAGGTTGACTCTTGAATATTTAATCTCTTCAAGCCTTTCTATCAAGCCTCAATGTTACCCAAAACAAATGCTCCATGCGGAATATTTTAATAAAGACCAATGTGCACCAGTTTCAAGAATACTATTTATCACGAGTCATTGACAGCATATACATTAAAAATGTTGAAGTTTTTCCTTCTTCAAATTCATCCATTCCTGATACCAAGATCTATTTCCATACACTTGTCGATTCTCCTCCACACACAATTTGGTATTATGTCCATCCTCCATTTTAGTCAATTGATCCATTGAAATCATGGATCCATTTTTACACGAGGTCATTTCCTTCAAAATATCGGCAAATCCCTTTTGATGTTCCTTCACTCGTTTCTTCCAAATTAATTTCATAACTGTATCCGAAGAGATTGGTAAATTTAAATCACTATAAATAATGTGAACAATTCGAGTTAATTTTTCACTCACTCTATAAAACATGTAATACACGAGACCATGAGCCTGTACACCAATATCTTGAGGAATGTTATCTTGTTGTTCAAATTCTGCTGAGTGGGCTAAAAACATGTACATGTCAATGAGAGGATCGTAAATGGCAGTATATGAATAAGACATTTGTCGTGTTTTTAACATGAATAAGAGATCCAATGCATTGGAGGCAAATTGTAGTGCATAGGGTGGATTTTCAACTGAATAGGGAGGTTGTTTTGCTGGAGGAATGTGTCGAGAGAGAATATGTTGTTTGGTATTTGCCATCTTGTCAAATTTTTTGGCAAATTCAGTATTACAATAACAATTCCACACAACATCCAATGAGAAGGGAATATGGAGTACCATCTTGGCCAGTTTCATCCCTTTCATATTTTCAGAACCAAAGACGTAGGGAGTTTTGGAAATGTACGCATGGCATAGATAAGGCGAAGTTGTGTTATAAATTAATTCCCAATCAGGAGTGTCATCTGCCACATTGAATCCAAAATAAATGTAATCATCGGTAATGATTCGATCTTTGAGATCATTGGGTTTCCATCTCATATCTCCTTTGAATCCTTTGGAAATGTCGACAGCAATGGATCGAGTGTAGCTTTCACCTTTTTCTTTGAGAAACTTCATCAACTGGTCACTTCTTACAAATCTAGGAAATTGATCCAACTTTAAATCCAAGTTCACGTTGAAGAGAGCTTGTCCAAATAATTTTTCTGGATCGAGTTGTGTGAAAACTAAATTACACATGGTATGAAAATAACTTTCTTTTCTTGGAGCATTCATGAAATGAATCGAAGAAGGAGAAGTGACTGGACTTGAGGTTCGATTGGAATTGCCATTCCCATTCGATGCCGAGGTCGAAGAAGAACCATCAGAATTCGATGACGAAGTGTCACTATATCCTCCCAAACTTGAAAAATGTTCGACATGTTCGAACACTTCATTCCAATAGTGAAGGATACTTCTTTGAGTAGCTCCCAAATTCAATTCCTTGTCACACCCAATGTGAATGTAATTTTCAACAATAGTTTTGGCACTATCAAATAATAATTTCACATTCTTTCGCGCCAATTTTACATTCGAACCATTTCTTAAGGAAGCTTGAGAAAAAATTTGAAAGGATAATGGAGACGATGCTGACTGAGGAGAAGAAGCTGACACTCCCGAGAAGGAGTTTTGGCTACTTGACGTGGTCAGTTGTTGTTGCTGTGGTGACGGAACTTCTGTACTTTCCATAAAAGTCAAAGACGAATGTTGTTGTTGTTGTTGTTGGATTAACAACTGGTCCAGTGTAATCTTTTCATTCGTTGGAGATGAAGCGTTCACGTCGGTATTATTTTGATTATTATTTTCCATACCACTCGTGGGACGTAATGTCGAATGGTTATTCAACACCACCAGTGGCGTGATGGCATTCGAGGTCTTTCTCACTCCTTCAATGATGACACACGACATGGTCGAAACAGAGGATGATGAAGAAGCTTGTTTTCCATAATGATGAGGAGAGGTTGTGGTGGTTGGTGAAGAGTTGTTTTCAGTCGACACCGAATTCAAGGATGTCAAAAATAAATTTTGATGATTATTGGTGTTCATCAAATTATTATTACCACCAGAAGATAGATTATTCATCCATCCTCCCATTTCCTTGATACTCTTGTCGTAGTCTGATTTGTATTGTTCGACGAGATTGAGAAATTCAATGGATTCTTCGTGGCGACATAATTTGAGAAAATCACAAAATGTTTTTCGAAAATCTTTGCATTTCATGGCTTCTGAATAGATGATCATGTAGGTGGAAGGATCAAAGGATGATGCTTTGGTGGATTTTGAGGATGATGTTTTACGACCCGAGGAAGGCTTGGAAGAATTTTGATCAACGGAATCAAAATTTTGACAAGTGGCATTTGATCGTCCATTCATGTTGTTTTGATCAAAATCTTCGGGAGTGGATGGAGAAATCATATCATCCATGGTTGTATCTGAAGATCCTTGTGGTGGTTTTTGAGAAGAGTGTTGTGATATCATGAGACGATGGATTTTTCTTGAATGGAAAGTTTAAGCTTGAACAGGAGCAAAGTGGGAAGGATTGTGGTGTGTCTCGAGAGGAAGGGTGTGCTTGTGCTTTTTGTTTTTTTGTTAAGATTGATCTGTTCATGAGTTGTTTTTGATATTTGACATCTGACACGAAACACTGTTTTCAGTTTTAAAATACCAAGATGTCAAAAAAACGAAATTGGAAGATGTATGCAGCAAGATCTCTTTTCGTACTAATTGCTCTAGTCATGTGGTTGGTCCTCTTCCTCACACAGCAAACACACTTCAAAATTCAATTTCCAATTCAAAAGACTAAACAGCTATTCATTCTGAAGTCAAGACGAACAACTTCATGGACACAGATGTTTCTATCTTATCAATCATCTCATTTGAACCTATTCCTTCGAAATGAGACGGTTGTTAGTCACTTGTCAAAGATTTTGGTTATTAATGAATCATTTTGAATCATAAAAAAAAATTAATAAAATAACCTTAAATTTTTTTACAAGAAATAAAATCGTAGTCCACAGCGAGGAGCGTTCAAAGTTTGAAAAATTAATTTGGAATTTTCGAAAATCCGTCATCCGGTCTCCTAATCGGAAGCACTTTCTCGGAGTTGTTTTAAATATTTTTTGAAAAAAAATCTTTTAAAAATCATCAAGCGTTTTCTGTCTTATCTTCATCGTTTGACTCTAGAATATTGTAGTTATAGAAATTGACTCGGAGTAGTAATTATTGGATTTTACAACATTTAAAAACGTAACTGAATAGCTCAACAAGAAAATGCCAATTTCATCAAAGGATGATGATCACCATCATCATCACGGAGAAGACTCCAACCATGCTTATCCATTTGATCAGGATTACCGAGATGAAAATCATCATCATCACCACTATCAAACTCATAACAATGTAAAAATTGATGAGAACGATGATTATTCCGGAACAGTAAATCCAATCCATGAAACTGTTATTCCATCTGTTGAAAGTACTGATCCTGTTAAGGCTGAAGCAGTTATTGCCGATTTTTCTCCTCCTTCTCCTCAACAACGATCCTTATTAAGAAAAATATTTATTTTCATTGATTACCCAATTTCTACTTGGTTCATCATGATACAAGAGTTATGCGAGAGATTTGCTTTTTACGGATTTAAGACCATCTTGTCTTTATATTTATTGAATTTTATGGGTTATAGTGAAGACGTATCAACGACTATTATTCATACTTTCATCTTTTTTGCTTATTGTAAGTATAAATACGCACACATTAGAAATTTTAATTGAAAAACCTTATCCATGAAATAGTCACGCCGTTACTCGGAGGCTTTGTTGCTGATGCATTGATTGGAAAATATTGGACCATTCTAATTTTTAGTTGTAAGTAATAGTTCATTGAATGTAAATTTGAAATCCAGAAACGAATTTCAATGACAATAGTGATTTATTGTGCTGGCCAGATTATTGTGTGTGTGACCGCCATTGAGGGAGTCACTGGAATTCCTCCTCAAGGGTGGGGAATTGGTTTGGGCTTGTTTTTGGTTGGATTAGGAACAGGTAAGTTCGTACAGTTCTTTTGCAATTTTTGGTGATTGACCAACCAGTGAAATATTAAAAGGTGCTATCAAGTCAAACGTTTCAACATTTGGTGGTGACCAATTTAGAGAAGATCAAGAAGAATTAATTTCCTCCTTCTTTGCCATCTTTTATTTTTCTATTAATCTTGGAAGTACAGTAAGCTCATTTGTGACACCAATTATTCGAACAGAATTTAATTATGCTGTTGCTTTTGGAGTACCAGCAGTGTTATTGATTATTGCAACTATAGTTTTCTCTATTGGAAAATGTTGGTACAGGACCACAAAACCAACTGGACTTGTGAAAAATCCAATTTTAAAATTTCTCCATGTTTTGTTTGTAGCACTGTTTCGTAGAGGTGGAGGAAATGATGAAAGCTCTCCAATCCGAAGAGATGAATCTGTTGCATCATCATTAGGTTCAAGTCCAAGTAATAATCAATTAGAATTTACTTCTGAAAATGCTACTACTTCAACAACAACTCAACAAGAAGATGAAGATGAAAGGCATTGGATTGATCGAGCACGTTCGAGATTTTCACATAAGGAAGTTTATGATGCCAAGTGTGTTTGGAGAGTTTGCATTACACTACTTCCAATTACTGTTTTTTGGAGCTTGTTTGATCAACACTCTTCAAGATTTGTGTACCAGGCAGAAATGATGAATAGAAAAATTGGAAGTTTTGAATTGGGAAGCGACCAAATTACCACACTCAATCCGATTTTGGTGATTGGTTTAGTGATTGTGTTCGATCGATTTGTGTATAAGGGTATTAATTTCTTCGTAAGTAGTAGTAGTAGTAGCTCTTAACTCGATCATTGATTTGCGTGAATCATCCACACTTTTATTAGTATACATTAACACCTCTAAGAAAAATAGGTTTAGGAATGATCATTGCATCCTTCTCATTTATTTGTGCAGGTATTTTAGAGGTATTCGTTCAAATGTATCCACACAAGGTTCATGTCGCATGGCAAATTCCTCAATATGTATTCTTGAGCATTGGTGAAATTTTTGTTTCTGTCACAGGACTTGCTTTTGCTTATCAAGAATCACCAAAAGAAATGAAATCTCTCATGCAGGCTTACTACTTGCTGACTGTATCCGTTGGAAATGTTATTGTGGTGATTGTTGCCAGTATTCCTATAGAAAAAACTCCAATGAAACAAGTTTACGAGTTCTTGTTCTTTGCCTTACTTATGCTTGGAGGATTAGTTTTTCATTTGGTGATGGCCAACATGTACAAATATAGAGCAAAGATAGGTGTTGGAACAAAGCTTGAGAATGAAACAAAGGAAAAAGCCATCTCCACTGCGACGGTAAAATATCAAGCAGACCAGACAGAGGCATAACAGTATTTTGTAATATACATCTTCCCACTAAATTATTACCGATTTTATTGTCAATATTATTTCTTTGTATCTGCTATACTTGAGATATCAGATTAGGTTGCTTAATAACATGCTGGTGATCCCAATTTTCTTGGGTCAGTAGCCGGTAAAATGATTCTATTTCCCTCTTCATCTTTTGTGACATGAACAACTTGACAGCATCCAATAGTATGACCATCAGGTAAAATTTGAACTTTTTCAAATACATGTCCTTTTTCTTGCAAACTGCTCACCACTTGCTTATTGAATCCTTCTTCAATTTTTACAACAGAAGAGCCTGGTTGAGCATGAACACGTGGAAGTTCAACTGCCAATGCTGGATTTACACCAAACTTGTCAATGGAAAAGAATACTTCCATAATTGCACTGATGATAGTAGGGCCTCCACTAGCTCCAATGACATATTTCACGGTCATATCCTTCTTGTCAAGGAAAATTGTTGGAGACATGGAGCTGAGGGGTCTTTTACCAGGAGCAATGGCATTAGCGACGGATGGTGGAAGACCGAATTGGTTGGGTTTGTTTGGATCTACAGTAAAGTCATTCATCTGATTGTTGAACACCACACCTGTTGATAAGCTGGCCACCTTACTTCCAAAATTGTGGTTCACTGTTGTGGTCATTCCCACTGCATTACCTTCATCGTCAACAATTGAAAAATGAGAAGTTCCCTTATCTCTTATTGGTGCATACGTGTCTGGGAAATAGTGTACCCAAGGAAACGTCCTGGCTGGAGAGACAGCTTCAGTGGAAATTTCTTCAGCGTATTTGTCGCTCAACAGTTGGTCCATGATATACTTGGTCACATTTTCTTTAGGTAAAAAGTTGACGTCTCCCAATGTAGAACGATGGCCAAAACCAAATTTCAAAGCCTCAAGCATGTAGTGGCATCTGAGGGCAATAGGTGCATTTTGGAAAGTGTTTGCAAGATCTAAATTCTTCAAAATGCTCAAAATAAATCGAATGACAGGGCCAGAAGATGGTGGAGGTGGCAGAATGACCTTGTAATCCTCAAATTCTAACATCATATCGTTCAAGGAAATGATGGAATTTCTGTCAGAGAATGGTCTCAGCGGTTTGTAATTTTTCAAGTCGTCCAATGTTATAATTCCTCCCTCTTGTTGAATTTCCTCCACAATTTTCTCGGCCAGTGGTCCTTCATAAAGTACGTTAGGTCCGTTATTGGCAATAAGTTCCAACGTGTTAGCATACTCTGGTCTTTTGATTGTTTCTCCTTCTTTGAATACACGTCGAACTCCGTTTGCATCTACAGTGGTAAATTGTTTTAGTGTTGGATATTTGAGAATGTCATCTTGGGAAAGTCTCAAGGCCAGTAGTGGCTCCACAGTCCATCCATTTCTTGCAATGTCAATCACATCTGTGAATAGATCTTTCCAAGGAAGTTTGCCATAAGCTGAGTGTGCCATATAAAGTCCTTTAACTTCACCGTAAATTGCAATTGCCTTTCCTCCAGTGACACTTTCTTCATTATTATTGACATACATATCTTGAGAAGCAGCGCTTGCAGCTGTTTCTCTAGCATCAATGAAATCAATAGTTTTCGTTTGATTAATGAAAATATTAATAAATCCACCTCCGCCAATTCCACTTGCAAACGGTCTCGTCACACCCAAGCACAAAGCAACAACAACCGTTGCATCCACTGCATTGCCTCCTTTTTCTTTAATTATCTTTAATCCCATGTTTGAGCAAATAGAACTGTCGCTAGCGACAGCAGCATGTTTTCCAATGAGCTGTACTGGAGGTCTATTTTGTGTACCTCTCATCCCTAAATAATACAGGCCTATTCCGATTCCGAAAATACAAATAAATGCTATTATAAAAATCGGACAAGAAATGTTACAGATATGAAATATTAGTTTTTGTGTTTTTGTTCCCTTCACTTTGTAAATGGGTTGTTTTTCCAGAGTTGACAAATCACTGGAGCTTGACACGTTGCTATGATATCCTGGTACTCCTACAGGATTAGAGAATCCCTTTTCCAAGTCTTCCCTCTCCTCCATAGTCCTTGGAGAAACCATCCTTCTTGTGAGCTTGGATTTCCCATTTTGACGGCTTGGATCCGATTCTTGATATGTAGAAGGTGATATGACTTTGTCTTCCTCTTCTAAACTCTTAGGACCTATCAGTGGTGTTCCTTCTGCCATTTGTAAAACCAATAATTGTTACAGAATGTTGTATTTGTTCGTAAAAGATGATTCTACGATTGCAATAATAATTTAAAAACGTGTTGTTGTTGTTGTTGTTTGGGGATCATAAAATTTAAAGAACTCTCCAAAACTGTTACTGATCCTATGCTTCAAAAATTAGTGATTGTATTTTGGGTGATGAGTTAGTGCTCTATTCCAATAATATTGGTTTTCTTCTTCCGATGGTCAAGGTGAATATCCATGAAGAGAAAGAGAGACTTGGGTAGAAGATGATATTTTTTAAAACGCATGGATGAGGCGGAAAAATCTCACGACCAAATCCAGCAACAATTTCACTGGGTTACGAAACGCAGTGCACAACGGAATTGGCACTCGACGGTAAAACCTCACCTCGTATGAAGAGAATCATTAGAAGCAAAGTCATGGATGGTTGTATCAAAAATAACAACAACTAACTTGTTGATGAGGAAGCAAGATGTTTTATGATCATTTCGTTTATCGGTGCTTGAAAGCATTCATTAAGGTGTTCCATTCCTCAGAATCCAAATGAGTGGGATCCTTCACAGAGTGATTGAGAATAAAGCTCATATTGGATTTGAGTCCATTTCTTGCATGGTCATCCTCATCTGTTGGTGAAACATTAGTATGAGATTTCATTTTGTGTGGTTTGGAAATTTTGTGAGAGGAAGACTCTAAAGTTGCACTACTGCAACCAGATTTGAGCTCCCTGTATTGAGTGGGTAAAGTGGTGTAATGAGAGTGTTGGATACTTTCTGGATAGGTGGATGAAATTGAGGGCAATATAATTGGTGAATGTTCTTCATGTTCTTCTCTAGGAATATAATGTGCTGGTGGTGGATTGAGCGCTGAGGAATATGAATGTTGTTGAGGGCAAGAGTTTAAGGAAGAATCTATATTGGATGGAGAAGCTCTCATTTTGGTTGAGGAAGCGAACGTTGCTGCAAACATGTTATTCAGAGGGTTTTCAAAGAACATGCCAGAGGGTGGAGTGTTAACAAATTTAGGAAGGGAATATTTGGGGTTTTCCATGATTTGTGGTGCTTGGTTGGTCATGGTTCCTTGATTCGAGAAGGAAGACATGCGTGTAGATTCTGTAACTTGATCGTTTGAGTAGAAGGAATGGCTTGTTGATGAAGGAATGTTACGATGCGAATGATATTGAGGTTGATGATAAGATGGGTGTTGCTCACAAGGTGGATATGACCCTCTAGAAAACCTTACATTGTAGTTCATGCCTTCACCTCCATCATAACTATTATTGGTAAATGAAGTTGCATCATGTTTGTTCATTTCATGCGAAAGCATGGCAGAAGGAGATGTCAAAGTCGAATTGTTGACAAGACCACCACCCTGCATGCTCATTAATGAAGGATCTTGTTGCGATTGAATACGGTCAGAATACGAATAATAATTATTACTTGTGGAATGGTGAGATTCGTTTCGATGTAATTGCATGTTGGGCATAGGTTGTTGTTGTGCTGCCTGGTACGAGGAAGGAGGTGGTGTTTGCGAGGGCGATGTAGTTTTACTATTACTTCCTTTTTTACCTGATGATGAAACTGTTGTTGAAGTAGTAGCCGAGGATGATGTATTTACATTGTTCAAAGCTTGTGATGCTGCTGTTGTGGGCCATTTATCCATTTTCAACGAATCTCTCATCTCGTAGAACCTTCGTTTCAACGTTGATAAGCTCACCCCGAGGAAGCTTGCAGCTTGCCGTTGTGTCAAATGAAAAACTTTTCGAATTTGTTCTTCATCAATGCGAACAAAATTACTTCGGTGGTCATCATTGGCTCTCAGCATTGGATCCTCCAACATGTGGAATTTGATATTAGTCGTTGTTGTTGAAGATGATGATGATTTGGGTATTGTTGTTGTTGGTACATGTGCGTGGTGATTGGAAGTTGTATTGGTAGCAGCAGCATGTATGGACGTTACTTCGGATGCAAGCTTTTGAGGAGAATTTGAGCTAGTTTCGTTATTATTATTATTATTGTTATCAATAGGAGGAGGAGTTGTTGTTCTTGTTGATGTAATATTATTGTTCATCGTCTTGGAGCGAGAAAGTCTCTTTTTTGCAACGTTGTGGCTCGAATCTTGTTGTTGCGTAGTTTTGGTAGTTTGTTTCGGTACAATTTCTGCTTGATCTGGTGGACGGGGCTAAATGAGTCAAGGAGGTATCACCATGCAAAATTGGTGCGCTCAGAACAACCTTGTAGAATGAGGAGGAACAGGGGGTTGACGAGCTTGAATCTGTTGTTGTAGCAGTAGTAGTGGTAGTATTAGGTTGATGCGAACCTCCATATTGATGAAACTTTACATGGAAAGAGTGATTACCACTCTTGGAAATACTGGAAGAGGATGAAGTAGGGTTGTGTTCTGCTGATGCATGTGCAGAATGATCTAGTTGTTGCTGTTGATAACGAGGAGGTTGATCAACAGATGGTGCATAACACATGATCGATCTTCGAGCACCATTGGTTGTACCGTTTGAATTCGGCATTCTACCATTCCATGAGTTGGTCTGTGTCATTGATGAGTCGCTGTTGCTTAAAGAGTTCCCAAAGCGATGTATGTGCTGTTCTTGCGCGCTTAAATACCTCGTCCCGCTTGGATGAGGAACTTCTAGATGATCCGAATAATGATGATAATACTTATGTAGGTCGTTTCCTTCTTCTTCTTCTCTCTGTTGTCGTGTAGCATGTAAATCTGAACAGAGAGCAACTCGAATGGGGAGCGATCGTTACAGTAGTTGTGGTCGTGTGTGGGATGTTTTGTTTGAGGGTGGTTGTTGTTATTGTTGCTGCCATACAAGTCGCTCGATTCTACCTTATCCATGATCGTCGATACAGCGGGTGAATTTTCTACGAGAGCTTGTTCTTTCGTAACATTTACTGGAAAAGGTACGGTGTGATGACGGCTACTTTTGGAAGCGAACCTCCCGTGATCGGTTATTGGAACAACACCCACATGCTGTCCAAGATGTGCATCTGATGGCTCATTGTATACAGGTGCGTTCATCATCTTCCTCTCTTCCATAATGTTGTAATGACCACCACCACCATGTGTAGTTTCCAAGGAAGAGGTCTTACGATCAGCATGTCGATGCTGCAACATTGTCTGCATTTGAATTTCAGATGTATGATCGTACATTATGGAACGAGCTCGTTCCTCATGAGAAAACGGTGAAACAGTAATAAGGTCATCCTTAGCAAGGTCATTGGAGACATAAATGGGTGATGAAACGTGCGGATGTTCTTTCGTAACATTAGTACTTGATGGTCTTCACGTTCGCACGCTGTTGTTGCATTTGGGACATGGATCGAGTTCATACATGCATGAGGGGATATCTGTTCATCATGTATTACATGGTTGTTGAGTGGTGGAAGAAGGTGTAAATCATTGTTTCCAATACAACCATGATTGGTATTGTTGAAAGAAACCTTGTATTGCAATTCGTGCGAAGTATGAGAATTACCTGGAAAGGTACATGTTGCCAAGTGTCGATTCGAAACTGGTTTTCGAGTCAAGTCATCTGTTGAATTTAAAGACATGATGATGATACTATTCATGTTTGAGCTTTCAACTATACATGTACCACATGTAACATAGAGTTGGGAAAAGAGAATAGCCGAGGGAAGTGTCCTGTACAAGCTCGTGCTGTTCGTGTGTTCTGAAAAGAAAAAACTTCTTCTTCGAACGAGTGGGAATATTTGTCAATAAAGTGGTGTCTATCTACACGAACGATGATTCAGGTCTCCTTGTTGTTGCACGCTCGAGTAACTCCAAGGTTGGGGTTGAAGGCAACAAGTTGTGAATGGAAGGAGTGAGCTTGTTGTCGTTTAGCAACTTTTTTAAAGTATATGGACGAAGAGAAAGATTAGCCGCCGAGAGTGTTTCACAACATGTCAAATACAACCCACCCTACACCCGCCTCTTCGCATGTTTCTGAACACCGAAAGTGTTCAGAGTGACCTATCATGGCAACCATTTGCATTAGGAGGGTGGGATACGAAACAAAATCGTGTACAGCTTGTTGCACGCAGTCTCGAACACCAAAGGTCTCCAAAAGACCACGCAAAGCCTCCCGTTTTGTTAATCCGATTTGGTCATGATGAAATTCATGGCATCGCACGTTGAAGGTCTCTAAATCAATTACTCCATCACCAATTTAAATAATAATTAAAATAAATTAAATTTATTGATTGTTGCAAGGATTTTTTAACGTTTTAAATTTATCAGCAAAAACTGCAAATCCTTTTCCCGCATTATTTATAAACGAATAAACACAATCTAAACTTTCACGCAGTGCTTGAATTTGCTGTTTCATCTCTGCATTTTCTTTTCGCAACCTCTCAAGCTCATATGCAATCACATCGTTGTTCAAGTTCGGTATCGGAGGAGGAGACGATGGTTGTTGTTCAAACATCTCTTCAATTTCCGCAAAATCATCAGTAATATCTACAGTGCTTGATGATGATTGGGATCTAATGTTGTTAATTGAAAGACAATGAAGACATCAACATACTTACACTGCAAAACTTTGGACATCATCGCAAGATATTTCGCTAATTTTTCGTTTGGGAGGTTGATTGTTGCATTTGGGTTGAATGTGATCTTTGATTTGTCCTACAATCGCGGAAAGGAATTGGGGACCGTTTAGACCGGTAGTTTCTTGTGCTGCTTTGGCTACGTGTGTCCATTTTGAATTGGAAGATGGTTTCAAGGATGCATCATTTTTGAACTGCGTCTTCTCTTGTTTTTTCTTTCATTCTCTTCTCGCTGAGCTGTTGCTGCTTCCTTTTTGCGTTTTTTTTTGACTGAACAGTCCTCTTTAGTACAACTTCCATCGCAGGGCGGGTTTGTACACTTTGCTCGGTTGTGGCCTTTCTGATGGCATCCGCTGCAATAGCAAGAATAGGAATTGTTAGTTGTGTTAGGTGTAGAGGGAGTAAAATTATAAACAAACGTAGATTGTTGAGAATTTGAAAAAGGTGGTACTTGAGAATTGTTCATTGGTGTATTACTGGTGTTGCTTTGCGTAAATGTTGTTGATTGTTTTTGAGGTGTGTTTGTTGGATATATAATTTGATTGTCAATGGCTGGATAAACATTCAAACCACCAAAGTCAGTAACAAATGCTACTTGTGATTGAGTGGCCATTTTTTTTTAGATTTTATTAAATTTTGATTTTTAGTTTAACGGTTGTTTATGGCGCCACTTTGTGAAAAATTCACATGACAACACACGAAAGTAGAAGCAAACCAAGGAAGCGAGTTGTGGTTGGTTACTACCACAGCAAGAAGGTAATGGTGGCAGGCCTGAAAATATTCTCTTTCAGACAGGTTGCAAAAGCTTGGGGATGCTCACCAAGCACTGTGTTTTATTGGAAAAACAGAATTGAAGAAAACGTGCAAGCTAATGTTGGTGGTGTTCGTCAATTCAAGTATGATTTAAAGGACGTGGTAAAGGCAGTACTTATTGTGAACAAAGTGTCAATGGTAAAACCATTGTCTACACTGGATGAATATGTAAATGAATTACAAAAACATGGTTACGATTACAGCACCACATGGGTGAGTCGAGTGTTGAAGCAACTAGGTAATTCTTTCAAGAATGCTTGTTATAAGAGCAGATTGAAATATACACCAGAAAACATCACAAAGTACATCCATTACGTTTGTGGTATGGCAGAGCTTCTTGAAAAAGTGCCGGTGTATCGTCTGAAATTCCTTGATGAAAGTAGTTTCGTGAGCAGAAATTTGTATCGGAAAAGAGGAGTTGCTCCTATTGGTTGTAGATTGATAGTTGTGAACAACACAAAGCCATTAGATTATTCGTGTAGTCGTTGCTTGTTTTGTTGTAGTTTTCTTGCCATGTCTCGTTTTGTGATGGTCTCTTCTCTCTTGTTTTGTAATTCTCTGCTTCACATCTCACGTTTTGTCAGTAAAATGGCCCGCGCTTCTTGTTTTGTGATGGTCTCTTCTCTGCACATGCTTGTTTTGTGAGTTTCACAGGTCACACGTTCTGTTTTTGTGCTCGTAATGTTGGCGCTGTCAACATTTATATTTCTTACATGCTCGTCATTACTTTTTCTGTGCACGTCAAACGAAAAATTTCCTTTGCTAGAGGCTTGTGTGGTCTTTTGGAGACCTTTGGTGTTCGAGACTGCGTGCAACAAGCTGTAATTGGAAAATGACAAGGCCAAAATGAAACAGACATTTTGTAAAGATGATGCGAACTGGCTTTCGTTATCTCCCAACATTTGTAGAGTGTTGATTGTAATGATCCAAGATGCTCTGATGTGAACTGAACCAAGCCATTCGTAATCATGAATTGTCGCTCTCTCGTTCAGATTGAGTTGAAATTTGAAAGCTCAAACAGGCACCGCTGAGTTTGTACTCACGCATCGTGAAACCATAGTAGAAAAACTGAACACTCAAAAGGAAAGATATCCGTGGTATAATAGCAATGTAAAAGTTTCTAAAAGAGCCAAAAGCGAAAAGTGAATCACATTGCCAAAGCAACAACACTATTCACACACACATGACTGCTGCTTACTTCTCTCAAACTGACGTGCCAGCCAGTGTTGAAGAGCTTCTGTTATCATTAGTCAGTCTTATTTCATGGATGGATGGTGCAATATCGTCTTGAACCATGCAAGAACGAGATTCTCAAGCCATTCACCATGAATGTTTTCGTTGCTTTTTAGAGTAAGAGAGAATATTGTTATCCAATAAAACTAGCTTGGCAGTTGCATGTCTTGTTTTGTGAAAAAATCTTTGCATCTTGGAACTACATTGTTACGCATCACACGATTTACAGGAAATGCAGTGTTACAGTGGAATGTTCATGCTGGCTTAATTGGTGTTGATCTGATACAATCACACGTACCCTCATTTTCCAACCAATGTCGAAAGCTCCTCGCTTAAACTTGATGATCTTTTGAAACAACTGAAGAGAGTGCAACAATTCATTTCTGTCGGTGAGGTAGGAATGCAAGCTTTGGGTTTTTTGCACGGTTAGGCCTGCTCTTTCAATCCTGTACCAACTGAATTGTGTTGAAATAAATTCGTGTTTCACAACCTGTTCAAACAAAGACATGAAATAAAAGCAATTGGGTAGCTAAAGATTTTTTGAAAACATTATCGAATGATTGCTGATTCAATGTTTCTGTGTCGAGATGAAAGGCTCGACTTTCTTTTGTAATCAGCCTTTCGCATTGCTCAATGCAGTACACATCAACGATCATGTGAATAAATTTGAAAAGTTACAAGATAGCCATTAGAGGAGGACACTACCGTGCTAGCTGTTTTGCAACAACTTTGTGAGCCCTCCACCAGCACTGCAAGCATGCCTTTTCCCAAAAGGTTCGATTCAACCTAGCAGCTGCAACTGAATCTGTCTTTGAATTCAAAACCAGCCGTGGACACAAAAACAGCCGGTAGCACACAAACGAGCATCTCTCAAAATGGATCTCGAGTAGTCTGATTGGTGGGCCAATCATATCCCATACGAAGTGGTTGTTTCGGTGTTTGGAATTTCTGCACCAAACAAATCGCACACTTGAAATTGAACGCCGAGAGCCTAACGGCAAGATCATTTGCTCGTTATGGAACCGCGTTGTAGCTCAGATCGGGAATGAATAGTACCAGAACTACAAGTTGTTGTTAGAAAAACAAACCCAATATGCATTGTCAAAAAATCATCAACATCCTCCTGCTGCAACAAACCTCCAAAAAATAAGAGAGTTTTTTCTCCTCACGACCAGCAGCCAACACACATCAAGAGAGGAAGAAAAGAATTTTTGTTGTTGTTTTGAAGAGTACTCTTTTTAAATCCTCTCTCATTCAGCTCGTTTCCGCACAAATAATTGTAGCCAGGAAGACGACAACTCTCACCGGGATTATTATTCGGTTAGAATCAACAACAATATATTTTTAAAACTTCCTTCATCATCATCGATTTTGAAACGGTGCGATTGGTGTGCCATCATCAAAGAACACCGTTATTACCGTGATTAGTTGTCATCATAATTACTGTTGTGCTGACAGCACTACCATCACGCTGAGGAGAGGTTGCCAACAACCGCGCATTGATCTTGAAGAGGTATTTTGTTTGTAGAGAGCGATTGGGTTCTTTCTGGAAACGATTCAATTGATTGGCTATCCTGTTTTGAGTCGAATTTCATTTGAATCCACGACCCATTCCTATCCTAGAGTATCATTTGTATCACCTAAGAGTGCACAGCACTGATTCTATGACATTGAGTAGTGCCATTAATCATCATCAGTTATTATTCACACTACTAATACCATCTCTTAGTCATCTTCTTCATTATCTTCGTAACACTTTCATCACATCATCAAAAACAACAATTATTTATCAACACCGCCACCAAACCAACAATCAAAATGAATCCAAACAATCTTACAAATTTACAGATACATCAACTCCTCCAACAGCAACAAAACAATATGACAAATATGAATAACTCGTTCTTGCTCTCCGGAAACAATGGAGGAATGATGGTTCCTAATAACGTATCCATGGGAGGATTCACACCTGGACAAGTCGGGATGACGAATTTTGCCAACAATCAGAACATGATGTCACCAGCACTGCCCAACGTAGGAAATATGAATAATGCAGGAAATATGGTTCTCAATCGAGCCAGCACGCCTACTTCAACGTCAACAACTACCACTACAACAAGTGTCATGCAAAATCCAACACAACCCACAAACGTCAACATGGGAATTCAAGGAAATGGAATACTACCTTTACTGCTCATGCAGAACCCTGGTCTAGTACAATTGTTGAACCTTCTAAACCAAAACGGCATTCAGCCAACCCCACAATTATTACAAACAATTCTGACGCAACCTAATTTAAACCTTGGGATGCTTCAAGCAAGTTTAAACCCATCCATGATGGCAGCAAATAATGGAGGAATGTTGGCCAATGCGCCTATGAACAATGTGAACACTATTCAACAACCTCAGCCTAATGTTCAACCTGCTATCAACAATGTAACCATGCAAGGAATGAATAACCTTACTGCTAAAACAATGCTGCCCAATACAGTACCACCTCATGTAACCATCCAAAACCAACCCGGATCAACCATTCACAGATCTACTCCAACGTCATCCATCACTGGTGCCTCCACTCCTCCACCAAATCTTTTGCTTCATAATGGAACTCCTGTTATTTCGAACATTCCTTCTTCCACACCCAATATTAACAACCAAAATATTTCCTCGACCGTTACTTCTAATATACCGTCATCAAACACGATGTTAACAAACAATGTAAATAACTTAATACGATCTACTTCCATTAAGACTGAGCAACCCGTAACTAAGATTGAAGGGCTACCAAACACTCAAACAGGGAATTCATTTGTACTTTTGAATAACATGATTCAAAATAATCCTACAACAATTGGAAAAAACACCACGAATATTGGCGATGCTGCCTCGATGATGATTAATTCATCGTCACAAATCAAAGATAAGAGAAAGCTTGCACTCGAACCAGATTATAGAACTCCGTTTCGTTCACTGGAAGACTGTACCACTAGACTGGAACCTTTTAAAGAAGTCTTTCATTACTCTATAAAGAAAGATCCTAGTTGGGAAGATAAAATCAAGTCTGTGGCTGAAAGGTTTTCGAAATCTGCCAACATTGCTGACAAGCATGTTCATGAAATCTCTAAACGAGAAATCGAGAGAGCTTATGGTCCAGAAGAGGACATTTTCTTTTTGAGGAAGATTAAAGAACTTGAAGAAAAACTTTGGGAAAGTGAAAAAGAAGAAATTATAAGGAAAAGAGAAGAAGAAAAAAAGAAATCATCCACATCAACAAATGGAGTTGCAAATACTGTGGTCATGTCATCGGGCGATGCTGAAGACGCCAACTTGGATAATTTATTCCCTGAGTTAAATACTGCAAATGCAAATAATATGGTACAACTAAATCAATCCCAACCAATGAATGGCGTTGCTTACAATACCAACAATCAAATGAGCGATGATTTGGACTTTGACAAGATTTTCTCTGATGAAGATAATTCTGGAACGACACTTATTGATTCCATGTATACAGGACAGAACTCGGCTCAGAGCCCATACAACAATGGTCAATCTTTTTCCATGACGAACCAAGGAGGTTTTGACGATAATGAATTTTTCAACTGACATTAATAATTAAATCGCCTCAATTCCCTTCCATTACCTCACATGCAAGTTCTGTAACTCCACCAAATCATGACTTGGCTTATCAACAAGGTGTCAATAATTAATTATTTTGTTACTTAGTCTAATTAATTGACAACCTCGAAACACAAACACCAAGATTCAACAAAAAAATGAAACGACAACTAGCACAAAAGGCTGCTGCCAGCACTTTAAAGAAAAAGCTCAAACAAGGATCATCTGCATCGTCATCATCTTCGGAACAACAATCATCTGTTGTTAGTGGAGCAGAAAAGAAGATGGTGGAAATTTCTTGGTTTGATGTGCCATTGATCAATGAAGTAGAACTCGCCGAAGATGAATCGGAAACAATGCCATTCATGCTTCCAAAGGTGGTCATTCAAACAGAGAAACTACCATTAAATTCAATTCCAAAAGATGGACTTGAAATTCTTAAAAAACCAAAATCAAAACATTCCAAAGGTATGCTCTTTTTCTCTAATGAACGTTATTGACCTTTCAAATTATTTAATATTTTTCAATCTTTTCGTAATCTAATATTTAAAACAATTCAATCTTATCGCAATAATCGAAAATATCAGAACAAGGAAAGCAAATGGTAGATTGGATATTTGCTCCCATCAATGCAGAGCAGCTTTATGAAGAATATTTTGAAAAGAGAGTCTTGGTCATTAAGAGAAATCATTTGTATGCTGATTATTATCGCTCGCTCTACAGCTTGGATGAAATTAAGCAAGTCCTTGCGAATAACAAGTTGAAATATTCGTATGATTTGGACTTGGCCCTCTATCGAAATGGCCGACGTTTCACCTTAAATCCCAATAAGGATGAGATTGCTGATCCTGATCTTGTTTGGGATTTATATGAGAATATGAAGTGTTCTGTAAGAATGTTAAGACCACAAGAGCAATCGGACGTATTGTTAAGTTTACTATGCCATTTTGAAGAATATTTTGGTCAAGGAGCAGGTCTAAATGCGTATTTAACTCCAGCTGGTAGTCAAGGATTTGCTCCACACTATGATGACGTAAGTATGAGTGAAAAATGTATGAATTTAACTATCTTGTCATTTTACCAAATCCCAAAAGATTGAAGCAATATTAATTCAGTTGGAGGGAGTCAAGCACTGGAAGATTTATAGACCTCTCAATAATGAACAGTTTTTATCAAGATTTAGCTCTAAAAATTTTACTCAAGAAGAAGTGAAAGATTTTGAATGTTTTGAAGTTGTGTTAAAACCTGGTGATTTGTTATATATTCCAAAAGGCATTATCCATCAAGCTGTAACTTCTGAAACAGAACACTCTCTTCATGTGACCATTTCTACTTCTCATTTGATGAGTTGGTGTGATTACTTTGAAAAAGCGCTTCCCATGGCCCTTAGTGTCGCCACCGCGAACCATGTGGAATTCAGAAAGGCGTTACCCAAAGATTTCAAAGAGTACATGGGAACAAATATTGCAGAATCTGATGATCCTAGAAGAGACGGGTTTATCGAGACTTGTAGTAATTTAACAAATATCATTTCTCAATATTTACCAATTGATCAAGCTGCAGACGAGATGGTAAAGAAGTTCATGCATGACCGACACGTTGTCGATGGCTTGACAATACTAAACACCAAGAAGAATGCAATGTTGGATGAAAACACTGACATACTCTCTCTTTCTATCAAACTCAAGACAGCCAATTGCGCTCACATTGTTATCGATGATTTATCTAAAACTGAACAAGGAAAAGAAACTGAAAGCAAGGAGGAGGAGCAAGAGTCAGAACAAGACGCCAATGATGATGACGACGATGTATTTTCCATCATTTATGCCACTCAAAATACTCGTATTTATCATGAAGTAGAGCTACAACATTTAGATTTGGATGGTATCTTTTTAGAAGCAATGCAACTCATCTTTTCGAGCTATCCTTCAAGCGTTCCCGTGTCCGAATTACCAAACCTTACGGATGACGAAAAAGTTACATTAGTCCAACAATTGCTTAATGAGGGCATTGTTGAAACAGAAATGACATCACCATAATAAGCGTTATTTTCCCACTAACAACGTTTGAGGTTTCCAAAAACGTCGATCGTGAAAGTGGTAAAATTTCACCGAAAAAAATTGCTTTAAATTCTATCATCACGAGAACATCTCGTACTGCATTGTATGATCTGCTTCATAGTAAAGGAGAGTATTGCTGAAGAACCGGACTTCTCAAAAGCCAATATTTATTCTGTACATTTCATTCCGTAGTTTGTTTCCAAATTGCTTGATTAAGGTTGTTTCAGATTATCGTAGTTTGGTCGATTCACACACTTGTTTCCTCCCTTGATCCATGAACTGGATTTCATCTACAGTTCGACATTTTTACCTATCCTTTCTTGTTGTTGCATCCGCTGTGCTAACACTGGTTTTGCAATCATTATTTTTACCTCCCTTGTCACATAGCTCCTTTGGACCCAAACCACAATGTCAATTCTCGTTCAGCAGTGTTGGTGATGTGGAAGAGCTCACACCGTTAGAAGAAGACAGAACACCAGCTTATTTTCCTCATACAGAAAACCTCAATGAGTTTAAATTTCCACGAGAACAATAAGACGCAATTTATGTACATACACATGTTTCAATAATATACTACCAGAACCCTATTATGATTATTCTTGCTTTTTCGTCTTCTTCAACAGAGCTGAGACTTCTTTCTCTTTCATGGTGTCAATTCTTGGCACTCCCATCATGGCACTACTACAACTCACTCCCAAATCATCAATTTCTACAGCCTTAGTGGCTTTCTTCTTCTTAATGACAAAGTTTCTAATCTTTCGTTCTTCTTGTTCATTTCTCCATTCAATGACCTTTTCAAGTTTTGTGGAGGTACTGTGTGACTTGAATTCATCAATATATTTCACAGGAACGAGGCCAACTTCATTCCACTCTTCATAGAGATTGATCAAATTTCTAAATAAACTTTCTTCTTCATCATTTTCATAGGACTTGTTGGAATCTCCAAAAACTGTGGAAAGAGACTTTCTGCTTTTGGCTGAAATTTCTCGTTCCTTATCCAAATTAGTGGAGGAGGTGGACTTTTTCCGTTCATTGCTTGATTCGAACAGTGACAATAAATCCATTTTCGAAAGCAAGTCATCACCTCGAGAATTATTTCCCATGATGTGAGCAGTGCTATTTCTAACATTGGTGGGTTGATTTTGATTTCCTCCATTCGAGTAATATTCCAACAATTCATTCAATAAATCTCTAATTTGTACAAAATGATGTTTCACTCGTCTCAATTGTTTCACAGCAGGTGGATCTCCAGCATTGATACCTTCTCTATTCTTTTGAATATTCATCAAGTTTTTCAACGTTTCAAAATCACGTGGAATGTAACTTTCAAGAATTTTCTGTCTTCGATCGGGATCACTATTCAATCCAGCTTTCTTTGCCAATACAAAATCATTATTTGGTTTTTCAAAAATGATGAGAACATCTCCACGATGGAACGACATGACACCTTTAGAATCTACTTGTCCAACTCCAACATGGTTAAAAAAGCGATGAGGTCTGTAAGTGTTAATTGCTTGTGCGAGATAGAATCTTTCAGTAATATCACGTTCTTTCACTTGATTGAGATGAGCACTATCAGGAATGTCCTTTTCTGAAACATTTGGAATGGCCTCAGGGTTGATTTCATAAGGATCCATTTCAATATTTTCGAATTGAGTTGAAAGTGTTTTTTCTTCTTTCAAATGTTTCTTACTTTTGAAAAATCTAAAAATTCCCTTTTTCTTTTCTTCAGAGCTGGCACTACTCGTCGTCGTTGGAGAGGGTGTGGTTGGTGAAGGTGTTGTTTGATGATCCATTCGAGTCGTTGATGAAGCGCGTTTCTTTTTCTTGTCTGTTTCAATACTGGATACTTTTTGTGACAAGTATGCTAAATTGGTGTAAAATGGATATGGAATTAAACCACTGTTGTGAACAATGGAATATTCGAGAGAGGTTGCATTCTTGGCATATTCATGAATATTGTCGGTAATTTGACAAATGTACTTGACTTTGGTGTCAAAATCTGGAAAGTCAAAAACATAAACATCGTCATGAGCAATGATTTGAAATGCATTTTGAAGTCCAATAATTTCAAAACCTTCACTCATGGCCAATGAATCAGTACTGGTACTGTCATTGTTTGCAAATGATGATGATGATCATTGTATTCATTTTTCACATTTCACAACATCATTATAGGATCAAAGGTCATAAATATACATTTCACAACATTAAATATTCACACACATTAAATATTCACACCACACACTCGTTTCACTTACCTTGCTCTCCGTTCTCGATCGTTGGATGGAACTGAAAGCGATGATGATGCATGACTTGAAGTGATAATTCCACCGACTGATCCAACCGATGTAGTAGACATGGATGGTAAGCTTGCAGATGCAGGACTCGATGGAGTTGAAAGTGTATTTCTAATTTTTGCTAAATTTGGATCTACACCCCAAGAACCCAAACCTAAAGAAAGTTCTGGAATGTACTTGTCAGCAATGTCACGAATCCATGGATAAGGAGGAGAATCGAGATGAATTCTACATAGATATTTTTCAACAGGAGGTTCCTTTGACTCTTCTTCTTTCTTTTTCTTTTCATCTTTTGGATCCATTCTGTGTGACATGAGATGAAATATATATTATTCAATTTTCAAAAATCATTGGTAAAATGTGTAAAACTAGTTGGAAAATAAACTTACAGAGGTTGTGGAGGAGGTGGTAAACTCACAAGGATTAAATCGTTGAACAAATAAAAATTCACTTTCTGCATCTTTAAGTGTTTGGAATAGGAAAAGAATTTTACATTCTTTAAAACTTCCATTTGATATCTTCGTGTTTGCTTTTCTGACATTTCCTTTTCTTCCATTCCATCTTTAATCATATCTTCTTCAAAAAGAGAAAAGAGTGACACAAGTCTTTCTTCAGATTCAAATGCTCTAATCTTTTCATTGACATAATCAGCAATGTCAGAAACTGCTTTAAGAGCTTCAGTTAAAGAAGTAAAATCTTTGTGATATTGCGATGTTTTGGATAAAAGTTCTGAAAGTAACATTTTGTAACGAGGAATTCTTTGTACTATTGGATGTTCAATGTGTGGTGTGAAATTTTAATCATCATCAACGTTGTGATCATAACGGATACAAACCTGGAAGGATGAGAAATGAATTCAAAGCTCGATTATTCACTCCATGAAGTCCACTCTTTTGTTGTGCCAATAAGAATTTATCCAACTCTGGATGTTCCTTTCTATTGGTTTCAACATTAACCATTGGTTGTATGTATTGGTTGTACGATTTGAAAATGATGATGATTCACATTTCAACAATTGTTGACCATTCTTGTCTGCCTGTGATCAGAATGATGACAATTACTTACTTGACATTTCGAAGTATGGTGGCAATGTTATTGTATTGATTACAATAAGTCGTGTAGCTCTTTAGAAAAGGAGCATACTTGAGAAATATTTCTCCGATTGTCTTTTCTGGTTTCTTTCCCATTTCCTTTTCTTCTTCCATTAATTTCTTCAAATCTGCTAAAAGTCTTCCATTGGTATTACCTAATTTGTTTGTATGATTGGTGTTAAATGTCATCATCATGGCAGATCACAACAAGTGTTAATATATATATATAAATATATAACATAAGTGTTAACATATATATATAAATATAACAATTAAAAAATAACATTGTCGTGACGACGTCATGAACAACAATTTTATAGAATCATCCAAGTCGTTTTCAATTCCAAACGATTTCAATCAAATTCACGTATGATAATACTTACGAATAGGACCTAAATCATTAAACACTTTAATATGCATGGATTTTGTAAATCCTAATTCTTCTCCTTTTTCTAATAAAGGTTTTTCATAGACTTGAAGCAACGTGTCCAAGTTGTTGACATATTCTTCTTCTGTTTCAATAACTTCTTCGAGAATTTTTTGTCTCTTTCTTCCTTGTGCACTCATGATGTTGAAATTGTTGAAATGGTTGTGTTACAAGATTCGGAAGATCACGACGTTGGTTGTGATATAAAAGGAAATTTGATGAAGAAGAAGAGACTTTGTGGCACAACTGGTGTGGTTGTTGTCAGGGATGTGGTTGTTGCAACGATAGAAGTTGTACCTCGTATCGGCAATGAACGCAATTTTTTTGATGTTTGACGGCGACAACGTTCCTTCAGATGTCAATGAGTTCTTGTCAACAAGAGCAGTCTTGGAAAGAGTTATCGCAATTTGGCATTTCCATTCTCTTTCAAAAAGATCTTGGACAACTCAGGTATTAAACAAGATCAAATTTTTGTCTTTTAACAACTTCGAACAAACTTGTCATTGAAAACAATAATTATTAAAATGCACACACCCAATGGATTGAAGAATACATTGCATGGTATCCTCATGAATATATGTTTAAAATTGCACAATACTACAATCTACAGATGTTTTGACAGCAACCACTTTAGGTCTACCTGAAAAATTCAATGGATTGCCATCATAGAGTACAAAATTGGCTGGAGTATTCTTGATAATTCTTCCCAATCCAGTATTACCTAAATGGAACATGTCAGCAACATTGCTTGTCATTGCAGCAAGAGCTTGATCAAAATCAATAGGACTTTCCTTTCCTCCTTCTTTTGAAATAAGGCCAGAAATGAATCTAAGGTTTCGAACATCGTGAGCACTGTTACCCATTCCGACTGCTAATTTCACACCAGCAGAAAATAACTCTGAAGCTCCAAACAAGTGCTTGGATCGTTTTGTTTCCCAATTGATTTTGTCTCCTAAATCTTCAGACACTGGTGTTAAAATTACAGAAATATTATGGTCTCGCAAACGATCAGCAATTAGATATGCTTCTGCTCCTCCAATGATGATTAACTCAAATCCAAACTCTTTCTTGAGTTCAATCAATTGTCCAATGTCATCGGCTTGATTCACAATGGCAGCAACAGGAATTTCTCTGTGTAATACTTTCTGGATGACCTCTGAGTTTGAAGTGTTAAATGTTTCTCTCAAGTATGAAATTTGGGATGAAACAGATTCTGAAATACCACCCTCTTTAGAATAAACACCAACCGTCAAGAATAAAGCAGTGGAAGGTGAAATTAAAGACTCGCTCACCAATAATCCTTCCAATGTAAATGTGCTACAAACTCCATTAATGAGTTGTTTTCCTTGTCTATGGGTGACAGAGGTAGTGACTATTTTGTATCATTTGGAATTCACATTTGAAACAACAACTTTTGATTGAAACTGTTGCAATTATTACATACCACCTGATTTCCATGCAGCTCTAATATTTCTTGATCTCATTCTCACGCCATATGAACTCTGTACGGCATACAAAGACTCTGAATTCATTCCATAATTTGTTCCGTCTTGCATATTTGGTTCAGATTCAATATCATACAGACCCAACGAAGTAGATGCCTCAATCAGGCCAGGTACAACAATACCATCCTCAATGGTGTATGTCACATGTCCGGTGGTAGTAGGAATTGGACAGTCTTCATTCGATCCTACACAAGAAATAATTCCGTTACCATCCACGACCAGATTACCATTTTCAAACACTTGATTGTTATTCATTGTGTAAATCTTGGCTCCCTTAATACTATATCCTGATTTGTGTTGCAATCCAAATGATTCAGGATCATAGGAACAAAACGATTGCTCTGATTTTGTTTGTCCATCAACAAGAATGGACAATTGTTCATCTGACTTGGGAACATGATCATCTAAACTGTGAATTGGAAGATTAAAGTCTTCATACTTATTACCGTCAATGAAAACAGTGTTTGGCCGTGCTCCTAATAAGAGAGGGAATCGGTCCCATACGACAATATCCGCATCATAACCCTCTTCAACTCTTCCAACACGATTTCCAACAGCCATTGCTTCTGCAGGAACGGAAGTGACAGAATTCAAGGCACTTTGCTCATCCAATCCGTAGAAATGAGATTTGGCAGCATTGAGTAGTAAATATTTAGCTGAAATGACTGGGTGATCAGATTTCAATGCGACTCTGACATTTCTATTTCTTAAAATGGTTGGAGCATGAACACTGGCTTCCATTGCTTCAACTTTGAATCCAAATAAATCTGCAAATGTAGCTACAGCGATTTGATTTCTTTCTAAAATGTCAGCAATCTAATTTGACAGTGTTATAAGGAATTTCTTGTCGTGAGAACCATGGTACAACATACCTTGTAAGCTTCAAGAGCATGATGGAATGCATTGATTTTAAATGAAAACTCCTTAGACAAGCGAATCATCATTTCAAGATCTTGTACCTCATAGCAATGCACATTCAATGTCATGTTACTTCCTCGCAGTAAGCTCACAATGGAATCCAGTGTGAGATCATGTGGCCGAGAAGGGGTAGCCTTACGAACACTCTCATTACAATCCCAGTTGTCTTGTTCAAGTTGCAACTTTCTTGCTTCTGTGAAAAGGGAACGCATCTTTTTAGAATTAGTCATGATAAATTGTAGTTCATATTGAAAGCCATCGTATACATACCAAATAGGCCGATCCCATACGTGAGTAAGGAATGACGTGTCGATTTTCACCATAAACTCTGTGAAATTACCAAGTTGACCATCAGTATGAACCTTTGGTGAATATCACCACGATCATGTTTGCTTACCTTTTTGGATTTTCACCACATGCCATCTTTAAAGATCTTTTCAATCAAATAGTATCACGTGACGTGATATTTTCAACAACAAGAACATACCTTCCAGCACCTTCAAAGAGCAAAGATGAAACACTTTGATATTCCGGAGTTGCTCTAAGTTTGATGTATGCTCCCTCTCCTCCTACTACGTTTGCACTTCCTGGTAACACAAGAGCAGTAGTCACTCCACCATGTTTTCTTGACTCAATAATCGAAAGATCTTTTGGATTTAAAGCATCAACAGCTCGAACCATTGGAGTGACAGGAGTGTTTCCCATTTCATTACCATCAGCATGACCTCGAGAGTCTCCAGGATTTGAATAAACGCCTAAATGTGAGTGCATGTCCACAATACCAGCTGTGACAAATCGCCCACCAACATCAACAACACTTGCTTCACTTGGATTGTATAAATTATTCAAATCTGAAGATCCATATTGGCCAATCTTTTTGATTTTTCCATCTTCAAATAGCAAATCCACATGTGAAATTTTAACTCTTCCTTTTGCATCAATATTCGAAGTTGAAATAACTTTGGCGTTTTTCACAACCACATATTTGATCGTTTGCAAAGGTCTACTATCCGTATAATTACGATCTTCATTATATTCGATTTTAAAAGGAGGAATTGGCAAACAATTAGGTCCTCTTGGATCTACAATAATTTTTCCAGTATCGCTTCGATTGATAAATAGAAAAGATCCAACCAAACACAACACCACAATACCAATAAATACGACAATTAATACGAGAGCCAAAATGGCATTCTTTTTGTTGAGTTTAAATATTTGCTTCATTCTCCAGGTGAGTCGATTCCAAAAGGATATGGATTGGGGAGCTGATGAGTCATCATAGCCTTGTTCCGAATCGGCAAACGCTTGTGACTCATAGGGCCGAGAGTTGGACATTTTTTTGTAATGAAAGTGTTTGTTCGAGAATTTTTAAGATAATGTTATCCAATCTCCGAAACTCCTGCAAGAACACATTATTTGAGTCCTGAATGAATGTAGTGAGAATTTACCTCTATTATTGATTAATGAACAAAGGAAGAGTGGTAAAGATTCCAAAACAGGCGAACTTTACAAAAAAAAATGAAAAAGTTGGCAGTTTTGGTTTCTTTCGTGGAGAGTCGTGGGGACGGATTTCAACGAGCTTGTTGTTCCGATCCGAACCAAGTAGAGGAAGAGAGCTCAATAAAACGATCAGAATCTGTTCTTTTTAAAGTGCAATGGAAGAAAATGATGAATGTAACAATAGATGAGAGTGTTAGAAATGTTCGGAAGGAAATTGTTGGCAGTACCATGAAAACATCCAATCAAAATAAGAATGATGATGCCTTTATTTTGGGAATGAGAGATGTAGATGGAGAGTTTGTTTGGTTTGAAGATGAAGAAATGATTCTTGATGCTGATTTATTGTCGAATTTATGTAAACGTTCTTTGATTATTTCTCAAAAGATGCCACAAAAAACAAGGCCAACACTCTTTGCTTTTCCAAAATATAGCACAGAGAATGTATCAAAGTTGTTGAGTGTGAGTCATTTGGATCAATATTCTCTGGAAGAACAATTGGTAAGAACTGAGCTTGCAGCTTGCTATCGATTGTTCGATTTGTTTGGATGGACCGATACAATTTATGGCCATTTAACAGCAAGAGTCGTCAACGGAGATAAGGAACATTTTCTCATTAATCCTTTTGGGCTTCACTACAGTGAAATTACTGCATCCAGTCTTGTTAAGGTAGACATTAATGGAGAAATTGTGGACCCTGGATCCACTGGAGATTTGTTTGGAATTAATAGAGCTGGTTATGTGATACACTCGGCTGTACACGAAGCTAGAGATGACATCTCTTGCGTTATGCACATGCATTATGCTCCATGTGCTGGACTTTCTTGTATCGAGAATGGATTTTTAAAGACTCTTTCTCAAACGAGCTCAATTATTGGAGACGTAGCCTATCATAAATCAGAGGGCATTGCAGTAAATGCTGAGGAAAGAAAACGACTTCAGCAAGACTTGGGATCCAAGAAAAAGATCCTAGTGTTGGAAAATCATGGAGTGGTCACGTGTGGAGAAAGCGTTGGTGAAGCTTTTTTATCCATGTTTATATTGGCTGAGGCTTGTAAAATTCAAAGCGAGGCTGTGTGTATGAACAATGGAATGCCAAATGGAAAGATGATCCAAGTCGATGAATCTATTGCTGACAAATCGTTCGATATTGCACATGGATTTACAAAAGAAGGATTTGGAAGAAAGGAGTTGTGTACTTATATGAGATATTTGGATTACCTATTTGAATCGGGAAAGACATCATGTATTCCTCATTATCGTACATAGCTTTACTGAATTTACAAATCAAAATAAAAGGGTTGGTACATGTGAAAATTGGAAGCATTAACAAACAAAATATGATCACCCTTCTGAGTTATTTCTTCTTGATCACATGCTAACGTATCAGATGACTGAACAAAAGCCAACCTTTCCACTTCCTTCCTTGCAATAAATTCATATCCATTAATTTGGTGAATGTGACCAACTGTCCAATATCATGTGATCAGCAAAAGTGATATACCAACGTACACAAGCACTTACACAAATGCATTTTCAATTTAGGCAGAGTGGGCAATTTACAAAGTAATTTTTCACATCCTCTGTTAGAACCAAACTCATTCAAATCCAGAATAAATTTTGGAGGTGTGTGGGTGATGAGAATTTCCACATCACTAGGAATATTGTTCCACATGTCTTCGATATCCTTCTCGTTTTTGAAATAATACATGTTATCGTAGCTTTTCAAACTCTGAACTCGCTCTGGTTGATTCAGATATTTTCCAAATTTTTCACACAACCATGAAAACATGTTAGGACACCATGGAGATGCATACGCTTTTAATCCTCCAATTTCAAAACAATCATCTTGCAGAAATGTACAGTTGGTAAGAAACTTATTTTGAATTTCTTTGATCAAATAGATAGTCCACAAAATTCATTGCAAATAATATCGTAAACACAAACCATGTTTCGAATATTTAGAAATGTGTGTTTCATGATTCCTAACAAGTTCAAATAGAGTGTTGATTCAACCAAATGATTCTTGTTAAATGACCTTACCCACAAATCACTACAATATTAGAAAAATTGTGTTTAATCTCTCCAAGCCAATCATTAAATTCTTTCATCTGTTCCTCTGTTCCATCGGTCATATCTCCACAATGAATCAAGATCATTTCCTTATTTTCTTCCTTGTCTGGAAATTTTAAATGTCGATGGAAGCCATGGGTGTCTGAAATCACAACAATTCGGATACCTAATTTCAAATCGTGAATAATTTGTGATTGTTCTGACTCATGCTTTCGATGTATTTTAACGGGTTCTTTGGTTTGCAAATTTCGCAACCATTCTGGCTCAATATCTGATGAGTTGGCTTGCTGCATTTTTTTGTAATTGTTGGAACGAGATTCGAGTGCGATCAACCGCTTAAATTTTGATATTTGTTAATCGTTGAAAATTTGAAGTTATGCTCGAGTTCAAGCAACGTGTCACTCTTTTGTAAAGATTTCCATAACGCAATTTTAATTTCGACCATATTTTGTTAGAAAATGATTATTGCATCATTAAAAACTTTTCAAACATTTCCTTATTCATGGATGGTCTTCCCTTCCACAACTCCTTAATAACCCTGTATGATGGTTGTGGATTGTCAACAAAATCGAAATGGGCATACATTAATCTTTCTGCGTCTCTCAAATCCACAAATCCATACCAATCGATGAACCATGGTTGTTTTTGCATTTTCTTGTTTTGATAGATACACACAACGTTTCCTGCATACTTGTGACCTCCTAAATGATTCACTCTTCTCAAAACAATGTCTACTTGTTGTCTAATACAAAAATCACGGAATGCTTCGTACAATCTTGGACCACAGTATCCACATCGTTGATCTCTTTGATGATGACAGCAAATTAAAATAGTACTTTGGTTGATATTTCTTTCAATCTTTGAGGTGTCAACGTCGGAAGATCCCTGACCAGTCAAAACAAAGTTGATAAGCTTGTCCAATTCAACTTCATCTTTGACATTTGTAAATTTCACTTGCTCGGGAAACATTACAAAAGTATTTCCCTCCACCTTTTCTCCATCGTATGCTTCTGCAATACTAATTTTCACTTTTTTCTTTTTTAAAAGAGCAGCTGCTTTAGAGAGCATTGGGAATTGTGTTTCTTCTGGATTTGAGTCCCATTCTGTGGCACGAACTCTGGTTAGAAACAATAAAAGAGAATTATGGGCTGTGATCTTTCCGACAAGCTTTTCAGCTGGATCCTTGAATTCATCACGTTTAAATCCGTATGCACACTCACAATCAATTTGTTTGTTCACTGGTAAATTCTCAGTATAATGAATATCGTAGAGATCGTAGACACATTTTACAAGTTGTTTTAAAGCATTAAGCTTTTGAGTTCTCTCATCGGAAGCATTTAATGTTAATCCTGCTTCGATTTCCTTGCTAGCTTTTGCTAACATGTCTTCAATTTCTTCCTTTGTCAATGTTTTCGATGATGATTCATCTTTACTTGACGATGATGATTTTTTGAGTAAATATCCCAAAAGTAAGGTAGTGCCTGCTAGGAAACCAGCAGTAACATATCCCGAATCCATTTGTTGGTGTTGTTGTGTTTAGAATTTAATTTTGAAATAATCCGATGATGATTGAATGTTAATCCAAAGTTTTTTGCTGATGCAATTGTGCCAAGACGATTCTCAGACTTTGAATTTTTTCGGATGAAATTTTTCTCAAACGAATGAGGAAACTGAGTCGAGAAGATTCCATGAATTGCACAGGGACAATCAAAAGTGCAATAGAATAAATACCAACTAGACTGGTATTCGCACCATCTTGCCTTATTAGCTGTTCTTGTCTTTTTCACTATCAATTCCAAGATTTCGTTCTCGTCGAACATCAAAGAACAGGGTCGCTCTCTCGTAAGAGCATTTTCATCGTTCTCGCGTTCCTTGCATCCAAAATAAATGTCCTTCAAAACAAAAACAAATTCTCCACGAGCTCTTGCAAGATTTCCCAAAAACCATCACCACACTCGCGAAATTTCGTGGTTCAGTGCACTTTGACTGGATAGTTTTCATCGTTGAAAAGTGTTGTTGTGAATATTGTGTTGTGATATCATTTTGATTTGTCTTCGCCAATAATATTCAAAAAAGAATTGGGTCACTCCTTTTTCAACTCCGAAAAAAGGAACAACAAGGTAATGCCACCATCGCTGGCTCTGTAACCACACCACCATTTCCACAACATTTCCAACTGGTCATTCCCAACCACAACTCTTGTACACACCGAAATTCATTGTACTCTTTATCTTCTTCTTGTTCAAAGAAGTTATGTCAAATTTAGATATAATTAGCAGCTGCATTCATTGATCATCACCACAACAATATCATCATAAAGAGATGGGATTATGTTGTTCAGATATGAGATCCGAGGATCATCATCTCGATGATGTATCCCACGCAAAATCATTTTCTCCTCGAAACGGAAACAGTATCAATACATTGGAGAATGAAGATGAAGATCATCATCAAATCCACCACCATGATTCATCCTCTTCCTTTCATCCATTACCCGAGTCCATCAGTCTTCATACCAAAACATCAGCAGCATCATCATCTCGTGGTACCAACATTTCATCATCACAACATGGAAAGCATAAAAAGGCTTCTCTCATCACCACGAGCCTCCGCACCCATGTTCATAGTTGTTCAGAAGGAGAAGCCGAAGATGAAGATGGCATGATGGAAGGACAACACTCCCCTTCATCCTCTTCAACCCGAAACAAAAAGAAGAAGAAAAAGAAGAGCCGATCTAAGAAGAACAATGATAGCGTGAGTAGTAGCAGTAGTTTGGTGCAACAACTCAAGAAATCAACCTCTGAAAAGACTGCTCTCTCAGGTCATCATCATGTTTTAGATATTACTTCATCATTTGCACAGAATTCTCCTCGATCCAATTACTATTACTATGAAGATGTCATGCCAACCAATCACGACGATGAAGATGGAAATGAATCATCGGCTGATGAAACCACAAGCCATCATCATCCAACAACAACAGCAATACATCATCATCCTCACTATCATCTTTCAGCGAACATACCTCACTCTAACAGCACGGCTTCCTATTCTTCCGTGGTTAAATACTCTAGCATTATTCGGAATAAGATTGAGTCTGCTTCAGCTTCACTTTCCAGCGGTTATCCTCAATCGGCATCCCATCATTCTAATCATCACCCTCCTCATCCATATCCAACACCTTCTCCTTCACTATTGACACTAAGTTTACAACAACAACAAATTCAACAACATATGGAAGCCAAAAGAAAGCAAGGAAAATCTCGTAGAACTCTCTCTGAATATCAAACAGAGAATGCAGAAAGTAAACCGATCACTACCACATTAAGCTTTACTGAAAAGAAAGCAGGTCCTGTCACATCCAAGCCAAAACAATCTGCATTGGATTATAAAAAGCAGCAACAATTACCTTTGGTGCAATTAGAAGAAGACAGCGAAGAGGTAGAAGAGGGAGAAGACATTGAAATTTCAGACGACGAGTCTTCCTCAATGGATTCTGAAGAAAAATTGGACAAAATTCAACAACAACAAACTGGATCCATTCGAAAGCATCCCCGTAAGCATCCTCCTCAAAAATCAAGTGTTGAGGGTAGCTCAGCAACGAATTCGTGGTTTACAATTCCAAATAATTTACCAAAAGTGAATCGTGTGAAAACAAAAGGTTCAAGCAAAAACCAAGTCGATTCCAATACCACGCTCCTCTTCAAGGTCATACTTTTGGGTGACTCATCGGTTGGAAAGAGTGCATGTCTATCGAGAATTGAAGGAAATGCATTCTCAAATTTAACACGAAAAACTGTTGGATTGGAATTTACGACCAGACTCATCGACAACACGGCACTACATCAAAATGCTGCAGCTTCTCCCAATTCACATATTAGCATGACATCGAGTCCTCCTGGCGGAATAGTATATCCAACCAAGCACAAAATTCAATTACAATTTTGGGATATGGGATTTGATAGTTATTCAGAGGAAGCTCTTTTTAATGCCTATTTGAAGGACGTTCAAGCTATCATTTGTGTTTATTCCATTAATTCAGTTTCAAGTTTTGAGAGATTGAAACAGTTGTGGAACACTCAAGTGTTGCCTCAGTTATTGAAGAATTGTTATTTGCCTCATGTCAAAATTGTATTGTTAGGAAATAAGACTGATTTGGATGGTGAACGTAGTGTTGATTATAGTCAAGGATTAGAGTTTGCACGTGCAATGAACAAGAGTATCTTGAACGCCATTTACTCTTCCTCTCCAACCAATAACAATGCCCAACAATCCTTGGACAAGATAGCAGCTAACTCTTCAGAGTTTATGACAGAGTTAAAGACAACCAAAAACGAACCGTTTGGTAATACCTCAGTGAGTTTGGACGACAACAGCCTCACAGCAAATTCAAGCTCTTCGGTTGACGATTGTGATCGTGTCGATGCTGTAAAATTCTTTGAGTGCAGTGCTAAAACTGGCCAAAACATTGAAACAGCAACTCAAACACTGGCTCACGATCTAGACACTTACTTTTCAAATTATTTATAAACTTGAGAGATGTAAATATGCATTACAATATATTACGGCTAAATATGCATTTAGATCTATTCCATTAAGGATCCTGTTTCTTTTGTGACAGCGTCCTTTTTGGTGTGCTTTGTGGCGTTCTTAAGCTTGGCACCACTACCTTTAATCAAGTCTCTATCATCAATCTCTACATTGATCGTCTTGAGTTGCTTGACCTTCTTTCTCGTTTTTCTTCCTCCAGTGACTCTATCGTGGAATCTTGTTCGCACTTTTGTGAGTGTAGACATGAACAGGTCATTGTTAGCTCCATTCTTGATGTTCATGAAAAGGTAAATATTGTAGAGCACTTGTCCCAATATTCTATCCACATTCTTGAGAGAGTTGAAACACAAAGAAAGATTTGGAAAATCACAATCTGTTGTGACCTGTCTCTTTTGTCCATTTCTTAAGAACTCAACAGCAAAGGAGCTTAGAGAAATGCTAGCATTTTGAGATATTCTTTCTACAATTTCGAGGTATGGCAATAAAGAGGTGTCCAAAATCACATTTTGGTTTTTACAACTCACCAGTTGACTGATATGAGTGAAGGTATCATCAATACCACTCAATGCAGCGAAACTGCTTGTTCCATAGTATTGAAGCTTGCCGTCATGCAATGCTTTACAGAGTTCTGAAGTTTGATACAATTTTTCAATATATTCAGATTCTTCTGGGAATTTCATTTCGGAAAGTGGTAAATAATTATCCAAAACATCTTTGGCATAGTTCTTACAATAGGCAATTACAAATGTACTGTACGTTTTCAATAAAATTCGATTGTAGTCTTTAAATTGTGACAGAATATTTGCTGGAAGATTGGTTTTTGTTGAATTCTTTGAAGAAATTTCTTCAAAGTTTGTGGTACCAAAGTAGTTTTCCAACTTGAATGGTGAAATATCCCAGTGTGAAAGCTTTCGGGGTTCAAAGAGAATATTCAAAAGAATGAGCAATTTTTCACCTAACATTTCAACCTTTTCTTCTGGTCTGAGTGTTGTTTGCTCAAGCTTTTCATTCCAAGTCTCTAAATATTGCCCAATTGCTCCTGTTTGCAAGAGATGAATGAAAAGGAAGTTAGCAGGTTCGTTGTGGAAAAGACTAATGTTAAGTTGTGCAAAATCACCCAACGAGGCATCTTGTGATAAATAGAGATTTCTTCTTAAAAAGTCTAGCATAAATCTAATGCAGAATTTGTTTTGTTTTTCAGAGTTGGCTAAAATTTGGCCTAAATAGAAAATCTTCTTGTTCACTAAACGAGAAAGATCATCTGTGACAATTTGCAACTTTTCCTTCTCGTTTTGTGACTTATTGAGGAGAGATAACATCTTGAGCAAGAATGTCGACCGAAGACCCATAGCACCCTTAATTTTTGGAGTTACACCAGAAAGTAATCTATTGGCAGTGACATGAGGAATACCATAAAGAACAACTCTACCCTTAACGTCATAACCTCTTCGTCCAGATCTTCCTGCGCACTGTTGGAACATTGTAGTTGTTAAATAAATAGAATGTCCAACCATTACAACCGTCTTACATGGCATGTGAATACCAAGAGCAAGAGTTGAAGTCGAGATAACTATCGGTAAGCATCTAAGTCTGAAAAGTCTTTCAACTTCAGTGAGATATTCGCTTGGGCAGCTGTGGTGATGCACTGCCACACCAACTTCAAGAGCTTCTCGAAGTTCAATTGGAATTAATGATCCAAATTGTTCCAAGCTCTGTAAACTGTAACGAATTTCCTTCTCAGACCTCACTTTCTCTAAACCAGATGAGTAGAGATGGAAATAATTTCCAAGTTGCGAATTGGCACGTGCAGTTCTCAAGTGGGCTGCAACTTTTCTCACAAGGAAGTCACACATTGGTCTGTCAAAGCTGAAGAATATTGAGGGAAGTAATTTGTCTTCTGCTAAGCGTGTAATAAGTGGAATGATATTATCCTTTAGCCATCCGTCAGTACCAAACTTGTGCTTCGATATGATCTTACTTGAGGTCGTAGAGACTACATCAGACTCGGAGATGTTATCAGAATCTTTGGCATCCTTGGATTGCAGTTGGGACTCGTATTCAACATCCATGTTATCAAAGCTTGCCTTAACATCCTTTAACAAAGTTCTAGTAATTTCAAGTAAAAATTCATGATTTTCAACTTCACTAGACATGTTAATAAGCCCTTCCTTCATAGATTTACCATAGGCCGCAAATTGTTGACGTCTAATAAGACCAAAGTTGTTAAAGAAGGTATCAGGATTGTAATGAGTCAAAAATTCAGTGACAGAAGAGGGTACAGGGCGTGATTGTTCTGTCCATGATTGCTTAATCGAAAGAGCAATCTTGTACAACGTAAGACATTGAAGCGGAGAAAAGTTTTGCATGTGAGAAAAGAGCACAGTGTCAATCGAGTTTGGATTCAAGGTTGCCATAGGATGGATTTCTGTTAACTTGTCAGTTGCAGTGTCATAGTTATAGAATTCAAGAGGGCGTGGTCTTTCGTCATGAACCACTAGTTCTACGCTCTTTTGTTGTTCGTTCAAGAATGAAACATGAGAAACGATATCCTTGTTATAGTTTTCATTTAACCAGCCTGCAAACTCTTTTGGATTTCCAATGGATGCACTGAGGGCAATAAATGGACATTCCAATAAGCTCAATACATGTTCCCAGACTTGGCCAGAAGATGATGACTCATTGATACAGTGAATTTCGTCTAAAATAATGTATCTCATTCTTCTCTTCCATTCAAGATTTTCAGCGCTGGTCATAAGATTTTCGAGCGATTGAGGGACTGTAATTAATACTTGACAAGTAGTGACATTGATCTTTTCTTCTGATGTGTACATTCCTAGCATACTGGAGACTCCATATTGAGAGGTGTTACTGTATACTTTTTGGAATCTGCTGTACACTTCAGCATACGCTTGATTTACGAGTGCTTTTGTAGGACAACAGTAGACAATTATTGCGTCATCTGATTCTCTTAAAACTTTCTCAATGGCAAAGAAAGCAATGAATGTCTTTCCTGAGCTTGTTGGAGCACTAACTAAAATAGATTTGTTTTGAAGAATAGAGAGAATCATTTGCTCTTGCCAAGGATCTGGAGTGAATCCAAGACTCTTTGCAGATGGCAAGACATAATTTTGTGCAATGCTTGAAACTGAACTGGTGTCGTCTGCAGCTTGAACGGGTTCTTCTTCGGCTTGTTTCTTGTGTGTGGATGATTTTTCCTTCTTGGGATGACCTTTAACAGCTTTGTGTGATTTTGAATCGATTACCACTGTCTCGGGTATTTCTGGAGGAGGAATTTCAATGTTGCTGGCACTTTCAATAATGGCACTATTAAACATCAACTGAAACTCTGCAGACTCTGGTTTGTCATTGACAGAGTCAGATTTAACTTTAACGGTTTCAGATGGTAGGGAGTCAGAATCTGACTGTTGCAATAAATTATCCTTGATAAGAGAGCCGTATGTAATGTCTCCAGAGTTAAACTTCTCTGCAAGTCGGGAACCAAAGTTAACAAATCCAAGATCGCAGAGCATGTTGATTAAACTCTGAGTGATGTTCTTCAAGTCAATCTTGGTGATTGGTTTAACTTTCTCAGTTTTTTCTTTCTTGTCACCCTTTGCTGGTTTCTTATTTTTGACTGGCTTGGACGCTTTTTCTGATTTTTCTTGACTTGGTGAAGTTAAAACGGATATGTCTGAGATGTAGGTATCACTGACGAATTGGGAAACAATTTCATAAATTCTGTTTGCAATTTCAAAAGGTTCCCAGTACAAGTAAAGAGGTAAATCAGCTCCCCCTGAGAGGTTACTTATTTGTGCAATTTGTGAAGAACTACCACCATCCGTTGCAGTGGTGTCATCCTTCTTCAAGGCACTCTTTTTCTTTTCGTCTTTTTCTTTTTTGTCCGTTGGGATTGAGTCTTCATCGCCGAAGCTTAAGAATTTAACACCCTTTTTTGGCTGATTTTGTCTTCTCAACGAGTTTTGTAAATCTTGTCTATCGAGTAATAATTTTCGTGCCATGTATTGAGCTCTGAGTAAAGTAAGCTGAATCCAAACAGTTTCACATGTCATTCTTTGTTCTTGCAATAAATTTGCTGCATTGTAGCTGTCAGAACTTCCAGATGCTACTTTCTTTGAGCTATCGGTTGCTGTGGATTGAATGTTTTGAATTACTCTGATATCTTTAAAAACCCCTTCAAGGAGAAGCTTGATTAGATTTTCATATGGCTCAAGCTTAGGACCAAGTTCCTTCAGTTCATCCGACTTGTTCATAAACTCTGAAAACTTTTGAATGTACTCTGAATACCTGGATGCTACCTCATTGATTTCCTTTTCTCTTTTCTTGATGTTAGATTCAATCATCATAAGTCTAACCTTTGTGGATGGAGTTGCTGACGACACAGAAGTACTGGCAGAAGCAGCAGCTTCCTTCTTTTGACTGGTTTTAGTAGCAGGCTTGGATGGTTTTGATTCTATTTGTGGACTTGTGTTTTCAACTCCAGCAGATTTTGCAGTTTCAATAACTTTCTTGTCAGAGAGAGATCGAATAGACTCTGAATAGTGGTGCAATCTTTTCTGGGCATCTTGAACTTTTTGTTTTTCCCATTCTGTTCGTGGTCCAGAGAAGTCATTTGGAATTTGATCGAGATCTTTCTTCACTGAGTAATTAATTTCCTGCTCTCGTAGTGGATAGGACTTTTCAAATCTCAACTCTCTAGCCTCGTCCTCAGTGAGATTCTCTTGAATTTCCTCTTTTTGTTCAACAACTTCTTGTGGCTCTTCTTTCAGCCAGTCTTCTTTCTCCCAATCCTCGATATCTTCATCGGTTTGTTCTTGTTCGATGGCTTTTGGCGCTTCTACCTGCGCAATGGATTGTTCTTTTGATTGGTGAGGTAAAATAAAATCGACGTCGTCAAAGAGTTTGTTGAGCGATTCGTTGTCAATAGGCAATAACTGCCGAAGTAGGCATTCAGGGTGAGCAGGTTTTCCTTCAGTGACAGGATTTTCAGCTACTAATGGCTTCACAGCTGTTTCCCACCAGTGCTTATCTGTTGAGAACGATGCCTTTTGTGGGTTTAAACAGGTACAAATGGTCTTGAACATTTGTTGCAGCTCAGTTGGCAATAGTGCAGCTAAAATTTCATCGTCATTGCGATCATTGGTCAACTTTTGAAGAATTCCCATTGAATATAGTAATGTGGTCACCTTTGTGAACAATCTAAAGTCAATCAAGTCATAAAGATTGATATACGTTGGAATTTGCTTCAATACTATGAAAATTGATCGCATCACGTGCTGATTAAAGGACATTAAAGGAGATGAAACATTTTCCAATAAATATTGAGCTCTATCTTTGAGAGGAATAACGTATTGTGTTAGCACAGATAATGTTAATATTTTGGCAAGAGATAAAGAATTTGGCACTGACAAAGTCTGACGCTCAAGTGTATCTTTCAATGCTAGCACGATCAATTCAATTCGTGAGCATGCGTTTGTAATCCATTTGCTGAAATATTCATCTTGAATTCCCTTGGTTTCCTTTTCGACCAACCTTGAAATTTCATTTCTTGCTTCAGAAATATTCTTTGCATCATCGAAAATTGCACATTCAGAGAATAATGTTGAGATTTCATTAAACCTTTCTTCGTTAAAACATTTGGTTAAAAAAATTTCGGCATCCTTTGGTTTGAATGAATGAGTCATAGCATCACGAATGGCAGAACAAAATCCGATTACTGTGTTGCCATAAAAGCACAAATCATAAGCCACAGTGACGTGTTTGATAAGAACACTGTCTGTGCAAAAGAGGTCATCCATTGAAAAGCCAAAAGGTTGTAGAGCAAGAGTAGAGATGATAAAGGAGGGTTTTCTTTTCGTTAGTAAATTTTCCCATGAACTTGAATTGTACCATGTGTCATTCAATCGAGTAACTATGAATAATTCGCTTGTGACATATCTTTCACAAACTTTAGACAAGTGATGAATAATTACTTCCTTTGCAAGCAAAAAGCTGCAAGCCAAATAACCAAAAGGAATGTTCTTTTCTTTGTGAATCTCATGGGCAAGATTCAAAAGAAATGATGCTTTGACACACTTATCATTGCTTGTGTCGTCGAAGAAAACAACGTCAATTCTCATATCTCTATCCAATAAATTCTTGATAAAGGATTCAACAAGATATGTCAAGTGAAGAAATTGCCCACCATAATTTGTCCAATCTAACTTAAAAATTGAGCTGTTGAGTTCGGTTTTACCTAACGAGTCTCTCAAGAAATGTGTTAACAGTTGGTCTCCATTTACTACAACTAAATCTAAACCACCCTTTGCATCGATTAAGTCATATTGGTTGAAAGACACGATTTGTTTAATCTGCTCTATAGTTTCAATGCTGATTTTTTGATGTTTCCGAGAAGGAAGCATTGATTGTTGTATCAATTCTTCATCTTCTTCCACCTCTTCTTCCTCGGCAATCGACTCCAAAATTTGCTCGGTGGTTTCTTCTTCCTCCTCCTCCTCTTCTCTATAGGATGTATCGTATTCGTCCGTCATGTTGTTGTATTAATTAGGAATTCTTTAAATTCGTACTTGTGATGATGATAATAATTTAGAGCAACGATGATGAAGGCTTAACAATAGGTGTTATTTTTTTTGTTTTCAAAAATTTCTAAAAATATGTCGTCCCTTTGTTTGTTGAAGGAATGTAATGTCGAAATGTTGGAATGGAAGAAAGAATGCTTTATTTCATGAATGGTTCAGGGATTGGGAATGAAGAACATGCTAAAAAGCATGGTTTTAAGCATTTGCAATCTCTGTTCCAAATCTAAAACACACAGAATTAATTCTTGATTAGGATTGAATGGTTGTACAGGATTGTTATAATGGTTAGGGTTCAATGAGAGACAGGGTGTTAGCATGGGGTAAGGATGAAACAGGCAACACGAACTTTGCGTCATGGCTGGCATCTCACCATCTGTAGAAAACGAAGGGCTGGCAACTGGGGATTGCAACTCTTCATTACACTTGAAAAAGGAGATATCTGGAGACTCATCGAATGAAGGACCCTCTGCTATCAAATTGGATACCAATTCTGTTTGTGGTTGGCTATTGCTGGCTGAAGAAGGGTTTGGTTCCTCGTTCTGCTTGAGGTCACCATTCAGCTGCTCTTTGAAAAACATTGCTTGCAATGTTCTTGTTGGGTTGTCTACATCTAAACATTCGGTATAGTCCTTATCGTTCAAAGAGGCCCACGTCGGACGAACAAGATATTTACGATTGCTTACAAAACACTTGTTATCATTCTCAATCATAAATCTCACCTCTGTGCGTGTTCCCAACACTTGAAAAACTTGTTTTTCTGATCGCCACCTGTCCTTGTTCATCTTTGTTTGGGTCAAACAATCAATGAATTTGGATTCTACTTGTCCTGAATCAGCTGAACGGAAAAACGCAAATAATCTACATGGAGAGGTCCTGTTGAAAATACCTTCGGGTGGAGTCACTTTGAATTGTTTTCTTCCTGCGAACATTGGACCAACGGTACCCAAACGAATGGTATCACCATCGATTTTCTTGTCAAACATGTTGTTGTCATTGATGTTGAATAATTGTGTAATTATTCTCTCAGTGGTGCTTGTGGTGAGAGACATATCGATCACAGAAAAAGAATGGTTATGGATTGTACGGGACCGTTTTGATGATTCTTTGGGCATGATGGGTAGAGGAGTGATTGATTGCTGTTGCCAGTTGTCGAGGTTTTTTTTTCTTTAGTTCGAGTGTTTGCTCACAAAGACACAAAAATTGCAAGCACCCAAAGCAAATATTTTTGCAGGTAACTGCTACGCGATTGGATGGAGTTTTTGTAAACAATTGACGCCTATCAAACTGTCTCTGTTAGTCACGCTCTAATTTTAAGAGAAGAGTTAGAGCTGGTGTCAAGAGGTTTAAGATTTTGATGAGATGTCATTGACTTTGCCTTAAACCTTGCTTACGAAATTCCAGTTCAAATAAGAAATTTATTTTCGTAACGGTTAAAAATTTAATATTAAAAAAATATGCCTGCAACTCGATCAAGCACCAAGAAGAGTATGTATTCAAACTTGTGAATAGCGATGACAATCATCGTTGTATGATAATCGGAATCATTATATGTTGGGTCATCATCACTGTTAATTTATTCGGAGTAGATGCTGGATCTTCAAACAAGGATGACAACTCCCAACAAACATCGAGTACATCTCAACACCAGCACACATCCGATGAAGAACGTGGAAAGAAGTGGGATGCATTATTGAAAATGAAAAAATCAATTCAAAAACAAAAGAAGAAGAAGCAGTTAGCCACTTCCGATTTGTTATTAACGAATGCACTGATGAAAAATCAACAACCTTCCTCATCACCTTCATCATCCTCCGATAATACACAATCATCATCTCAACAATCATCAACAACATTTATCTCATTGGATTATGCCAGTTCAAAGGTAGAGGGAAATATTCAAGCAATTTTAACCAATCACTTGACGAATCTTAAGAAAGAGTATAGACAATGGAAACAAACTCAAAAATCAATATCAAACATGAAATTACCTACAAATCCCTCCGATCTAAACCCATTAATGTATATCTCGTGTTCTACAGAGCAAGGTTCAAGTGACGAGATTGATATGCATCTGGGAAAAAGATTTGAATCACATGAACAAGACATGACCGACTCGGAGTTTGCAACACCTTCTTTGCTTACAAAAAAGAAGCATGCACTTTTTACATCTAGCTCTGAGGGAGTATTACATGCGTCTAAGGAAGAATTAACTCCAGAGAGCTTTCGAAAATTAATAGAAACTGAAAAATCTAGATTATACCTGCTTTTGCAAGAGGAAGGCTCTGGAAAAACCAAGTTTATTTTAGATTCTCTTTTGTCGTCAAGCTCGTATTTATTAACCTTCGATTTTTCTGTGAACATGAAAGAGTTTGAACAACGCCACCAATCATCATGCGGAACTTTTTATGTTGGAAAAAAGTTCAGCTCAACCAATACAAAAGGCTCAAAACATGTTTCAGGAGGATTTAACCCACAACCTAAAGCTCAAAACCTTGTTCAAGAGACGTTTTACGAAAATTTGGTACAAAAATTCACATCTGGGAGTAATGCAACCCCTCAGTTCATGCAACCTACAGAACATGCTAAAAATTTTTACATTGTACGAAGAAGCTTTCTATTACTTATTTATGTGCACATGCTTGATCTACTAGCATATCTTCAAATGAAAAAAGATGCAAAGAAGTTATTAGAAGACATGCCAGCCACCCCTACAACTCCAACAGAACAAGTTGCTAGGCCAACCAGACGAACAACTCGTCAAAAAGCAGATGAATCAATTTCTAGAGAAGAGCTACAAGACCAAGGAGAGGCATCACCGTTGGATTATTATTTATTTAGGAGATATGAAAATTCGTCTCTCACAAAATTGTATAACAATGTTCTTTCAGGCATGAACACAAAATTCACCTCACAACAATTTTGCCAATTCCTTACTGATTATTTATTGGGCAATTCGCCAAAAAGCGAAAAGGCTAGGATTAACCTCGTTTTTGACCAAATTCAAGACTTAATTGATCCTTCTAGGTTTTTGTACATTTACAAATCTAGATTTGACCACGATGGGTGTCAAACACTGGCACCAAATCAATTGAATTCAAACCTCAATCAACAATCGCATAATTTTGCTTCTCACATTTTTGGAAATGCATACGGGAGTGGCAGCGCAATGGTGAGTGGAGGAAATGGAAGCTCTAGCTATCAATCTATTTTAGAACCAGTCATGGATGCTATTCAATATTTTTCCAAGCATTCAGATGCTGTTTCGAGAATAGTCATTGGAAGACCTTTTGTTGAGTCATCTGGCTCTATTATGGAACCACCTACTCCATCGTCACGCCCTAGAAGAGCAGCTAAAACTCCTAAACAATATGTGAAGGAGCGATTATCATTAATGCAACATTTACCATTGAGAGAATGTGAAATTAAGATTATTCCTGACGTTTACAAATTTTATGAAAATATTGAAAATATTAAGAGTTTAATACGGTATTACTTTCCAAATATTAACTTTACAAAAGAGATGTCAGACGATTGGGAGAAACTACTTAATGCTTCAGAAGATTTCACTGCACCACAATCTATTACCTTCAATAGTCACTTTTTGTTTGACAAATTTATTGGACATTTATTGCATCTACAATTTATTCAACTCAATTCCAAAAAAGCTGCGCTTAGAGATTCGCAGACAGACGAGCAAGAATGGTTCGAAGAGAATGCAAAAAAGATCCTACACTCAAACTATCCGTCACTATTTCCACAACAGCAATTGACGGACTTGAGCTTTGAGAAGAAGAGAAAACGAACAGTCATTGAAGAAGAGATCAATTTTGATGCATTGCCATCAGAAGATGAATTTTCAGCAGAAGAAGTTAAGCAACAAATAGAATCAACTCCTTCCACACCTCCTCCTGTCATTTCACCGAAAAAGAAAAGGACGCCAAGTAAGAAGGAAAAATCACCAAAGAAGGAAAAAAAGGAATCTAAAAAGAAGAAATCAGAGGCCAAAGCAAGTGAATCAAAGTCTCCAAAAAAGAAAAAGACCAGCGAATCCACCTCACAAACAGTTGTACTTTCTATTGAACACAACAATACCGTTGTCCAAGAAATTAAGATGGATGCTCCTTCTACACCTCCATCATCTTCAAGCAAAAGTGAAGAAAAATCACCTGCCAAGTCCAAAACTCGGAAAAGTCCAGGACGCAAGCCCAAAACTCCACGAAAGAAAAAAGCTGACACCGATGTACAAAGCACTGACGAGAAATAGTTCAATAAAAGTGATAAATGTTGAATGTAAATGTAAATCATGTGAGGTAGTGAGAAATCTTTTGAATTCTTGTACTTAGTAATCAAGTTACTTATACATCCACATAAACGTCAAATTTCTTAGCGAATTGTTTCAGAGCGACCTTCTCTTGCTCGTCCAAACCACAGTCCTTCAAGACCAAGTATTTGACACTTGTTGCTGCGATAAACTGCTCCAATGCCTTACTATGGGGTTTCAGGTTGAATCCACTAAAGTCTGCTCTCAATGCATGTTTGTTTTCACATAATCGTACAAGCATTTCACAAATTTCCTTATCCACACTGAAGAAGTTGAAATATTGCAAACATCCTGAAAAATCAAATTGTGTAAATTTGCATTTGGGTAGCAAGTTCATAAATTCGTCACGTTGTTCTTCACTAATGAAATAACTACCTGACATGTTCAAATAGTATTTGAGAGAGAATTTCTGTTGCTCATTGAGCATGGATAATTTCATATCTTCAATCATATGTTCAAGCCAAATATCATCTTCAGTTCCTGTACTGCTACTCCTTGCAGAACCACTACTATCACGTGGAGAAATGGTAAAAGTACTCAAATTAGGAATACTCAACCTTGCTTGTGAAGAGCCATGCACTGGAGAAGAGTTGTTAGAACCAAATAATGATGGTGGTGTCATTTCTCTCGACAACAATGCTGATTTTGGAGAAACACTTTCGGTGCCTGACCTCAATGATGGAACAGAAAGGTTTGTAAATGCAAAACTATTTCTCTTTGGTCTTCGATCGACTTTTGTCAATGTCACAGAGGTCGATCTACTTCTTGATTGAAGAGGGCTACTTTGTTCACGTTCTTGTTTAGCAACAAAGAGTGTGGTTAACACTTCTTGCTTTGTTCGTGGCGTCATGGCACATTTCACAGAGAGTTCAAATACTTGAGCAATATTGGAAACAATGAGAGATCGTTCTTTGAACACGGAATTCATGTCATGGTGTCGTTGTGCCTCCAAAACTTTGAAAATCATGTTTGGTTCAAAGGAACTTTTAAGCTCCAATTTTTTACAATAGTCCAAATAAACTGAAATATTATCTGAATCATTTCTTCGATTTCGCAATAACGAAGGATCACATTTGATATGATCGCATGGTTGAACTTCCTTAAATATTGTGTCAATCATTTTGCAAAGCATGACTCCATCTGAAATGTTTTCATAAAGTGATTGTTCAGGTTTGTAATCGTTGGGCAATAATTGTGTAAGCCAGTTCGATAATGCTTTTTCTGCAAAAATTGTTTCTTCGTTTCTACGTTCGATATCGGATTTATCTTTTCCAATTCCAATGCCGGCTCTCAAAAGATTGAAAATGGATTTTCCTCTCACTCGATCAATGAAATTGTCATCGATTGTGAAACCTTCTTGTTTCATCATGAGAACGAGCTTTAACGTTGGATCCGATTCAATGATAAAGCTTTTCTCTTGTACTAAATATTGTCTCAATCTTTCACATTCTTCCATAGAGTCATTGAGGTCGATGGTCAAACTCTGAATTTGAGTATTGAGAGAATTGGTCTTGGTTTGAATGTCTTGATATTCTTGTGTCAATTTAGAAATTTCAACATCCTTGCCAGAAAGGCATTCATTCAATCGTTGAATTTCTTTCTCTTTAGACTGGATGGTAAATGATCTGTCATCGAGTTCCTGCAGTTTTTGTTTAACTTCTCGTTCATTATCTGAATTTTTAGTAATGAATTCAATTAATTGTTTGTTTAACCTATCAATTTCTTGTGTATAGGTTTGAAGTTTCTGTCTATACTCATCATTCTCTTTTTTGAGTTGATCATTTTCAAGAATTGCTTCTTTAGCTCCACTATCGAGTGCTCCTAATTTGTTTTCTAACAATTTTGTTTGATGCTCGAGTAAATCTTTTTCTTCTTTTTCCCTTTGGAATTGATTTCTCGTCTCTGCTTTTTCTTCTTGAAGAATTCTGATCTTTTCACGTTCCTGATCGAGTTGTGTGTGAAGTCTCAATGTCTCTTCCTCTTTTTGTTCCAGTTTCTTTTTAAGAATGTTGAGCTCTGTTTGTCGTTCATTCATAACAATATCCTTTTCTGAAGAGGTTCTTTTGAGAGACATTAATTCAGAGTAAATGCTTTGACGCTCATTTTCCTTTTGGTCAATATCATTCTCCTTCTCTTTAATTGAATTGTTAATTCTATTGATGGTCTTGTTTTGTTGTTCAATAATATTGAGATATCCTTCATTATTATTTTTCAAAGTCTTGTTTTCAAGTTTTAGCTGATCGATTTGCTTTTCCATTCGATCTTTTAAGGATTTAAAATCAGCAAGCTCCATATTGCAATTTTCTAATTTTCTTGTTAAAGAAAGAACTTCAGCAGTCTTGAGCTTGTGCTCTTCTTCGACATCAATCAACATCTTTTCCTTTCTTTTAACTTCTTCAGTCCAGCGCTGAGTGATCGTTTCCACCTCTTTTCTCATATCTTCATCTAACTTGAGCAGTTGTTTTTCTTTTGTTGACAGATTTGTTTCTAAGCGATTAAAGATTCAACAATTTGTTGTTTCAAAGTAAATATTTGTCTCTCAAAATTTCGATTCTCTAAATTTTTTAATTCCAAATCGAATTTAATCGTTTCAATTTCTTTGGTTTTAGATAGCATGTTAGTTTTTTCTGTTTCGAGCTCTTTTGTTAATTCTTCACATTGAAATATCAAGTTATCCCTCACTTGATTTAAGAAATCAATTTCTTCACAAGCTTTCTCATTCCACATTCTCAAGTGTTCAACTTCTCTTTCGGACTCATCCAATAATGCTCCAACGCTGTTGAAAAGTCGATCGAATTGTCTCTCACACAAAGCATCCACTGCTGCGTGTTCCTCTAAGGACGAAACAGTCTGTGATGTCACGACTCCATTTCCTGCTGTCAATGAGCTCATCATTAGTTGTTGACTATCGACATCAGGTGTCGTAGGATGTGAAATTGGTTGGAAAGAGTTATTATTCAGCAGTTGTTGTTGTTGTTGTGGTTGAAACTGCTGCAGTTGTTGTGAATGGTTCATGTATTGGTGTGGTGGGTGTACATACATCACTGGTTGTTGTGATGTATTATTCATGTTCATCATTCCCATGTGCACTCCATTGCTTTCGTTGACATTTCGCCACAACGAAGGAGTCGAAGCAGAATGCATCAACACTGGATGACGATGTGACATTGGACTTGTCATTGAAAATCGTTGTGAAGAAGGTGTTGAAGTTGTTGTCATCATATTGTTCATGTATCGATGTCTTCGAGAAGTACTCATCGGAGAAGGAGTGGAATACATGACACCATAATGATTTGGAGGAGGAAATCCATAATTGTTGTTTGTGTTGTTATTATTGGAATTGGAAGAATGATGACTCCGACTGCTATTGGGAGAAGTGTTTGGCACAATATTATGTGATGGTTGTTGTTGCTGAAATTGTGGATAATTGTTGTTGGCAATATGAAAAGCATTAGGAGATTGAAAATTAGAGGAAGAATTCTAATCCAAGTGGTCAATGATTGAAATAATGAACCAATCAATTTGTGAAATGACTTACCATATAATAAAATTGTTGTTGTTGTGGTGTGGTAATCATCTGATTCATCACGAAATTATTATTATTCAAATTAGAAAGAGCAAGTTTTGGAATTTGAAAGTGTGCTGCTGGTTGAGGTATACCCATCATGGTCATTGGATGAGTAGAAACAGATGGATGAGGAGGTGTTGTAGTAGTAGTCGAGTTGAGAAGTATTTCTCTTCCATCGGAGGATGTTTCATCATCCAATACGAGAGCAGTCTTGTCATCCTCTTGTCGATTCTCAAAACAAGTTGTTGTTTTGAGAGGAGTTGTTGTTGTTGTAGAGGATATGACTTGGTTTGTCGGAAGAGAGTGGTGGTAGGGTGTAGTTGCGTCAGATGAAGAAATGGTAACTGGTTGTTGTTGCATTTGTTTTGGCAAGAGGTGTTTTGCTGTCTCTTTAAAGGATTGACTTTTGACAATTCAATATCGTGGCATCTTCATGGTTTTCAGAACACTCTTGAGAGAAAAATTCAAAAGTTTGGGGTCATCTCGATCTTAAAAGATAGTCTCTTTCCAATAATAATTGTTTTCACACGATTATTAATTTCCCTTTGAACTGGAAAGAGAAAGGCTTATTGCTGCAATCATCAAAAAAATGTTTATCGGCAAAGACTCCCGAGAGCAACGAATCCAACAAGTAATCCATCATTTGTATCCGAGCCATCATGATAACGTCCTTGATCCTCATCAATGTGGAGAGAAGGATATTATTTCAACTCATTTCGTATGCGGAGGTCGTCCTCATGATATGAAAACAACAAGTGAAGCCATCTTGTTGCACCGATTCCCGAAAGGGGTGATTCAAGACGACAATTTTAAATTCGTCCAAGACATGCCACTGGAGCATGATGTATCATCAAATAATCATGATTTTAGTGAAATTATTCTAGTTCAATTAATGTACGTCAGCGTTGATCCGTATATGAGAGCAAGAATGCAACCAAAAACACCAAAAGGTTATTTTCCAGCATTTAAATTGAACGAGCCCATGAATAGTGGTTGTGTAGTGAAAGTTTTGGAATCCAGAAAGGGAAACAAGTTCAAGAAAGGGGATTACATATTTGGATACTTTAAATGGCAAAAAGTCCAGGTTGTAAAAATCAAAAGCACTGAATTGAAAGATTATGTCAAGCTAGATCCATCACTTGGTGTGCCACTTTCTTATTATCTTGGTGTGTTGGGAATGCCTGGAGTCACAAGTTATTGGGGTCTTTTGGATATTTGTCAACCAAAAAAGGGAGAAGTTGTGGTTGTGAGTGCTGCTTCTGGTGCTGTCGGTAGTGTGGTAAGTATGGATTGAACTTGACCATTTTCAACACAAACGTTTAAGGTTGGTCAAATTGCCAAGCTAAAGGGGTGTTTTGTGATTGGAATTTCTGGTGGATCCGAAGAGAGTGCAAAAGAGCTTAAATCCATTGGTTTTGATGAGATTATTAATTACAAACAATATCCTCATACCATCTCATTGAAACAAGCCATCGAAAAAGTATCGCCCAATGGAGGCGTTGATTGTTTCTTTGACAACGTTGGAGGTTATGTTTTAGATGCTGTTTCATTGTGTATGAACAAGTATGGAAGAATTTCTTTATGTGGAGCAATCAGGTGAGTGTTTGTTTGCACAGTATGTATGGATCATGTTCGATTTTTCTATTCAGTCAATACAATGAGGACGGAATGGAAACAGGTCCAAGAATGAATTCACTCTATGTGGTGAGAGAATTGACAGTGAAAGGATTTTTGGTGACGTCTTATTACGATAGATACGATGAGAGTATGAGAGATCTAGCAAAATGGGTGAAGGAAGGTAAAATCAAAGCCCTCGAAACCACGGTCAAAGGCTTTGAAAATATTCCAAAAGCATTGATGAAAATTTTCTCAGGGGATAAAATAGGAAAAATTGTTGTGGATTGTAGCTAGTGAAGGATGAATTCAGTACAATATTATGACATAAGATGTGACAATAACCGGTAGCACACTGATTTATTCTTTTTTATTAATATCACAGCAGTATCAAATTTAATGGGTGCTATTAAATTTGATTTTTTAAGAATATTTACAATTAAGGTAAGTATGGAGAATCAAAGATTAGTCACACAAAGTCTGGCTCTTCATCAGCTTTAGTTGGTTTTCATCAAACTTAAAAATGTCGGCGTTTGTCAATCGTTCAAGTACACTACAAGAACGACAAGATTTGTTTACAGCTCGCCGTCTATTATTTTTATCAATTACATCCCCGACATATATTAATAATTTATTGAATATGAAGATAATATTCCAATCTACATTTTCGAGTTTAATTGTCACGTTGTTGATCATGAGCATGATTCGGACCGACATCAGTGTAGCACAAGTTAGAGAAGCAAGATACCAATTTTTCAGACCAAGGCAACATCAACACCCTCCATCCCCATGCCTCAATTCTCCTCTCAATCCAGTAGCAGTCGGAGCGTCAAAAGATTTATCTGGAGTGAGTCATAAATGTGGACCAAGTAATGGAGTGGTGTTTATCCTGAATGATTGGTTGTCATCACGTGTGAATATCGAAGTTGCATCAATTATTTTACAAGAAAAGTTAGGAATTTGTGTAGATTCCGTTGCCCTTACTGTATTAGAAGGTTTGCAACTCATGAATCAACAGGGAAATGAGACACCATTGGTGTTATTAGAATTTTGGAAAATTAATCGCTATGACGAATTTAGGTACGTATAGCATACCCTTTCTACAGAATCTAAAACGACAAAAATTTTGGATTAAACTTTGATGTTCAGAACCTACGTACAAAATGGAAAGTACACCTCAGAAATTGGTGAGCTTGGCCCTCAAGGAAGAATCGGATGGTACATTCCAGAGTTCATGCTTTCTACACGTGGGGGAAATTCAGAACTTGATCAATTTGTTAGATCATATCGATATTTCCGAACAACACCAGAATATCGACTTGTGACGGGGTCGACAGGCTGGGCAATGGTTGACAAACAAATTGTGAGAAATTTAAAATTGAATTTAAAAGTTGAACAACCACCAGAGAATGGAACTGAATTGTATCTTATGAATCAATTAGACAATGCTCAACGTGACAAAACACCAGTGGTTGTGGCACTATGGACTCCTCATCAAATATTTAGTTCTCCCCATCCACCACAACGTGTCTATCTTCCTTCTTATTCAGAAGATTGCAGAAAGCAGTCGAACATTGAAAGAGGTTTAGTGGACTGTGATTACCCCCCTACCACACTATCAAAGATACAAACAGATGCAGTGTTAAAACTACCTCAACAGGTTCAAATCTTTTTAAAGAAATTCAAGTATCAAAGCGCGGATCAAATTCAAATGATGGGTGATATTTATTACAAACAAATGGATCCAAGAGATGCTGCATGTAAATGGTTAAAGAATAATACTGCATTGTGGATGTCATGGCTCAAAGTACCTGAACCTCCGGTTTCTAACCTTCGATTATCGATTGGGATAGCGGTGGCAGCAGCATTACTTGGAATTCTAGTGATTGCCATTGCTACACTCTTTATTGGATGTGTGATAAGGAAAAATTCGATGAGAAAGACTGAGAATCGGTACGCTCCTAAAAATCCTCCAATTTGCATTGTTTTCACACACATTCAAAATGCATCACTCTTATGGACTCTTGACTCCGATACCATGAAGAAAGCGATGAATATTCAAAATAAGGTCATGAGACACAATGTACGAAGGTTTCGTGGATATGAAGTGAAAACTCATTTAGATTGTTTCATGATGGCATTTTCAGACCCTATAGACGCGGTTGCCTGTTGCATGCAAATACAAAAAGATTTATTGGAATGTCAATGGACAAACGACATGATGGCATTTCCAGACATGCAACCAGTAGTATGGAATGGACATGTAGTTTATAACGGTCCAAGAGTGCGAATGGGAATTCACTATGGAAGTGACATTCAAGCTCAATTTGATCCTACCACTCGACGTTACGATTATTTTGGAACCACTGTCAATAAGGCAAGTCGAGTGGCGAGAGCATGTGAAAGTGGAGGAAGAGTTTACATTAGCGAGGAAACTTTTCAATTCATCTTGCATGTCATTTCCGAATTTAAACCCATGTCAAGGAAAGAGTCATTTTCAAACTTAGAAGTTCTCAACAGTCATTCCTATCATTTTAAGCATGCTGTTTCTAGAGGTCAGATCGTTTTTGAAAGCGTGGGAGAATATAAATTGAAAGGTCTAGAAGGAAAACACACCATCTATTGGGTCAAAGACCTTCACAATGCTCGATCGGAATATATTGAACAATTTGAAATGATATCAGCTCAACGCCCTTCTTCATTACAGCTTACAAATTCTCCACCTTTTCGAATTGATTTATCAGAAAAGGCAAAATACGATTTTAAAGTTGCAATTGAAAATGCCCTTAATAATCCATCGAAACTTTCTGAAGATGAAAAATCCATTCTCATTCAGAGATTTGTATTGTGGAGTGTCAATGATTCTAATGATATCACTAGTACATCAAATTATAGAGACAAGTGGATGGAGCATCCTGATACTTCACTCATGAAATTCATTGTAGACCTTCTGTCTCACGACGAAATTAAGGGATCTCTCAATGTAGTCACTCCCACCAACACCGCACAAACATCGGTTCTGAATACGTCAACAGGAAGTCCTAATACTGAGAAACACCGAAAAGAAAGTTGTTCATCATCATCGACCGATCATCCAACGAGTCAAGACGAAGAAGAAGCGATTACCATTCAAAATGAAGAGATTGGTGGAGAAAGCGAGCAAGCAAGTAGTAGCCGTCAAGGAGGAGAGGAAAATTCAAAATCCACGAGTGTGACGGTCGAGTCTGAAAATGTGAATCAATAGCACGAGTATGTAATTTTGGTAATAATATGTTCTCAATATGATCGCAATCGCAAATGCATTTTTGAGCAGCAATTCACGCACCACAATAGAGTCCACAACAAGGATCAAAATGGATGGAAAAAATGATCCGAAGGTTGATCAGTCATTTCAGTCATCGAAATCAATCGAACCAATTCGACCTAACTGCTTCTCTGCTAGCCCAAGACAATGACGACAAACAATTATTGAACGACGACTTGATCTTGTACATTTTACAATATTTATCATCGTCTTGTATCGTGAATGTGTGCATGAGAATTTCAAAACAATGGTTCCGAGTCTCTCTGAAATATCCTCTCGAGTTTAATTTCTTTGAAATGAGACTCAAAGACAAACAAAAGCACGAAAACTTTCAAAGATTTTCAAAATGTCGGATTGATATGAATATCACAACACTAGTCTTGAAATCCAATCATTTAGGGAAAAACGGAGCAAAATTACTTTCTCAAAGCTCACGTATGAAATCAGTGACTTACCTGAGCCTCAGTTGTAATAATCTTCAAATTGAAGGAGCTAAACTAATTGCTGAGAGTGAAAATTTGAAGAATTTAACTCGATTACGAATATCAGGAAATCGATTGCAATCAACAGGAGCAGCTCTAATATTCACAAGCAAGAATTTGAATAATTTGAAACGTCTCGAAATTGGCTACAATAGAATTGGACCCAAAGGACTTGGTATTCCTTCGATTACATTAGATCAGTTAACAACGCTTGACATTGGTGGAAATGCCATCAGTAATGAAAATTTGAAATTTTTAGCATCATGTGAAGCATTGGGTCATTTAACTGATTTAGATTTGAGTGAAAACGATATTGATTCTGAAGGGTTGTCACCATTTGTCCACAGCACGTACATGCAAAACATTACTTCGTTGAATCTTCTCGGAAATTCGATAGGAACTGAACGAGGAGTGGAAATTCTCGCACACAGTGAATTTATGAAAAATTTAACACGTCTCGACTTGGGAGTAAATTCCATAGAAATTGAAGGACTCAAAGCATTGACATCAAGTCCTTTCATTTCAAACCTCAAAGAATTGCATTTGAATTGCAATCGTTTCAATAGTGTGAAACCAATTACTTCATGTTCATATCTCACTCATTTAACTTGCTTGGATTTGAGTTATAATCATATTGGAGATGAAGGAGCTCGAGAAATTGCGAACAGTGAATATTTGAAAAATTTGCAATTTCTTTATATATCCGTCAACAAAATTAGGGATGAAGGAGCACTTGCCATCGCGAAGAGTGAAAATTTCAATCATTTAACAGAGTTGCATCTCGTGGGCAATTGTATCCATGAGTCTGGAAAAGAAGCAATATTGAAAAGGTTCTCATACTTAAATCCTAACCATAACATCTTTATCAATGGTCAAAATCCGTGAATAATGTTCGCTGCCTTAAGACACCGGAAAAGACATTGACCCAGATAAGAGCAATCTTTTCCAAACTTCCATTTGGTAATTTTCTCAAGTTAGTCTACAACTTGGAGGCGGCAGCTAGCAATAGGCTCAACCAAACAACGTGTCATCATTGGCGTTGCAAAAAGATCCTCCAACCAATCCGGTGTTTTGCAAACTTTACAACGGAATTTTTCCAACCAATCCGGTGTTTTGAATTTTTTTTTGGTATCTCTCGCTCCTCTACAAAACCTCGTGCCATCACACCACTACAACGGAACTCTCAAAAAAAAACAATTCAACAACTCATCAACAACAATACTCCACTAAACCATGACTGCTCCATCCTTTGACGAAGTGTTAGATAAACTCAAATCCTTCTTGGAGATTCCTGAAGATCAACAACCCAAGGAATGTCCCTTCAACGCTGAAGAGAAGAAAGTCTTTATTCAAAATCATAGTTCCATGGTCCAACAATGTCCAGCCTTCCATGATCATGGTTGTCCTTTCTCTAAAATTCATTCCGTGAGAGCTTTTAAAGAGAAGTTGAGTCATATCCCACAATTGGAACAACGATGTCCTGCCATGGCTGGTCAGACTCATACTCATGATGTCGTTGCACAGATTATGAAGGATTAACTTTCAAGATGATATCATCATCATTGATCTCCCTAATTTATTTTGTGTATGGTTTGACAATGATGAGCCATTCACGTACATGTATGAACCAGAGAATCCTGTGTATGGCTCTTTTTGTAAAGAAGACCCTAATCTCTAATGTGAATAAAAACTGAAGATGTCGAGTTATGATTATTAATTTCATCTCATCATTGATGTCAGTGATCACGTCTTTACAAAATTAAAATGACACACTGTGGTTGACTCAGCCAAACTTTGTTAGTGTGCTGTTTGGCACTTGTGTTTGGCACTCATGTCGCAAAGACTTGATGCAGAAAATCCAAACAGAAAAAATCAAGTCGTGTCATCGGAAGATCGGAAGGATTCATCCACGACACTTGTGTTAAAGTAATTCAAAATAATTTTTGAAAAATAATTTAACAATGTCCAAGAAGAGGAGTGTGATTCAATTCGATGCATTTCAAGAACAATACTTTCCGCAAGTGGATGCTCTCTTTAAAATTGGATTTGGATTTGAAGAAGATTTACCTGCAAAATTAAATCATTCTTCCATGGGAGGAATGACAACTTCTTGTGTGGCCATCTACAGACATGATTTTCAACAACAAAATGAAGACCATAGTGCTGCTGATAACCATGCTGATGATAAAAATGATGATGAATACTTTGAATTGGAATCGTTTGATCCTCAACTTGCAGATATGGATGGTCAGGTGGTTGGATTTCATCTATTATATGCTCCAAATTGTTGGCAGCCACAAGATTTTCCATTGGAATTCAATGTAAGCGAATATAGTTATGGATTGGATCAATTAGGATTTTGTGAAGCAGTGGCCGTTCATCCGAGAATGCAACAGCGAGGAATTGGAAAGAAAATGTACGTTTGGTCAGAAAAAAAAGTTCGCCAACTGAATCCAAATTGTAAAGGTTTTATTACGCATGTGTGGACCGAAAGTTCTGGAGCTTTGCCTTTGTCTAAGGCAAATAGTAGTAGCTCCTCGAAAGCGGGTGGTGTCCATAGAATCATTAAAATTCACAAGAATGCATGGAGACAGTACTATTTGGATTGCGGACTTGTTTGCAATTTTTGTAATGCAATTTGTTGTTGCACTTCGGCCGAGTGTGAGACTTTATTTAATGCACCCAATGAGAAGTAAATTGACAATAATAATTAATAGTTCAAAATAATAGTTCAGAATTTGAGGATGGGGTGCAGTTGCACTCGACACAGTTTCCATATTTCAGACCATTGTTACGGCAAAGATGTTGAAAGAGTCAGTGGTCGTTGTTAAATACTTGTGGATGTGCTCCATGCGGCATTAATTGATTGTTGCATTTTCAACTTGAGGATGCACCACATTTACCGCAGACAGTTTCGAAGTACTACCTGCATTGGAAGTCTCCTGATGTTCAATTAATTCAAGCATTTCTTCATTAGTGAGAACTGCAGATTCATGATGTTTAGCGTTAAGCATATATGTTTGCGTTAAACCTTTTCCTTTCACTGCAACCGATAAGCACACGTAGAAAAATATTTTCGCAACACTTACCTTCCAGTTTGCGCTCCTCAAACGAGAAACCTAAATCATATACTCTCTCATAAGAGCTTCTTGAAATTTGTATTCGACCAGGTTTAGATGTTGACTCCATTCTTGATGCAACATTAATGGTGTCCTATATGGAGTTGTTGTTATCACAAATACATGTCAAAGTGATCAATCATTATACTTACTCCCCACATGTCGTAGGCAAACTTTTTACGTCCAATCACACCAGCAACGATGGCACCTGTGTTAATACCAACTCTAATATTCACTTGCTCGTCCAAATTATTTCTCCTAAATGTAGCGTTATAGCTTCGGATAACAGAAAATGTTTCCATGGCAAACTGTCATGATCACAATGTGTTAACTTCTTTACTTCATACAATCCATAACTTACCCGAAGCATACGTTCAGGACTGTCAGATTGACCTCCATCGCTATGAAGTCCTCCCGCACAAAAGTAAGCATCTCCAATGGTCTTCACTTTTTCGAGGTGATACTTGTCAGTCAAGTCATCAAATCCAATAACTATTGTATTCAGCATCATGACCAGCTCTGTTGGTGTCAGTTTTGAAGAAATGCTGGTAAAGCTTACCATATCACTAAAGAAACAGGTGACATCTGGGAATTTTTCTGCTATTAAGGAAGCACCTGTTTTTGAAAATATAAAATACTCTTAGGAAATAAAAGCTATAATATTAAAGTGCATACCTGATTTCAGCTGACTCGCAACAGCGGCTGGTAAAATGTTCAATAATAAATTTTCTGAATTCTTTTTTTCTTCGGCAAGTAAGGCATTATGTTTTTTTTCTGACGTAATGTCCTTGATAAATGCTGTAATGACATGCTTCTTTTGGAATACAGTCACGAATACGCTCATCTTTCCTGGGAAGGTTGATTGATTTTTTCTTACACAATCGATTTCCGCCGTTTCTCCTTTCGGATCTCTTTCTGTGACCACGCTTTTCATTGATTCAATCATTTTCTTAATTTCCTCTTGCTTTTCTTTTGCAAATAAGGATATTAGAGAATTGCCAACAACATCTTGTTGCTGATATCCAAACATTCTTTGGGCAGCTGCGTTGAAAACATCAATGCCAAGTGAATTATTACACAATATCACGCCATCAACTGCTCCGTTGATAATGGACAGGAGTTTTGCATCTTCTCGTTCTGAACTGGATGTAGAATTCTGAAAGAGTTTGGAAAACGAAAAGCCCTCACCAACTGAATGATATAGGACAAAATTCTTCAACTTATCATTGGATTCTACAGTTTCAATGCTTACATAATTGAACATAGTCCTCAGAGCAAATGTTGTTTTGGAGTGGCTAGAAAGAGCTTGAAACATTAATATTCCTAAAAGTATTAAAGTTAAAAATCCAATGATTGCAAACGCAATTAATTGATCAATAAGAGGATTGGAAGATTCTTGTGCAAATACATTAGAGAAGCTCACTAATTTCTTGGAAATAAGAGTCAACAGAGTTCCAACGTTGAACACCAAAATAGCATCGTCGTGTATAGCCTTTTTTTCCATGGTAACATCTTCCATTACTTGCCTTCCTTTAGTTATCAGGTCTGTCATCATGTAATCAATTCCAATCTCACATGATGTATCGTTATTAAGGGATGCCCTTGTTTGCTCAAGCGTACAATTAAGGTCTCCCCTAATCATCTTATCCGTGGAAGGAAACATTCCAAGAACTAGAGTTTCGTATGGCTTGATAGAGCTTCCAAACATGCACAAGTTCCAAAAGTATCTTACATTGTAAATTACCTTATCAAAATTTGACTTTATCTTCGATAGCTCAGTTTGAGACAGAAGTGGTAATTTATCAATAGATGTCCCAACATGGATGTATGTCTCCACTATTGAAAACACAGCATCTTGTAAATGTGTCATCGCATCAAATCCATCTTGCATAGTGACGTAACTCTCGAAAGAGTAGGTGGAATTTCTCAAAGCGGTTTGTAAAAACATGCCACAGCAAATCATGACAATGGCAGTCAATAATGCTGAAACAAGTATAAAAAAATTTTGAGGTTTGAAAAGGGCATTCTTTGAGATATGAATTGAAACTTCGTCGCCAACCTTCTTACTAAGAGTTTGAAATGTTTTCCCAATCTCATTCTTGGAAACATTGGAGTGTAAAAGCTTCACCTGCTTATATAATATTGTTAGATCATGTCTCTCGTAAACTAAATAAAGTAGACTGAACACAAAAAATAGTGACAGTGATACTGCCGTGTAAATAGTGAACATGCTATTAACTTGTTGAGCGTTCGCCATTGCATGATCTATAAACGCACGGCAAAAGTTAGCGTAGGCACGTGTAAATGTTTGTTGATTTCTGTACATGACCATGAATGCGTAACTTGAAAATGTTTCTAACATCATTCCTTCCTCGCTCGTCAATATTTTGTCGGTAAGTTCAATTAATAGGTTATTAATATCTGTGATAGTTGCATTTTCAATTGAGCTAATATTATAAAATTTTTCATTAATGCTACCAATTTTTGGAAGTATCACATTGTAATAGGTCTCATGGTAATACGAATAAATAATATACTCAAATTCTGCGTTATATGCTTGTTGTTGTAGTGTCACCAAAACTTGTTGAGCTTCTTGAATCATTTTCTTATTGAGCATGGAGTTCGTAAACAGCTCAGTTACTGGCGATTTCACTACATCCTGGGACATTGTGGTATTCAAGCCAGTTTTGGAAAATATTTGATACCCTCGTAGTCCAACAAGAATATTGGTTGGTACGTAAATAGGACTACAAACATCAATCACATGAACAACATTTCTTGTAACCTGCATTGAGAAATTATATGATAAAGCCACTCCTGCAACCAGCAATGACAAAGCCAATAGCATGTATAAGACATAGATTGCAAGTTGAACAAATCTACTTTGAGGAACGCTTAGAGAACTTCTAAAAACCATTTCTCTCTTGGCTTCATTTGTAGCACTTTCTATTCCGTTAAAGTTGTCTAATGACTCGCGTTCACTTGTGTGCCCACCGTCCTCATTGATATCTTTTGAGCTACTAAATAAAGAAGTAAAAGATTTGATCTTTTTTTCTTCCGCTGAATGCGGATTCATATCTTCTGAAGTATCTGGATGAACTCTGTTTTTGTTTTTCTTGCTGTTCTTGTACATGGATCTTCGGTGCAAGGATTCATCTTCCTCCAAGCTAGAAGCTTCAATATAATACTCATTTGCTAGTTCCTTATTGAATTTGAAAGCTTCAACATATTGGGCATATTGACGTAGCACTGTCTTATCGTTGTAATTCATGGCCAACAGGTGACTGAAAATTTTGTCACATTCTCCAGTCAATGAGGCGCAGCGAATAATAATTTTTTCAACCTTGATCATATCAATTACTTCACTGGTCATCTCCTTAAGATCATGTCAAGCCAAGATTTTTGAAACTTTGTTCGAAAGAAAGACACAAACCTTCCAAAAATGACGATGCAGAGCAGTTAGTTCAAGCATTGATTTTTGAATCTTGGCAAGCACAGTTTTCAATTCAATCGTGTTTCCAGATGTTTTAGTCTCATCAGATATGAAAACCTCAATTTCTTTTAGCTTTTGCCCAATTATATATCTATTATAAATGTTGGGTCTACGTTTCATTGCTCTCTTAAGCAATGCTTGAGCAAAAACATGGGCATTGGGATCACCATGCAACACATAAGCAATCAAAAGCGATGAGAGAATAATCAAGTTAAAATCTGTAAATGTCTTTGAAGATGATGCCGATCTAACAAACGCAATGCACTGCGCTAAATCATGGTCCTCATCATCCAACTTGGCTCCCACTCTAGACATGGTAAACTTGATAAATAAGGTTAACTTTTTAAAATTGTGATCTTCTTGCACTTGGGAATATAGAGCGGAGGCTTCTTTTTCAACAGTGCCAGAACTACCCTCATGTAAAATCATATACTTCTTTCGAACAAAGTTTATAACAAATCTTGTGTATAGTTCCATTGATAGAGCACCAATTAAGGAAAACAAAACAACCATTCCAATAGTCATCATTGACATTCCAATTCCCAAATCTTTCTCATTGGTTGGGTTTACGAAAAACGATATGAGACCTCCAATGCTGGTACCTAAACGAGCGAACACAACACCGCTCACAATAGTATTTTCAAATCTCCTCATCATTGGCACACTTTTGAAAACAAATACTATGGTACAAATAGAAACAACTGTATGAATAATAGAGCGAGCATAGGCAAATTCAGGAGGTATCAAATAATGAAAGAGAATAGAAATAATGTTTCCAACGATAATTAGTGGCTGGAATAGCAAACTATCAAAAATCATGGGAGTAGAGTTGCGTGGATGCGAGTTAGGGACCACAAAGGTAGCAAGGGTCGCTAAAAGTACGTAAGCACAAGTAAAAATAATCACCAGTATGTACAAGGCCATGTTTTGAGTTCCAAAGCATTCATAATCGGGATAACGGTTTAGCAAGTTCATCGAAGATTGCGATTGTATGAGGGTACTATTTGAGCTATTGCTCAATCCAAGTATTACTTCTCGTGTCCGAACCGGTAGGGATCCATAGCTGCAATCAATAAACGATGTCATTACAAAGGTACTAGGGCCAGTCAATAGAATAGCAAGAAAGGATTTGACGAATATCACTTGTTGATAAATTTTGATATATCGGGATGAAGTACGTGCACCTCTCCAACTCAATACATAGATTGTGATGAGCAATAACATTAGAAAAATAACAAAGCACGTGAGCACTAAAGATCCCATAAAAGGCATGATATCCATTGAAAAAGTTACAGGGTAATTTAGCACATTCAGTAGCCAGCTTCCCCATTGCCCATAATGAAAATCAGTAGCACTCAATACTGGCATCCAAATCCAAATCCAAAAATTCCAGCTATAAGACAACAAAAAGATCAGAAACGGCTTCATTCCTTTCTGTCTATGATTATTCTGCATCATGTAGAGAAAATTCAACAGTTCATTCTTAACTTTGATTTGAATTGAGGCTAGAGCATCGGAGCTCGTTTCAAGTGTCTCGCTTGTGAGCAACGAGTCTGAGTGTGTTACTGAGGCCGCCATATTTTTGCAAGCCTTTTTTTGTGTGTTGCTCTTATGAGGAAACGCACATTGCCTTATTGTGGATTTACCGCTTTAGCACATTATGAGACGCCTTCACAGTTGTTGCGTGTGACCCAACAAACGAAAATTTGAAATGATGAGCCATGCATGCAATATTTTTCTAGTAGTAGTTGCAAACTTTTGCTGCGTCGGCTGTATTCACAATGAGTTCACACGACAGCTTTAAAAACCATGAGCAGAATAATGAGAGTGAGATGGGTGCCAAAAAGTAACTCCATAACAAAATCTCTATTTCATAAAGAAAGTGTATAAGACAACAACGATACACAACATGAAAAGAACATGATCATTTCAATCAAATGTAAACTTACCACATGTTTCATGCTGTCCATAATTCGAATTCACGGCACTGAGAGCAGTGATAGCAATGGCAGGAGGAGTTGAGAATTGAATCAAAATCACCAAAAAGAAGAGAGGATCAGTAATATTCGAAAAGCCTGATGGGAAGAGAGCTCTCGAAGCAAACATTAAGGCAACACCAATCAGTGGAAAAATAACCATTTTGATCGTGATGGCAAATAGCAAAGCGGTCGGATTCAGTTTCTTAATTTTCAAAATGTTCCATACATGAATGATAGCTGCCAAAAAAACGTGTTTCACTTTCGCAACACCATTTAAAAGTGCCATTCGAATAGGGGTGTAACGAGTCGACAATGATTCATGTGTGGGCTCTATTATTTGGGAGGAATGACTTGTGTCATCGTCGTGTTTCTTTGAATCTTCCAATAATTGTAATGGATCATGATTGTGTGGTGTTGCCTGAATTGCAATATTCGATCCAAGAATAATGAGAGAAACTGGTGCCACGGCCTGTCCAAAAACTTCACACAAGTGTTTGATGGTGGACACAAATGGAGGAGGGTTCACAATGAGGAAATTTTTCAAGTCCGTACTCACCACAGAGATCATTAAGGCAAGAAATATGGCAGCCAATGGAGGATTCAAAATAATGTTATGAAGCATGAAAAGTCCAAAATTCTTTGCCATTTGCTTCATCTTACTCGTTCGTGAGATGCGTGGAGATGGTTGCACTTGTTGTGAGATGACCTGTGTTGGAAGTGTACTTTCAATAGGTGATGACTCTGTGCTGAGATGATTTTCCTGAATGGGTGTCATTTCCAATTCTTCTAAAGTGTTGGGAAGTAAATTGGACTCGGATGAGGTTAGAATATGTCGTTCTTCGTACTTTTTAAAGGAAAGTTCGTCTTCTTGCAAATTACTTGAAGAAGGCTCGTAGGGGAGAATGGTTTCATTTCCTTCGTGCAATTTGGTAATATTTGTTACAATGTGTTGATTTTCTAAACTTTCTAAACTTCTTGCTGTGTGTGGAGGAGCCTCCAACGACTCTTGAGAAGATCCAGGATCTGTTTGTAATCGTACGATCACTTCTTGTTGCTGCTCTGATCCTTTTCTGTAAATGTATGTTCCTAGTGTGTAAAAAGCAATCTCCACAGGTACAATGAAAATAGAAATGGCTGTAATAGAGCTTTTATATGCCTCAGCGTATGGTATTTTGTAAAATGCAGGTGTATTATCGACAAGAGTATCATTGGCGTTCATTGGATATAACCAAGAGGTTTGATAACCATTTGTTACAACACTAGCTTCATTCTCTGCTTTTTCAATAGGATTCGTAGTAGACAGATAGCACAGAGCTGATAAATAAATTAAGGGTAGAGACACCGAGTTATGACAAAACAAGCTCACAAAATAAATGTCCTGTTCAGTCTTACTCATCTTGTCCATATTCTCCAAAAATTGAGAACGCTTTCCAAACACATTCAATAACTTGGTGGCCATCCATCGAAAAGGTCCCTATGCAATATTTTGAGATAAACCACTCGAATTCGCACCACACAACAACACACTTACCACAATGCATTTAAATGTGAAATTATTAAACACTAATTTACCAACAATGACAGCCAACACTTGATTAATGGCTCCAAATATTAAAATCATATAAAGTTTTTGCAGTAAATCCAATGAAAATGATGTCGCCATATCTTTGAAGAATAATGTAGGAATAAATAAATTGAACCAAATCTTTGATAGAAACCTGAATCGGACCAAATCATCACACCAAGATTTCGTGTGTCAACAACACACTTACCTGATGTGTTCTGCTGTAATGATTTTCATTTTGGTTAGAAGAAAACCAATCGAACACTCGACAATGACTTCAAAAGTGGACGAGAAGCTGGTAATAAACAATGAGGCCTGAAATGCAGCGGATGACGTTGTGGTCATGTTTTTCAATATTGTGTTAAAAAACAAATTCCGAATGATAAATAGTCGTCGAGTAATTATTTTGTCTGTTAGATCTACTACTATGAAATAGAGGATGTTATTCAGGTACTAGTTGTTGAAAATTGCACACGCGTACATCCACACCCGAATTCCTTGTTGCAAACGATTGGTTTGGCTCACTCCAATCAAATTGGACAATTTTTAGGAAAGTTGCACAAAAAACAATTTTGAACTCCACACACCGAATTGGCCATGTTACTTCGAAAATCATCATTGTCATCATTACTTTCCTGTCATCATCGTTGCATAAAAACAACGAGCAGTACCACACCATTGAAGTCATCTCTCATTCATCATGATTCTGTAAAATTAAAATTATTATTCATTGAAAACTATTCCAACGGAGTTGCTCAAGCACATGCTCATTTTCATCATCATTCCTTTATTGCTCTGAATTCATCCAATAATTCATCCAAAATTTTGCTCAAAAACACAACAGTCGGAACCACTCCCACGAAACCTCTCAAATTTAAAGCATCATCATCGGATCCAAATAATTCATCTTCTAAAGGCGACTCGAAAAGCAAGCCAAAAAGTAATTTCTTTTTCAATTTAACACTCGGATGCTCATTGGCAATATTTGCATTGATGCAATACGTTAACTATCATGAAGATCTTGATCCAGATGCAAATAATGATGATTGGAAGCTGTTATTTTCTTCTTTGGAAGGAGAACAAGATCCATCAAACCATACCAAGGTCAAATATTCGGTGTTCACTAAACGGCATCACTTCAAGATGAACGAGTTTATTGCCATGTCTTCCAATTCATATATTACACAAGTGCAAGACGAGGAAGGTGGTGAGAATTTAATCGTGCTCTACAATCCCATCAAGCTCACGGAACAAACCAAACAACATCTTAATAGCTTGTTCTCTCCAAATCTTAGAAATACTTTTGTAATTGTTCTTCCAAATACTGAACATACGTCCTTCTTTGGAGATTATTATCACGATTATTGCTACAAGGAGGCTTCGAAAAAGCACAATGCTCGAGTTTTATTTCTTTGTCAAAAAGATGCTAAGGACATGTTTATTGAGCTAGCAAGGAAGAATATTGTTGTAAGAAAAGAAACCCCAGTGACAGCAGAAATTAATATTGAGTCTGATTTGTTTATGGAGTTTGGAAGATTTTCTGCCGTCTCAAAGAAGGAGACAGCAAGAGATCAGAGAAAGGAGATTGTGGACCTGGTCACCAAACATTTTGAAATTATCAGAGTGAAAGGTATTGACCCAAGAGTTGAGGAAAGTTTACTTTATCACAAAGCATCGAAAACTCTAATGGCTTGTGACCTGATTATGAACTTAGAAGGCCACACAGCTCAAGATCCTATTATCAAACTGAAACGTCCACAATATGAGCCTTATGTCTTGAAATACTCTCGACATTTTAAGTTTGGAAAGGAGATGGATGCTCCCTATCTCGACAAGAACATGTTACATGATATTCCAAAAATCAGAGAGTCTCTCAATCAAGCGGTTCGCTTGCCATGGAATGGTGTAGGAATGGCTCATGGAAATACCATTGTGATTGAGAACACACCTGAAGGAAGAAAGAGAGAGGAGGAATTAAAACAAAAGTGGCTATCTTCTTGGGAATCTAAATTCACAGCTTAGTAAAAGAAGGATGCTCTCTATTTTGGTAGGTACAGAGATTGGATTTTGGCATACAAAAAAATGAGCAATAATGTCATCACGCTACAAGTTGGACAATGTGGAAATCAGGTTGGACACTCATTTTTTAAAGCCTTATCCTCGCAAATAATTCAAAAGAAAACATCGTCTACAATGATCGGAACACAATCAATACTTCATGAGGAAACTGTTTTACCATTCGGGGATGGAGCTTTGGATTGCTTTTTCAGACCAAATACATCAAATACTGGAGATTCAATGATAGCGAGAGCAGTACTTGTAGACATGGAGCCAAAAGTTATACAACAAACACTAAATTTAACGAATCGGAGAGCAGAGGGAAATTTATTTGAATACAGTGCCGCAAGCACGTTTCACAAACAATCGGGAAGCGCAAATAATTGGGCCTATGGATTTAATTTTCATGGGCCAAATTCTGCTGATGCAATCATGGATATTGTGCGGAAAGAAGCTGAACATTGTGATGGATTGTCTGGATTTATGCTTCTTCAGAGTATGGCTGGAGGCACAGGATCAGGGCTTGGATGTTATCTTTCGGAGCAACTTCGTGACGAATTTCCTCATTCTTTCATTTGCAATCAAGTGGTTTGGCCTCACGAAGCTGGAGAAGTTATTGTTCAAAACTATAACACACTTCTCACACTACAAAAATTATATGAAATTTCAGATGCTATTTACATTTTCAAAAACGATCAACTGGATCTTACCTGCAAACGATTAATGGGAATTCCAAGCCCCTCGTTTAATGACATGAATAAGGTAATTGCAGATCATCTCACATGTCTCACATTACCAAGTTATCATTCAAACAACCCAGAACAAGAATGTCAGTTACTATTTGACCCAATTCAACACTTGTGTGCTCATCCAGCATACAAAATTTTGAATTCTAGAATTATTCCTCACATATCTTCAAAAAGCAAGGATTACAGCGTTTTTAGATGGGAAGGTTTATTAAAACATTTACATCAAATGCTGATTGCTGACGCACCGATTGAAGAATGCATTAACTGGAAGCTCAACACCACAGATAAGAGATGGTTTGGCTTTCTTAATAGATCCATTTCAAATTTAATGATTTTAAGAGGAAAAGAAATTAGTGGAATACCTGCCGACAGTATCAGTCCATTCTTTAACAAGAACATTTACTCTAGTTTTTTGTCTCCTAAAGAGGCAATGAAATTTTATCTTAACGAAAACCCTGTTGGATTCAATGGTTTTGAGAAGACTGCCTATTTGTTGAGTAATTGTCAATCCATTGTCTCTCCTCTTGAAAAAGTAATTTCAAAAGCGTTCCAAATGTTCAACGCAGGAGCTTATTTGCATTACTACAGCAAATACAAAGTTGGAAAAGAAGAAATGGAGGAAATGTTTATTAGGACAGAACAAGTATTATTCGACTACAAAAATGTGTAATTAGAGATACAGAGTGCCGTAAAGAAAATTTTGGAAGGGGATTGGAGTATGTGGTGGAAAGTTGGATCATCATTCACTAATGGTAATACAAGTGATCGATGGCTTTTAGTGAAATGTCAGAAAATGCCCTGTGACCACTCTTTTTAGTTTGCTTGAGCATTCTGGCCTTGGTTTCCTCTTCTTCTCTACTGCTGTTCCAACTTATCAGAACAAACGATACATCACTCCCAGAACCCAGATCTGCAACTTTGTATTGATCATGAAGCAAGTATTTGGCAAGAAGGCCATTTCCCTTATCAGATGTTTTTGTGGATGGAGTAATGAGGCCACTCAGAGTTATGGAGTCTGTGTTTTCATCATAATCATCCTCTATTGAGTTGGAGAAGCTGCTATCTGTGTAGATGTATTTATCCTCAGAAACCAAGAATACATGATAATATCCAGAATATAATTTACAAGGGAGTGAACATTTGGAAATGTTAAAATTGAGCGATCCGTCTGTTTGAGTCCACTTTTTAAGAATGTGTGGCGAGGCAGCCTCCGCATAGTACAAGTCACTACACATATGCCCACCGATACATCGTACAATGTTTGAAATCCTTTTTGGAGTTGTTAGTTTTTCTCGTTCAATAATGATAATTTCAGAATTCGCTGTAGGATGATGAGAATATATATTAAGACGATTATCCAACTTGTACTTACATGTGTGGATAGCAATTCCAGAATCTGTATGAAAAACATCAACAATTTGGCAATTTTCGTTAAATTCCTTACTAATTTCCATCAAATAGGTGTCTTCTGTGGCTGTTGCTCCAATCACTTCACCACATGCATAGAGTTGACAATTATTCATCACAATGGACGTTGAGAAGGTACCACAATCTAAATGAGTGACTTTGTTAATGTTAAATGGATCAACATTAAAGTTACCATTCTCAATATTCTGTATCATCGATTCTGTTAATTGTAATGGATTGAACTTTTCATTATTGAGGTATTGAAACGTATGTGTTTGTGGCTTTCCAAATAGTTGGCCAAAGTAAGAGTGACCACTTCCGAATACCAAGTTGTTATTGAGGACAATCATGGAATGGAACCAACCACATCCAATTTTGTCGATGGAATGAATCTTTTCAAATTTCTTATTGAGCTTTTCGAGTAGAAAGGTTCGTGTTTTTTCATTTACCTAGAAATCATATGTATGATCACACCTATAAATTTAACCTAATCCTTTAAATACACATACCTTCATTGTTCCTAACTTATTTTCAAGCAATGCCAATTCCATCTTCTTGGCATGTTGCAATTCTTTCTTTAATAAATCTTCAATGGGCCGAAACAAGAACTTGGGAGTTTCATGCTCTAATCCGATTTGATTGTATGTGTTCATACCACAGACGAGCACTCTGTTATTGGTGGCTGTATTTTATGTGTGATCAACAACAACAACATTTGCTTCAAACATTTTTCAGAAACTGAGTAGTCTACTTACTTGAAAACATCAAACTCGACCTCCCAACAGCAACCTTGTCAATCAACGACAATGTTTTTCGGCTCTCTTCTTCGCTCATTTCCAACAGCTGCGTCACTTCAGTAAATTCAGTTGCTCTTTTCACATCAGCAGACAATCCCTGTGTGATCCGCATCACAGAATCAAAAGTTTGAAACTTTAAATATTGACAATTCTTGAACCTACCAATTGTCCATCCGTATTGAATCCTTTCGTAAACAATCGTGTATTATGTGGTCGCAAAGTCATTTCCGAATCAACACCAATCGGTTTGTTATTCAACAACAACAATAGAAAGTTAATGGTTTTTTGATGTGTGCACACACAATTCGGAAAGCTTTTTGAAATGGTTATATGAACACCACTGCAATTCGTTTTTTTAATTATTGAGTGTGTGGAGTGAGTGATTGATAATGTTTGAATGAGAGGATGTTGAGTGCATATGCAGCACAACTCCTTAGCTTACCTAAAAAGACAAGTCCCAATGCCCTTGACATCAACGCTTGTCATTTTCAACACAACCACCACCGTGATGCATCATGTTCCAATGATCACCAATGATATCGCAATATTCTCGTTGTTATATTCAATATTCAAATTGCAATAACAAATTCTTAAATCCTGATGAAAATTTATTGATGACAAGCTGATTTTTCAAGATCATGATTGAAAGAAGATCCTTGATGAGAACTATCACCTAATATGGTTTGTTTTTCTGCCAATTTTCTATAAATTCCATCTTCCATTGCAATGAGCTCAGCATGTGTTCCCTTTTCCTTAATTTCACCTTTCACTAACACATAAATCACATCACAATTTTGAATGGTCGACAATCGATGAGCAATTGAAATGGATGTTCTTCCTTTCATTAATGTTTCCAAAGCAGCTTGAACCAAAGCTTCAGATTCAGTATCTAATGCGGACGTGGCTTCATCTAACAATAAAATCTTTGGATTTTGTAAGAGAGCTCTGGCAATGGCAACTCGTTGTTTTTGTCCTCCTGAAAGTGAAATTCCTTTTTCACCAAGTAGGGTATTGTATCCATTGGGAAGATCCATGATGAAATTGTGACAGTTGGCAGCTTTTGCAGCTTGTTCAATTTGTTCATTTGATACATTTTCATTTCCAACAGCATAGGCAATGTTTTCTCGAATAGTTGTTGCAAATAAGATGGGTTCTTGTGTCACAATTCCAACTTGACAAACCACAGTCATCAAATGTCAACAACCCCAAATAAAAGTACTTACCATTTTTGTGCAACCATTTGGGATCGATATCCTTAATATCTACACCATCAATGAAAACACTTCCTTCCTCTGGATCATAAAATCTTTCTAATAAACCAACAATGGTTGATTTTCCAGAACCAGAAGGTCCAACAAGAGCAATCGACTGACCCGTTCGAATGTCCAATGAAAAGTCTTTGAGGACAGTGACATTGGGACGAGAAGGATAAGAGAATTTCACATTCTTGAATTCTATTTTTCCGACCTCTTGTCCTAAACTCTTTCCTCCTTTAAAAGGAATGGCTGGTTGTCTTTTAATGACTAATAACAAGGTTCTTTGAGAGTTCATGGCTTTGGAAATGTCTGGCAACATGATAAATGCTTGGGCCATTGAGAAGATTCTTTTTCAAGAGTTATTGTTTTCAATATTACCATATTATTCATTTAAATTGTTATATTTTGCACTTACGCAAAGATTAATAAACCAAATACTTTGACCAAATCACCAATAACAATCACTCCATCGACAACCAAATTTCCACTTTTAAATGATCACACAACAACAATGATATTCTTGTCTTGCATAATAATACTTACGCATACCTATTAATGTATATATGAAATCATGATATTCCATGAAATTGTTCTATAGTGTAACAACAACTTACCAAAACGCAAGAGAGGTTGTACCCCACAAGATCAAATTTTCAGAACCCATACTCACTCCCTGTGTAAATGCCTTCAATAAGCCATACAAATGAAGCTTTTTAAGAATGAATGCAAATTGTACTTGTTCTCTCTCTTCACATCCCATACTTTTCACAGTTTTAAATGCAGAGACAACTTCTGTTGCTTTGGAGGCACTCTTGGCAATGATCTCTCCCGATCTCTTACTAATCATTTCAGTGAACTTTCCCATAATTCCACCAATGGCAATCATTAATGGAGCAGTGGAAATGGTCACACCTGTCATTTGAGGACTACTCACAAATGCAAGAACCAAACCAACAATAATGGTCGTCAAGTGTTGCATGACAGAGGACAATTTGTTGGTCCAAGCATCTTGAATCCTTGAAATGTCTTCACTCATGGCAACGGTCAATGCTCCAGTTTGTTTGATATCAAAGAAGGCAACTTCTTGACGAGTCAATGCGTTGAAATATTCCCTTCGTAATGAAATACCAATTCGTTCACTGGCCCAACTCAAGAAAAATTGAGCCATAAAACTCGAAACCATTCCTCCAATAGCAACACCTGTGAATTTCAATGAAATGATGGAGATGGCATTTCTCATTTCATCTTGAGTAGGCATGACTCCATTCACAGGTTGGAAGATATTAATCAAGTCACCAAATATGAATTGAAAGACCAACATGATGACACCAGTTCCCATCGAACCTAACATTCCTAACAAGATTAAAATCCAACTCCATCCAAATGATTTAAAGATGGTCCAATGGTCATGATAACGAATTTTGGGTTCTCTCGAGTCTTTGATTTGTTCTTCTTGTGTGGAAGGATCCTTCTGTTGAGACGAGGAGGGTGCAGCGGGATCAAGATTCTTCTCGACCATACGATTGTTGTTGTTGCTGTTTGAATTTTCTTCTTCTTTGGGATGGATTTCGGGCATTTTGTTTGTGATTGAAAATGGTGAAATTCGAGTGTGTGAGAGAATTTATGGGATCCATACTGTGTTCGAAATGTGCGCCTCGCCGAGGAGAAGAAAAAATTGTAATCCCGCACAACATCGATTTTTGAATGGCTTCTTTCCCAATTCATTTACTTCATTAACTTCACCAACAAATCAAAATGTGTGCTATCTGTGAATGTCCCATTCCTGAGTGTCTATAAAACTCGAGATGAAATTGTTGGGCTTGTCTCATAAATGCACGATTTGAGGCTGCTTTTTTTAACACTGTTGTAAGGTATTGAGATGGTCTTCAATTTTTTTGAACACTCCTCCATAAAAGTAGAACTTGGCAATTTTGTATCTGGACTGTAAGAGATGATACGCCTTCAATTCTGTCTTTAACATTTCCAAATCATTGGTGATATTTCTTTTCACTTCTGCCTTAATGACCTTTTGGAAATGATATTCTGCAGCAAATGAAATATGGAGAAGCATATCAAACGGAAGCATGTTGAATTTGGGGTTACGAATGGCATTGACAATGGATTGTGCACTCGATTCGATCGTGTATTCAATCATTGGAGTTCTATTGGAGCATTTTGATAATAAGGCAATTCGACATCCATTCTCTGCAAATTCATAATACAAATCCACAAGAGAAGAATTACCAAAGACAACTTGTTCATACCTTTTTGCTTCATTAAAAAGGGTTTGAACAAGAGCATTGACTTCCATGCAATTTGTGGAATCGATCAAGTGTGGATTTTTGAGATAATACTCCCAATCATGATTGGATTCAGAGAGTTGGTCAGTTTTGAAATATGTAAATACTGCTGGTATTGCAATTAGAAATCGTTCAAAGGTCATTTCGTGAAGATTCTTTTTGTCTTGAGTGTTGAATATAGTATGTTCCAAGTAATAAATTGCGGTCATGAAAATAGCTTTGTGTTTTTCATCTTGGGATGGATCGTTTTTCAGTCCCTCTTTGAAAAAGAGTAAAATGTGAAAATAAAACTTGGATGTGTCCAATCGCTCAAACCACAATTCATACAAGCACAAGTTGAGATAGGAACAAGCCACTCTCAAACTTGAGTAACTGTCAAACACTTGAGAAAGATGTTCCTTCGCTTGTTTGGCAGATTGTTCAGATTTCTCAACTTGTCCCATTTGACATTCACATGTTGCCTTGATCGAATAATAGAGAGCAGCCAATTCTTTCATTTCATTGTTAGAGAATGTTCGAGTGTCTGAATTCGGCGATGATGACTGTTTGTTAGAGCTCAACAAAAATTGTTCCAATTCTTGTCTTGAAACCATTTGATAACAAGGTTCCACAAAATATAAATCCAAAATTGCAACATCTTCCTCTTTCAGACAAGTATTATTCTGTGTTGCTTTGGGCTTTCTTTTACAATTGGTTGTGGTCGTATAATTACAGGGTGTTCCTCTTAATTGACATGCATGACATGTTGGTTTTTTTCGATCACATTTTCGATGTTGAGAACGACAAGAATCACAAGAAATTGGTGAAAAATCATTTTCAACGTTTGATGATGATGATGTGGTTTCTCCCTCCTTTTTCTCTACAGCCTGTGAATTGGACATCCATTCAACATTCATGGTTAATTCATTGTCATTGTTACAATCGTCAAAGTTTACAATTTGATTTGATTCAAAAAACAAATCATCAGGAAAGTGAAAGTCAAGGAGCATGAATGGATTCATTTTTGTTGTTGTGTTTTATGAGGAATCCTTTGCAAGAGATGAAAAATCTCATCTGCTGCCTGTAAAATGTGCTTCTCCTCGGGTTGAGGATATTTTTGCGCACCGCCAAAATTGAAAATTTTAAAACCGAGGGACGAGAGTTGTTGTTCATATGCAGAAAGTTATTCATCATTGTTACAAAAACATTGATACTTTTGGCGATGAGCAGTTGGTATTTCATCTGGCATTTCGGCCTTAATATCCGCATTGATACTCTGAAACAAGTGAATTAAATTTCAGTGTGTCATCCCAATACCATCCTGAACAAATTCACGTGTACATCATCAAATTTCCATGAGCTACGAAACTTCCTTTTTTATCCAATTCATAAACAGTATGGCATTTGGATCACACGATTGTCATCTGTTACCTTTTTTCATCCAAAACGAACCCAACAAGTGTTCAAGGTAATGACATTCTCTCTCGTTAGTGTCACATTGACCAACATCCATCATTCTTCCATTTCTAACATCAATGAGCATTGAAATACACAACAAACAAAATAGCACACATTGAGTTAGGACTGACTCGAATCCAATTGGCCATCCATCACAAACACCTTTCGACGCGAGTACTCATTGTGTCATCATCTCTGTAAATTTTACAACCAAAATTTACACCGTCTCTACAATCACCATATTTAGTCCATTTGGTGTTTAGAATTGATTGAAATATACTCATCACACTCTTTTCAAAACAAAATCCTAATTGCTCTCTAATTCTCTCTCATTCTGATTTTAAATACGAATTGCGACAATTTTTCGAAAACCATCATCATGAACGTTGACACCATCCTTGTGACTCCATTATTGTGATTTTCCAAAAAGTGCGAAAAAAAATCGAGTAAAATCGAAAACGACTTGCTCAAATTCGGTCAACCCTCATTTTTTGGACGTTTCTTCCCGAAAACGATTTTGCTTGATGTTGACGAGATTCGATGTTGATGCTATTCGTGCAAAGTCGAAAAAATCGATTATGATCGACCTGAATCGATTTCCTCAACACGATTCATTTCTCAACGTCGATGATTTTCGTCCAAAATCGAAAAAATCAATTATGATCGACCTGAATCGATTTTCTTGATCGTCAGAGTTGAAAAAATCGATCATGAAGAACCTTTAATCAAATAAACTCTGATAATTTGCTTCTATTTGATTTTTCTCCTCTTCCTCTTTTTGCCTAATCTTCTCTTTCTTTACCTCAATCAATTTTGCAACTTCATTCACCAATTTGGTCAAAGGTTTTACATACTGTTCCTCTTGTTTTGCAATATCTTCTTCTTGTTTTTTAAATCTCTCAAGTAACTCCTCCTTTTCTTTCTGAATTTTCAATAATTGATCTGCAATAACTTTTGAATTATTTTCTTCCATGTCTTTCATAGTTTTTAAAAACTTTGTCGAATTTTGCATATCCTTATCATTAGTATCACAGTCTTGTTTAGCGTTAATAAAAATTTGCTTCTTTAACTGATCCAATTTGAAAATCTGGAATTCTAAAACAGGTGATTTGAACGTAGTAACTTGTGGTGTTGACTCAGGTTTTGGATCAAGATCAAACATATCATGCAAATCCATGCCACATATATCAAGCTCAGGAGCCATTGAAGGTGTTTCCTTGGTCTTTGACTCGTCCAATTCTTTCTTAATGACCAATGATTTTTCTTGAATAGAAGCAAGAGCTTTTTTGAATACAGGAGAGACGCTTTTGTCTGTATCACCTTTTCTTGTACGCTTTTTCGCATTGTCTCTCAATTTATCTTGCGCTTCTTTATACATAACTTCCTGCAAATCGTTGCCATTATCATCAATCCAATCCAAATCATCTTTCTCATCATCCCGATCTGAATGTTCTGATTCGCTGTCACTACTGTCACCTTGAATTTGTGAAGCCAATGATTGTTTTTTGTTGGAGTGAGCAGAAATCTCTTTTTCAATCTCGTTAACAATCCATTTCTTGTTTTCTTGAATGAAAGTATCAAAAAAATCTTTCACACGTTTGTCATCTTTTGGGGCGTTGCATGTTGCTGGTAAACCATCTTTGTATTTTCTTGAACCTTTAGCAGTAGGAAATGTGAAATTTGTATTTTTTTTTGTTTCTAATTGGAGCTTCTTGAAAACTTTGCTTGCTGCTTTTGAATTTGTCATTCCATGAGAATAGAGCTCATTTGAACAAATAGGTAATGTGGTTGCGAGTATTTCGCAAAAACGATCAAACGTGTTCCACTTTGTTTTGTCTTTGCCCATTTTTTTTCAGTGAGAAAACCGTTGTTATTGTTTTTTGACGTTGACACAATCGCACAAAAAACAAGACGCCGTTGAGTTTTTTTTATTCCGAAACAAATCAACGTCGTTCAATTCAACATTTTCGATATGAGAACATTAAACAATTCAACATAATCGAGCAGAATTGATTTTCTCAACAATTTCTTATCAATTTTTGCTCGAAAAAATCGATTTCCACATGGTAAAAGCAACTCAACATCGATTCTCAAACGATGAAAGACGAGTTTTCAAACAAAAGACATGTGTCCAAATATCTCAAAAACTAAGACCATATATCCAAGGTCAAAAATTAGCCCCAGAACAAATTGAGTTCATTAAATTGGTGTGTGGAAAGTATGGAGATAAACCAAAGGTCTTGCAACAAATTTTACCTTTCGCACCTTCGACGATTTACAAATATTGCAATGAAATACAAAAAGAAAAAGCTCTCGGAAGGCCTCCACATTCAGGTAAATCAACCCACCTCTCTGTGTTAAGATTTATTGATATCATATTCAGTGAATATAATACTGTTAATTATGCAGAAGTACGTCAAATAGTTAAAGATTATCTTGATGTTTCAATTTCCGTATCTCAGCTCTCCAAAATAACGACAAAATATTTGTTCAGGACATATAAGAAATGTGAAAAAGTATCAGTATATCGAAAAAGCCCAAGAGTACAATCTCAAAGAACTGTGTACAGGCGAACTATTCGAACCTACAAAACAAGAATCATGTTTTTTATTGACGAATCGCATTTCTGTTATGACCATTTGATTAGAACAAGGGCTCACATCAAAATTGGCAACACTTGTCAAAACAGTGCGCACAGAGTGAGTGGAAAACGTTTTTCATTATTGGCATGCATTAACGAGAGAGGAGGTTTGGTTTACTGGGAACTTGTCGATACAACTAACAAAGCAATTGATGCTGATCGATTTAATATATTTCTGACAACATTGAGCAAATTGATCCCAAAAGATTGTATTTTAGTTCTTGACAACGCATCCATTCATAAGGAAAAAGAAGTTCATAGTATAATGAATGGCCAAGGTATTAGTGTGTTTTGGCAAAGCCCATACTCTCCTGACTTCAATCCCATTGAATTGCTTTTCGGATGGATGAAAACACAGTTGAAAAACTATGAACATTCGGTTGACTCTCTCGAAGAGATAATGGAGCAGGTGTTTGATCAAGTTACACCCAAGTTAATCAAATCGTTTGTTCATCATTGCAAGGAAATCTGGCATGATGAGACAAAAACTTAATAAATTTCGAGTTTGATTGAAATCGATTTTGAAGGATTTCGATGTTAAACAACATCAAGTCAAAACGACAACGCATCAATGTCGCTCATTTCGATCTCGAAAAAAATCGCGAAAAAATCGTCGATTTTTTATTCGCACTTTTTCGAAAATCACAATATCATCAACGACAATGACAACAACCACTTCTATGAACACTCTTGTCGTGAGTGCCTCCATTCAACAACAACAACAACTCATCGATGTCCTCTCGACAGCCACAACCATTGGTACTCATGTCAATGTTCAACAAGAGTCATCATCAGAACCCAACTTTACAACAACAAATCTCATGACACAAAACAGCCAAATTTTTACAAATGAGGCTCATTCTCTCTCTTCGAACCATCAAGAACGTGACAGGAGCAGTATTGAAAGAGAATCCTCTTTTGACCCACTTGCAGAACTCAAAGAATCACCAAAAGAAAACAACATCTCAACCAACAACACAACAACGTCATTGAATTGTTGTTCCGTTTGTCAAACCTTTGCAGAAGAGATATCATCATCGATTCGTAGTAGTAATAACACACCGCATGGTTTGTTCAACGTTGCAAAACCGAAACAACCAAGTATATCATTATCATCAACGAACGATCATTCTCCTCACGTCTCTAATAATACCATAAATCCTCACGACGAGAATATGGGACTCATGATGAGTAGTTATTACAATCATGTCATCATGGAATCAGCTGATCAAGAATATTTAGCTCAACAGCAAACATTCCGTTCGCACCATCATCATCATTATGACGCAGCAGACGATGAAATTCCTATTGATGCTGTTGATGTTACTTCATGCCATGGTCCAGTGCCACTTGTCAACGCATCATCACACCACACGTTAGGTGACTTGCCATTTGAAATGCTCTTCCACATTCTCACATTCCTTCCTCATCAAGATGATCTTACTCATGAATATGAAAAGTATTGGAGTTCTCGAGAGAGATGTATGAGAAAGCTTCATGCTGAATCGAAAAAGTTTTCTTCTTCTTCGGGTGTCCAATGGAGACAACGATTCGTTCGGAACTTGATTGAATCCAGTCAATCATTGTCCCAACAACAGCAACAGCAACAACAACCACAGAAGGATCATTCCACCACCACAACATCATCGCCAATCAATGTCATGGTCGACGCAAGCATTGGTGGATGTTCGGCAGCAATCACGAATTACCCTTCCGATGGCCATGGATCCAGGTGTGGATGTTGCTTCGATTCAACAACAATCTGTCTTTGACAACAAGTATGGAATCTTCTCATTGTGCTTTGTGAATAGTCACTTGTATTATTCCTTGTTCAAGAATGTACACTTTTGGCAATTAATTTGTGAATTCTATTTCAATTTACCAAAAACAGAGAATTCAGAGCCACCGGTTGATAGAAAGACATTGATTAGTATTTATGGAAAGGAGCCATTTGAGAGAGAAGATTCTCCAACTACCATGTCAAAAATTGTCAAACTAGGTGATTGGCTTCAAACCATGTTAAATATTTCCAACTCTTCAGAATTGAACATTCCAGATGCTCTTGGAACTGAATGGCAAGTGGTTTCAACGGGAGCTGTTCAAACGTCTGGAGCTAATGCTTCTCTTTTCATTAGCACCAACAATACTTGTTATCATCAAGAGCTTGCATTGTGGCAATACAGTTATCACTATTTGCATTGCATTCCTGCAAGATTTGATCAAGATTCTCGATACATGTTACCAATATTCCAAATGGTGACAAAACCATCCTCTGTTGAAGATCCAAGTGAGCTTGAAATGTCTGCTATCAGTGAATTGACTAGAAAGAGTTGCATGTATAATACTTGCATTCAGAGAAGTATTGAAACTGATAACAAAAAGTCACCTAATGACTATCGATGGAGAAATGCAACCAGTTCAAGAACATTTTCACCTAATAATTTGTATTATTTTGAATTTTATGTTGAAAAGATTGGTGGTATTAATTTGGGTGTTGGTTTAGTTCCAAATATTCACTTTACTGCTCCTGAAGGATCCAATCCGGTACCAAAAGATTTCAATCCAACTCATTTTGATAATTATATTTGGCCATCTGGAAGTTGTCACCACTGTTTTGAAATTAATAACCAACGATACTACTCTGGAGATGTGGTTGGTATGCTTGTTGATTATAGTTACTCTGAAAAGAATGTTTTGAAAATTCACTTTTGTCACAACTGGCACAAGAAGGATAAGAGAAGAGCTTTATTCAACAAATTGAAAAAGATTAGAGAGATTGAAACAAAACTTTCTGAGAACCATCACAGTTCATTCTCAGTCGAAAGTGTGGACGATGAATTGTGTGCCTTCATTCTCGATGATGAACTTAAGGAATTACAATCTAAGGCTCAAAGTAATATTACTACCAGCGCTGCTGACGATGAAGAAGACATCAATTATCCATTTAAGGAAAATCAAATGAGACTCATTTACTTTACAGATGACATGCAAACTCAATTTCCTGAATGTGTCATTGGTGAAGGTAGAAATGAATTGATTTCCTTTATGAAAGTTAATAGCAAGGACCAACACAATTCTTCTCCTTCCAAACGTAAAGATGTGAAAATTGATGTTCAATCTCAGAGACCAACACCAAGCAAGAAAGAACTCATTCTCCCTGATTTTAAATTATGTGTCACAACCTATGACAAGGACGATTCTGTTTCCTTGATTCGACCATCTCAACCCTATCCTCCATTGTATTATCACCTCCAAAGAAAAGGCAGATATGACAGACAAGATTTTATGAAATCATTGCATGAAGAACAATTTTCAGAATTTGAAAAGAAGGAACTTCGAAAACTCTTACTCGATGAGATTAATGATTATCATTCTCAATGTAAGACGACAACATCAACTGCCACAAGCACTAGTACTTCTACGAGCGCTTCGAACGATAGGAGTAACAAGTGTCTCATCATGTAAAAATTGTATTTTAAATGTATGATATTTCCCGTCCATTGATGGAAGGGAAAAACAACAACTACTAATTCCTCTCTCTCCCTCCTTGAACCAACTGAACCTATTAACTGTGATCATTGAATCATAAAATTGAATAATAATACACTAAATGAGAATATTAAAATAACGTTTGACATACCCAAAATTCTTGATGATGCGAAGCGATAAGAATTCTCACCCATCGATTCTCGAATTTCTCAAAAAATGTCTCAACGTGATGACGAAGAAGGCTACAACGAACGTGTGGTTGGAACAACGCCAAGTTCATCCGCTTCCTCCACCGTGAATCACGACCTGCAACAACAATTACCTCCCGAAGAAGAAAATAATGAAAATAATAATGATATTATATTTGAAAAGGATTCCAAAATTCGTAAAATAGAAGAGAATAGAGAAGCACAAACTCTGCCCAACAATCATGTTTCCGAGATTGCAGAAAGAGGTAAAAGCAAAGTATTGGCCATGATGAAACGTATGGGATGGGAAGGAGAAGGTTTAGGAAAGAGTAATCAAGGCTCCGCCTCTGCTTTGGATCCACAAGTAAACCTCGGAAGAGGAGGACTTGGTTTGAAATCTTCCATGAATCACTTTTCTGAAACAGCATATGGTAATGATCATGCAGATAGTAATTATCAATTACCTTCGAATTTTGTCATACAAAGACATGCTAGCGATGATAGAGAATATTCACATAAGGAAAATGTCATATGGCTGTCATGTAAGCAAGAGAATAGACATCAATATGTTGGAACAGGTGGTTTGAAACAATCTTATGAATCATCAACAAACATTGATGAGAACACTGATGATTTTGATCCAATTTATCACATTGTTAAACCAGTTTCTAAAACATTAGATCCATCATGCATCGAACCAAGTACTGTAAATGAAGGTCAAAACACATTCACAGATCCAGAAATTATGAAATCAATATTTAAAACGAAGGCAGAATTTGACGGCCTACCAGAACGGTTTTTCATTGATGCTCGATTCAGGTCAAACCCTTATGAAAAAATTGGAAAATCCATATTTCAAAACAGAGCTGCTGTCAAGCTAGCAAATATTGACATGATCACAAACCTTACCAGTGTCGATGCTTTGCCTCGTCTTCCAGAAGAGAACAATATTTTATATTTTGCAGATATTTGTGCTGGTCCGGGTGGATTTACTGAATACTTATATTACAGATACAAAACTACAAACGCTAAAGGATGGGGTTTCACATTAAAGAATGAAAAAGATGATTGGAAATTAGAGAAATTTAACAGAGAGTCTCCACATGACAATTTTGAATTGAACTATGGTGCTGACGGAACAGGTGACATTACAATCAATGAAAATATGCTTGCATTACGTGATGCCATCAATAGAGGAACTAATAACAGAGGAGTTGCGTTGGTGACTGGAGATGGTGGTTTTTGTGTGGACGGTGTCGAAAATTCTCAAGAATATCTCACACAACAGCTCGTATTATGTCAATATCTGACAGCGTTAATGGTATTGCGGAAAGGTGGAAGTTTTGTTTGTAAATTGTTTGACTTGAATACTTGGTTCTCTGCCTCTCTCATGTATATTTTATACCAACACTTTGAACAAATTTCTATTATCAAACCATTCTCCTCAAGACCAGCAAACTCTGAACGTTATGTTGTGTGCAAAGGGCTTTTACAACGTAGTCCACCAATAATAGACTTTTTGTTGCAAGTCAACACAAAAATTGCCTCAAAAAAGGCAATCAAATCGTTGGTGCCATGTTCCATCATGGAAAATGATAAGGACTTTGCAGATTATTTGACAACATCCAACAACACTTTTGCTAATGATCAAGAGTACAACTTGAAACGGCTAAAGATGGCTGTTGAAGACAGATATATTGAAATTAAGGAATTACAATTTAAACTCAAGGAGTTGTGTTTAAAAGAATGGAATTTACCCAATCCTCAATATGATAAACGACAAGGAAACAATAGTCATTACAACAACAATAGGAGGCGATATGACGATCGAGGAGATCACAAGAGAAAGTATGAAAATTACAGAAATGACAGCCATTACAACAATTATAACAGAAACCGACACTACAATGACAATAACAGGTCAAATAATGGGCGTGACAGCTCTTCAGACAGTTACTATGGCAATCGTAACAGGAATTACAATAATTATGGAAAACGACGATAATGAAATTAAATTCTCAAAATAATAAATTATTTTTCAAAATAATTATTGATATAAATAAATTAGTACTGTACTAACTGTCATTTCACGATGAAATCATACAATGTTCATTTTGAAATTCTGTCTGATTTCATGGTGAAATAACAGTATTAACAAAAAAAATGTCCAATTCTGTATTCATGATCGATGTTCACACTCACATGTATGATGAAAAGTTCCTATTACCTACCATCAGCTTCGATGATTCAAATAATAGAGACAAAGATTACTCGGAATTGGATCGAGTCATTGAAAACGCAACAAATCAAAATATTCAACGAATAATTGTGGTTAGTGAAGAGGGTAAGTGTTATTGACTCCTCTTCTTAGCGATCAACATCCTTCCTTCAGAGAACACGGCACATCAAGTGCTAGAGCTCTGTAAAAGATATCCGAACGTGATTAGAGGAGGAATAGGCTTACATCCGTGTTGTGTTTCCAGTGAAGAGCAAATTTATAGAATTCGTGATTTAATATTAAAACATCTGGATGAACTTTGTTGCATTGGAGAGGGTGGGTAGAATCATATCTTGTAATGATATTATCTGAAAACTCAATTTTTTAATTATTTCCAACAAAAATCCATTATTCAATAATTGAAAGTTGGACTTGATTTCACTCCTGGAGTATTGAACGGTATATTAGAAAGAAATCCTCATTTACAAAGTATTGAACAAGTCAAACAATTACAACGCAAAGCGCTTGAGGTTTTCATTGAATTGAGTAAGGAGACTGGTCTTGCCTTAAATGTACATTCTCGTAGTGCTGGAAGGCCAACCATACAATTACTACATGAAAAAGGAGCCAGCAAAGTGCTCATGCATTGCTTTGACGGTAGTGCTAAAGTTATAAAAGAAGGGCTGACTTTTGGATATTATTTTAGTGTTCCAGCAAATGTCATTCGATCCAAACAAATACAACAGTTAGTAGAGATTGTTCCAATCGATAGAATTTTATTAGAAACGTAAGTGGTGTCCTCTGAGAATTCTCATTTAACTCTACGTATAGAGATTCGCCGGCTCTCGTTCCCAATCTTCCTGAACAGAAAGATTTTGCAACCAAGGAAGAGTTCGATCAAGCAATTAAGAAGGCAAGAAATGATCCGTCGAATATTCCGCTATCTGCGCAAATGATTGCACAAATCAAAAAATTAACTTTGCCTGAAGTCATTTTTCAAACATTCGAAAGCACAAAACGACTTTTCCCTAGAGCGGTTAAGTGACTCGAAAAAGATTAAATAAAATCGGTTCTCATAAAACTTTTAAAAATCCTTCTTGAATGCCATTTAAAATTTCCTCTTCTGAGTCTGAATCCTCCTCATGTGTTGATTTTGTTCCATTGTGTTATTATTGATGTTGTGGAGTGTTGTGATGCGTTGTGTGATGGAAGGATTCACTCATGTCAGGGATAGGCGACTGACTTGACTTTTAATCTTAATTTTTCGACATGCTTATTGATGGGATTTTTTTTTAACATCGTGTACATTTTAGCAGATCAAAATCTTGATGGTTTTTTTTCCTCTTCAGATTCTGAATCCTCCTCTGCAGGTGTGAATAATTCACCATGCTCACAATCAGTTACATCACTTGAGATAGGAGTATCCTTTCTCTTGAAATATTTCAGGGTTGACCTGGTTCTCAATACTTCGAAAGAAGATGAATAGCGAAAATATGATTTCTGGTTATTTGCTTTCTTGCCTTCTTGTTCAATTTCAGTGATGTCCATGCTACGAAAGTTAATTTGTAACTTTGAATTGGGGATGGTGTAAAGATGGAATTCATATTTCTTTTCTTCTTTGCTACTCTTTTTGGTTGTTTTTTTCTCCTTCTTTGTCTCCCTGCTTAATTTTGAATAATTGCGCTGCTGCTTTTCGTCTACGTTCTTTTTATAAATCCTATAGTGCTTTTCAATTTCCTTAGATATTTCTGAATTAAATTTAATGTGAGAGGCGTAGTAGCGATGTCTTCCTTTTAAGTACGACCATTGGTATTTGAACTTGCGTTTAGTTTCAACTTCAATGTTACTATAAGCGTCTGCAAAAAAGTTTCTATTCATAATTTTGTTGTTCATAAAATGATTTCAAAACGATTAATGGCGCTCATAAAACATACCTTTGATGAGGGTAGAAAGAACCAACATGTTGTCTTCCTGGCTCAAGTGTTATCCATTCTATAAATGGTGACAAGTGGCTTTGTGGGTTTTTAGGAGCAATTATTTCTTGCACATCATTCAATGAGCATTCAAAGAATGGTTTCTTGTTTAACTTATCCTTCAAATATTTGATTTTAGCCTGCAATCTGCTGAAAACCACTGTTACTGGGGTGTGATCATAAACTCTCTGAGGAAGATCAACTTGAAAATAGTCATGGTCTTTGGATGGTCGATAAACACTACTAAGAGAATTCTCGGTTTCTTTTAGTGTTTGTTTACCAGCAACACTTAGCATACTTCCATCACCACCTCGATGCTGTTTGAAATTGATATAAACATGCTTCATTAACAGAATACGTGCGAGACCAGAAACGTGGTTAATGTTTGAAAATCTTGAACGGCTGCGATAGCGGCGAGAATATCTTCTAGGGTAATAGAGAGATGGATTTGTAAGTTCACGACATACTCTCTTTGCATCATATCCTGGTACACCAATTCTGAACCCTCGCAAGCTGTATAAGTATTTCAATTGAAACATGCTTCATTGTAATGGAGATCAATGATAGACAATACATACCTATACTTCACAAGACGAACTTCATAACTGCGATGTGAAAAAGTAAATAACAATTTGGTAATTCAGCATTCATAAACTTACGTAGTCGATTGCCTGTCAGGATCAACAATGTTACACCTTGTGTTGATAGCTGAAAATAATTAATCCATAATAAAACATGCATCATTATTGTGTAAATGGAGATAAACATAGGTCATCATTGAACTCACTACATACCTTGGATAGCTCTTGGCAAGCAATAAACTTGTGTGCCATCGAATCCACAACAACAGCATGGAATGTCAAAACCACACAACACCTCTGAAGGACTTTTGTAAATTCTTAATATAATTTGAACGGGGCGAATCAAACCACTAAATTTGAACGTAATGGCATGTTCTGTTCTCATGAGCATGATGTCTGTGTATTTGTTGGATGTAGACTTATTCTCCTCTTCATCATCGCTATCTTCATCCAAAACCCATTTTGGTAAGCGTGCCAAATTCTTTTTGAATGCATTGTACAAATAAACAATCTTCTCCTCTGCTTGCTGTTCTGTGAGTCCATACAGGAAAAGATCAATGTCACTGTCCTTCCATAAATCAGAGGTACGATAATATTCGATAAGCTTCTGTTGTCTTGAAAGTTTTGGATTTTCTGGTTTCGAGCGTTTTCCTGTCTTCTTCATTTTTCTAACTTTTTCCTCATTACTTGAGCATGTTCTGTGGTTAAAATTGTTTTCGTCGTCTGAAGCAGTAAAATATTCGTCATCTGACAATGAGCCAGGAGACTCGTCACCAAGAGGAGAAATCTGTTCTCCATCATCGAAATCCCAGTATGACTTTGAATGAGCGTCTTGTGGGGCAACGTCATCATCATCATCACTTTCATGATTGTCATTTTCATCAGAGATGTCAGCTTGCAGTAAGCATGCCAATACTCCACCACCTGCACAGAAAACATTGTTCCAATTCATATCTCTGAACAATCCAAAACTGAATGCATTAAATTGTTCAATAAACACTTCTCTAGAGTCACATATTGTTGGTTGTGGTGGACACTTCAACTGTGAGAAATCATTGACCAATTCAGAAGCTTCGACCGGATCTTCAAAGTTGAATATCAACGGAATTGATGGCGGAGGATTTAAGCCTTTTTTGAAAATATCACTTCTGGTGCTATTTGTTTTGTTTCCATTCTTCAAGTCGAACACTCCAACTAAATGTAAATATGGATCATTCAATACAACATTTTCTCGAGCTGTAGCAAACAAATTTCTAATAAAATCTTCTTCTTGTTTGATTCTAATATTCGTTTCTCCAATGTCCTCAATAGGAAATCTCAATGGGTTTAAATGCTCAAGCAATGCTTTTAAATTAAATTCTTTTGCTTCCTTATAGATCAATTTTCTTTTGGAGTAATCCTTTGGAATGTTCATAGCGGAGCCTGTTTGCAAAAATTCGAAAATATGTCCAAATATTTCAGAATCTCGGTCAATAAATATTTCATCCTTCATACTTGGTTTAAGTTCTTTAAGAACGTCGTAGAAAATAGATCCTGTATGAATCAACAGTTTGTCAACACTTAACGAAAACTTTACACCACGAACGTTGAACGTGACACTTGATTTGAGCTTCAATTTGGATTCTCGTTCTTTCAATGCCTCCTTCTCTTTCATTAAACGGTTCTCATGTTCCTGAACATAAGACTCTATCACTTGCTTTTCATTTAGAGTCAAGCTCGCAAATTTGTTCATCCATTGTTCATCCTTTTCTTCTTGGGTATCCGAAAGTGTTTTTGCGACCGTGTTGCTGTAATGTTGTGCTTCCTGGTGCTGCATTTCAAACTGTTTTTCTTGCTCCTTATGGAGTTTAATCTCGGCTTGTCTTTCATGAATCTCATGAAGCTCATCTTCATATTGCTTGATGAGAGTATGAACTCGTGCGCTTAACTTTTGAGTGCCAAAATAGTCAGATTCTTCAAGCAAATTCTTTAAATGTTGAACAGAATCTTCAGAAACATTCTCCCACAAGCCGACATATGTAGTAGAACCTTCACAAACATTCGAGTTGGTTATCATTCGCCAAAGAATGATTCACACCATTGAAAATATAAAACAACATTCAAACACAATCATTTCACTTACCAGTTCGTATATGCTCCAATATAATTGGAAAATAGTCCGGATTTCTGTCTTCCAACAAAACACAGCCATTCTCATCTTTATCAATTTTGAAATCAGAATTCAACATGGTCTTCAACATGGTTTCTCTCTTATTGATCGTTTGAAGTGAGGTAATGAACATTTTGCCACCAACTTTGAACTTGAGGAGGGGTGAAGAGTTTTCTTGTGAGTCGTTTTCAAGAGATGCCTCCTTGCTGGATGAATTATCTATCAATATTTCCTTTACGACTGGCTGACGATGATTTAAATTTTTGGAAGATACAATTGTGGAATCTTCACCTTCATCCATGATATCCAAATGATTGAACTTTTCCAATATTTCTAGTTCTTTCATTTTCAATTCATTTCTTTCTTTCTCTTGCTGCAATCGGAGAAGAGAGTCTATTCTAAATTTCTCAACTTGATCTCGATCTCGTAAATATGGAGCCAGTTCAACGTCAGCAGATGTAGCTACATCCGATGGATGATTGTTTGAAGGGTCATTATCGTGCCCACGCTTTCGCTTTTGGCTGCTGGGTATTTCTTGTGTAATCATTTTTTCTGGTGTTGTACATCCAGAAAAAAGAAGAGTTTTGGATTATTACAATGTTCTTTTTGTTCGGGTTGAGTTCTTACTTTTGGAAGAACAAACAAAAATGGCTTCAACAACAAGATCCCTTTTGCCAGCCAATAACAATACCATCATACCAATTAGGAAAGACTTTAGCTTCATCGGTGCTGTTCGGGAAACCTTCCCTGCTCATTATTCGTTGTTTAATGCCGAAATTTATTTTTCAAACATGTTGTTGAGTGATTTAATGTCAAATTCATCATCCAGTAACCATCCTTCGAATTCAATTCTTCTTTCCACACAATCTTCACTCACGTATCGAGTAGTTGCCTATGTAGCCAATCTATTTACTGTCACCTTGAAAGATAGAGTGAGCCCATTCATCACAAAACAAATGGCTAACTTGGTTTGGCTAATCCGATACAAGATTTTGTTTGATAATTTAAAATTGAACACGATTCATCATCACGTAGACACGAGTCTCAACATCACTACTATTAGTAATATTGGAGAAAATAATCAAAATAATATGAAATAGATAATCTTTGAAAGGTTTATAGAATAGAAAGATTGAAGATAGACATTCCCGAAAATTAATAATCGTCATGGTAACTTCTAACTGAAGAGCTAGTTCCTTCAATGTATTGATGGAAAATTTCATTGTTGTCATTATTTCCTCTGTTGATTGCCATGCTTTCAGTCCGTACTTCCTCATCATCAAAAAAGTTAACAACACCAGTAGTACTGTATTTCTTCACTTCTGTATCAATGATCTTTTCATATTCTCTTTTTTTGCAACAGGCATGTTTCTCAGACTCCGAATTTTCTCCTTGATGATAATAACCTTCTAACATTTGTGTGCAAATTGTGTTAAAGAGAATGTACCCGATGAAATTTCCCAATATTATAGCCATAAAAAGACCAAAATTATAGGTCATTGCGACTAACATTAATAAGTAACCGATGGACATTTCCAAAAAGAACCCAATTGGTTTGGCAATATATGAAACACAAATATAGAGTATCTTTCTCTTCTTTGGAGCTTGAATATGAAGCAAGAAGAAAATAAATTGATTCAGTAATGCAATTAAAAAAATTCCAATAACAGATAGAGCAAATTTCCAGTCTGTATCAACATTCCAATTTTCAAACAAGACATATTTCACAAAAGTCTGAAATGATTCCGATGAAAAATACATGTTCATATGATGCGTCATGTTGTTGTTATCACCCATATTCATCACAATAATTTGTGAAGGCATCATCACGTTAGAAAATAAACTTGGAGCACCCGAGTGAGCTTGTGGCATCATATCGGATGCGGACAGTGTGTGTTGACACATTTTTTATCTTGGTATTTCTAATCAAAAAAATCTTTTGATGAAAGGGACAACTATAAAATAATCCATGACCACTAGTAAATGGTTTTTGGTATATATATATATAAAATCTTGTTAAACGGCGAATCGTGATGATGAGATTATCAAACGCTGGGATGAAGAGTGCGAGCAGTCAGAGGAATTCAAAAAAAATGGTTCGAACACGATCAAGCCTTTCGAAAGTCGCCACTCAAGAGCAATCGAAGACTGCCTCTTCATCACGAAGGCACATTACCACAAATAATAATCATCACGATAACAATGGAGAAAACCAAACATCCGCTTCTCAAAGCAGAGGTAAGACTAATTCAACCAGTGATGAACACGATTATGTTTTCAAACCTTCGGCCTCTTCGCTTGTAAATACGAACGTACGAAACTCTGAGTGTTCAAAAGACGGCTCTGTCAATTCCGAAAACCAAAAGCATGATGAATTGGAAACAACGAAACCTCTAAAAAGAGTGTCATTCTCATCCAGTGTAGCAGATGAAGAAGAAAAGGAATCTCCAAATTCTGCTCTGAGGAAAAGGAAGCAAAGAGATATTGCAAAATTAATTATTTCTCCTGCAGAACCTATTGGACATATTATTGTTTATTCAAATGTTAAACAGAGCGTGAGACCAGATAGCATGACGTTATGGATAGATCCAATGGGATCCAGGGATACTTTGACGGCCCTTAAATTTGGATCAAATCCAGTAACAACTAATATACAAATCAAAAGAGCTGTCAACAGGAAATGGCCGATTTTTCCTGAACACTGCACTCTAACGCATGATGGTAATAGTACAGTTTTACTGCTGGAAAAAGAGGCTATGGTTGTCGTGAATGGCCAGTATTATAAGAATTCTCGGACAGCAGAAAAGAATGTCATTTGTGTTGATAAAGTGATAATTGACTATGGTGACATTATTGATTTAGATGGAAGGTTGTTCATTTATGTCAAGCACAATCTTCCATCTTATTTCGCAAGCTACCAACAAATGTTTATGAACTATGTGGAAAACAAAAACATGAAACGAAAACGAGAAGATGAAGGAGACGATGAAAACGAATCGGCTGTAAAAAAGGAAAAATTATTGCTTTATAGCCAAGAAGATGAAACCACTACTGAAGATACAGACGAAGAACAAGATCTAGACGAAGAGGAACAGATAGATTCTGAAGAACTTCAAAACGTGATTTCTGAGATGGGTGACGAAGAAATTGAGGATTATGGCCATCTAAACGATTTAGATTTGGAAACTGACGATATGACACTTCAGACTGAAGATAATAATATCCCTTGCTTTGTATCATCTCCCCAGAAGGATAACGATGACAAAATATTAGACGAAGCTAATCCGATTCAAAGCCAAGAGGACGGAGATTTAGAACATATTATTGGTGCAGACTTGTACCAAGAAATAATCGAAAAGCTGAATGTTGAAGTTTTTAAGCAAATGGAAGAAAAAGAAAAAGAGTTCATGAAGAAAATAGAGCACTTAGAGAAGGCTTTGAAAGAAGAAAAGGAAAGAGCTTCACAACACTCACATCAATTAGAAAAGCAAATAGAAACACTGAAAAACAATCTTAAAGACAGGGAGGAAGAAATAGAGGAGCACAAACGAGCCCTTGAAAAGAGCAAACTACAAATAGAGAAGAATGATGCCAAAGAAAAGACAATGAAAAACTCAAATTCAAAACCACAGACTTGGAAAAAAAGTTGCAAGAAAAAATCAATGCTCAAGAAACTCTTTTAAATGAGAACAAATTGTTGAGACAGCAAATCGCCACCATGAAGAAAAATTTACAGCAGCAAGAGGCTTCTACCGTTTCTCTTAAGAACACATTTGACAACAAAGAAAAGGAGTTGGAAAAACTAAGACAAGATTTTAGCTCATATATTAACTTCGTTCAAACAAAGATTGGAGAAATTCAAGCGCTACCTAGAGAAATAATCCGCACCGTTAACCAACATGATCCAATAGAAGATGACACAATAATATTTTCAGCAGATGAAATTGAGTCGTCGCAAAATGTGCCAAATCATACCATGATTAACAAACAACCTAAAAGAGAGATCAAGAGACCTCTTCAATTTGGAAAGAGCCAGTCAAAGTTGCTGCTTCCACTCAACTCCACTAAGAAAAATTTAGTAGAGCCAAGCAAATCAAAGAATGATGAATACAAGGATTACGAAAATCTTTCTGACGAGGATTTTGAGATTTGAGCCTGAGACATGTTGAAATGTAATCAAAACATGCACTTCTGGCCTATCTCTATGGTCTGGCCGTTCATTAAGGAAAGAGCGCTCTACCAATTAAGGCGTGAACAGAACACTGTAATTGCAATCCCACCCCTCAAAAATGAGTGAACCTCTCCATCAACAACAAGACTCATCGGCAGTACTGTATCATGCCTCCATCAGCAAGGAGTCTTTGCAATCCAAACTAGATGATAGGTCCTCATCTACGAGTTCCGATTCAAAAAAAACAAAAAGCTCTTCCAAATCAACTGGTTTTACAAGTAGACTGAGTGAACAGTACTCAACCACCTTGATTTCATTGCTTTTTAAAAAGCCAATTCCTCAATGGCTGTTATGGTTGTTTCATGTCTACATTATTTATGGGAGCTTGAGCGTGCCTTTCGAGAGGGGTAAGTGGTTATTCCTTTCTACGAATGTTTTTGTGTAAATGATCGCATGCAATACCTTTTTAAAAAGAATTTAATTTCCACGATATAGGAGATGTAATCGTTTCATCCCAAGCAATCCCAAGAACATTGGCAGCAGATTGGTATTCGTACGAAGCCTTCTTGATCCTGTGTGCCATTCTTTTTTTCTTTCAAATCATCACCTGCATTGCATTGTATTTGTCTTTAAGCACGCTTCAAAGGGGAAATAATTTTGCCAAAATTACAACAAACCTCGTGAGAATTTCCGCGTGCATGTTTGCCATTTTCAATTTGATATTCACCTATTGGATGACCACATTTTTAGCATGTGACGATAAATCCAACATGCTTAGAAGATTTCCCTTAACTCAATGTTGGTAAGTTTGAGCACTTTTATTATCATTCCAGTTAATGACGTTGGTATTTCTCCATCATGTCTCACATCAGGAGCCAAACAAACATTGTTTATATGGTCATTGCCATTATATTCATCATGGTACAAATTCCGCTATCAGTCATTGGATTATTCATCTTGTTCTCATCTGCTGGCACATTTCCCAAACATCCAACCATCATTTCCATGGACTCGTTTTTTTTCATTGCCTTACTTTCAGTAGTGAACCAGGTCTACCTATTCATCTCACAATTCATACCTCCTGATGGTGTTTTAGCAAGACCAATATTGAATGTTGTTCTCTCCCTTGTGCCCCTATCATTTTTACTTTATGAACGTCCATTCACTTTTACAAGAATGAACTCTCTGTATTCTGGGATTTTGTTTGCGAAATGGGGTGGATCAGTAGCGGCAATTGTAGCAATAACAGTGAACAAATCTAACTCCCTAGATTTAGGGTTGTCTTTCTTGTTAGGAATTGGATTAGGTTCTGTATTGTTGTTGTTTGGAATTGGATTTGGTGTTGCAGAATTGATACATTTCTTCATGAAAACAAGAGCTCGCCATGCTCGTGCACAGTTTGATGAAAGTCATGGCTCAGGAAAACATATCTTCAATGACAACTTGTTGAGATTGTGTTTTAAATCCAATTTATTTTCAGATGAAATTGATGAAGAGATGCTGAAATACGCCAATAGCAGAAAATCGATCATGTCCACCAATGCTCTCATAGCAAGTGCAGTATATACTCATCGCTTCCATGACAATCCTCAACTAACCTTGGCAACGTTAAAATATGCATTGAGGCATTCTAACTTTATTCAAAAATTAGTCATCAGAGCCATGATACAGGACATTGAGCTCTATTATGGACTTCAAACGACTTCAGAAGTGCGTAGCTTGTTAGAGAAGACTTCTTTACTACAGGAGAAATTGCTTCAAATTCGAAAGCTGTTTTGGCAGTATTTTGTGGCAAATGAGGATGACTATGACAAAATAAGCGACCTCGTATATTCCATGTATTCGATTGAAAAATCAATTGTCATGATATTTTCCCATCTTTTAGCCAACTATCCAGAGAATCAAAATATCTTGAAACGACGAAACGTGTTTATGCAAGAGTTTTTGTTTGAGATTTCTTCACCTCTTACGGAACAGACCACTGGACGATCAAGCACGGACTTGTATGACGAAGAAAAACAGAAAACTAGAAAAGCAATACAAGATTTAAAGTTGCAAAAAAGACGTTCCACATCCTTGTTATTCACTGAAAATGTATACCGAGAAGCCATCAACTCTAAAGTGGACACAAAAAAGACAAGTTGTTACTTTTTAACTGCTGAGCTTGTTTCCATTCTATTAATTTTGGTGGTGCTGTTACTTGGCGTTTTTACAACTTTAGAAGGAAATCACGTGCAGTTTTTGAAACAGAGTTGCGATTTAATACCTGTCCCTTTTCGTTGCTAAAAGAAATTTACTTGTTGCAATATCCATCAGTTAATAACGACACAATTCTTCGCTTTAAACAAGGGATGAAAACAATTGAAGAATTTACTGAGAAAGGCAAAATTTCTGATTTCCGAATTCTTGCCACGGACAAATTTTTAATGCAATACTTTTCTGAAAATAATTTTCCAATGAAGGTATGTTAAATTTTGTGGAACATTGACCCGTTAACACACAATAATCGTCAAATAGATTCCAACACTAGGTGCACCTAATATGGCAACAGATTTTACTTACCAAAACATGTCTATCACATCGTTGATGTCGAACTTAGCCATAGTGTCTCAAAATTTATTTGAGTTAAACAATGACGCCCTTAAGAACATAAGGTCGACATATGAATATAATTTCTTGATGCTCAATAGTGAAGATATAACTACTGCGCTTCAAGATTTTTGTAATTCTATAACAAAAATATTATTGTATGAAGATAACAATAATAATACTATTGTAATTACAATATCAGTAATCATTGGTAGTTATTCAACTTTGATCATAATTTATCTCATTACTACCAATTTGATTATCAACACCAAAAAGAAAATTATTGGAATCTTTGCGAAAATACCTAAGGATGTTGTGGGTAATCAGTTTCACATTCTTGAAAAGCAAACAAACCAAAAATCCACTTCTCATACAAGAAGTATTTTCAATTTTTCAAGGAAAATGGTGATAATAGTTTGTGTTGTCGCGAGCTTGACAATTCTTTCTATGGCTGTTTCATTTTACGAAGCCTTTAAGGCCGCATATGAAAATAATGTGGCAGTAGAAAAGACACAATATGTGACTCAAGTGTTGTCCTCAACAAGCCATCAACAAGCTAATATTCTAGCTTGGACATTTGACAACTTTTCCCAAACAACTCAAAATATGGCCTTGAGAAAGCAAATTCTGTTAGAGCAACAAAATTTAGAAAAGTCATGGACTCTCTTGAGATTTGGAAGTAAGTCTTTTCCCACGAATATAAAAAGCATTTCCACCGCAATTACACCAGCGCTTGAGGGAATATGCACCAACACATCAGCCAATTGTGAACCAGGTTTAGATACTCTCATGGAGAGCTATGCTCTTTCTGTAAACGCTTTGTTTTATAGTAATAGCACTACCTTGCTACAACCTCTCACATCTCAATTAATTGAACTATCTGGCTACATTTTCAAATCAATGAATCATATTAGCGATGTAATATTACAATCAACAATTGGACTTAGAGTTCCCATCTCCGTTGCTGTATCTTGTACAGGAATTGCATTAATAATTGTACTTAGTATTTTTCATTTTTCACAACTTGAACAACAAGCAGAAGAGAATTATCATCTAAGAAGGCTGTTGAATAGTTTGCCAACTGATACTATTTCTCAAATTGAAGAAATCAAGAAATTTGTTCTTTATAACAGCTTAGCAGAGCGTAAAAAAGATTCTCACAAAGCTTCAAAAGTACAAGTAATCTTGGATGGAAGTAACGATGGAGCTATTGTACTGAAACCAAAATCTACTATGATTGATATTATTAATTCAACAGCATTGAAAATGCTAGGATATAATTCTGGAGAGTTGTTGGATTTGATGGCAATATTTGGGGAAGGAGAGAGTAGAAGCAAACTCTCCATGATTTTAGAAGTCTTTTTTTCATCCAAACAAAGTTTGTCGGAATACATAGAGATGGAAGCTCTCAGGAAGAATGGCTCAACTCTTGCTGTTGGAGTGTCAATTAGCGTATACACATATGAAAATAAGAATTTAATAACCGTTTTATTAAGAGATATTACGTCAGAAAAGAAGCATAAATTGCTGTTAGAAGAGGAACGACAAAAAAGTGATGCTTTATTGCTCAACATATTGCCTGAACGTATTGCATCAAGATTGAAGGCAGGAGAGTCATGCATTTCCGAAAAGTAAGTGACTTTCATTCTAAACATGTACAACTGAAAATATGAAACCATCAGATTTGATGATATTAGGTACGTTACAACATGTCTGTACATTGTAGACCTACAAATGGTATAGTTGTTTGTTCTCTGACATGGTTGGCTTCACAAAAATGTCAAGCGGTTTATCCGCTCACGAGTTGGTTCAATTACTCAACGCTATCATCAATGGTTTTGACCATTTAATTCCAATGTTTGGTCTAGAAAAAATCAAGTAAGTATTTGTAGCTGTGATAAATTTTACCATCATTTTACTTAATGTTTAAAATGCAGAACAATTGGTAGGTTTTACAAGTTAACACGATGTTTTTTCTAAACGGTTTTAGGGATGCTTATTTCTGTATTGGTAAGTGTTGGTGAAATTGGTGCTTTTGACTCTGTAAAATGCATTATACAGGCGGTATTTCTGGGCAATCCAACCACCCTGAACAAATAATACTCTTTGCCCTACACATGCTAGATGTCATTGCAAAATATAACAAACAAAATAACAAGAGCCTAAACGTTAGAATTGGCCTTCACGTTGGACCAATAATTGCAGGTAAGTTGATTTACTGAAGAGAAAGCACTTCATTAATGAATGGAAAACAGGATGGTAAGTTTACTCATGACAGCTGTCACAGCCGTGCTTAAGCTCAAAATTCAGCATTGGAAATTTAAAATTTGCATATGATCTTTGGGGAGAAACTCTTAACATTGCTCAAGCAATGGAGAGTAAGGGATTTCCAGGAAGGATCCAAGTATCTCGTAAAATGTATGAGAGAGTGTATGATATTTTTGAGTTTGATGAAATTAAGGGCGTTGAGATTAAACCTTCCGTCGTAATGACCACTTATTTACTCAAAGAAAAACATCATGATATTGCAAGCTTCCATGTTGGGTCGGATCAGTCCTTTGAAAAGATGTTTTCTAAAGTTAATCTCCATGAACCCACTTCTTATAACTTTAAAAAGCTAATTATGGATTCCACGTTCACATCCCTTTACAAGGAATATCTCTCTGGGTCGGCATTTCTTGACATGTTAGTTTTTTACCAACACGCCATGGAATATACAAACAATGCTAGCACTCCTGTTCGATTTGGCATTTCGAAACAGCTGGTGAAAGAATATCTTGCTGAAACAGCTCCCAAGCGTTTAAAGGTATGTATTTATTCATGTTCACGTACCATGTTTAAGTCTGATGGACTTTAGTTCAAGTTTATGCGGAACGCTTTTGGACCATTCCAACTCAAATTCCAAGAATGCACGGAAGACAATTGCCCTACAGATCTGTTTGAAAATTTCACGTAAGTTTTGTGAAAAGATTGAACTAATTTCTAACCAATGATTCAGAATTCTGTGTATGAAGCATTTGAAGGAAGAATTTGCTAACTTTTTAAAATCAAACAACTTTGCAAAGTTTTTGGATCAAAAACGAAAAAACCCAGAATCGCTCAAAGCTTGTCTAAGGGGAGAAAATGACTCAAGTACAACAGACGAGGAAGATGAAAAAGAATTCCTTCTATTCTGCCAAAAATGTGGCACAGAGATTATCAATAAGGAGAATCACCGATTCAATGATTGGGAGTTTAATCACAGAAGTGAAATTTTATATGATATGAATCAATGGAGAAAGATATTTGAAATTAGTGGAGGAGCAACCTATTTCTCCCCTCCGGAAACTCATAACCATCTCAGTAACAGCCGAAGACATGTTCAAGTGAAATATGTTTATGAAATGAATTGTAGTCACGAAGAGCTGTTTTATGCTTGGATTGATGAGGATTCGTTTTCGACAAGATTTGAGAAAATTATATCTTCTGTCAAAATTGATTTTGTCAAGGTTGCAAAATATGCTCATGCTGTATTTCATGAGATTTACAAGATGAAATATTTGCATCAGACAAAGAGAGAGCTCGTGCATGCGTATTGTTGTAGGTACGATCCTACGAAGGACGTTTATATGTGTGTGACAAGGTATGTAATGATATACACTTCGTTGATATTGGTGGTGTTCAAACTTTATCACTCTTTCACGTACATACAGGTCCATAAATAATGCAAAAGTTCCAGAAACAGACAAATATGTTAGAGCAGAAATTAAGACAGCATTCTTGGTTGAGAAGGTGACAGACTCAAAATGTAGATATTATTATTCTGTCATATTTGATCCAATGGGATGGCTAAAGCCTGAATACTATCACGAATCCATCTACAAGGAAACCCCACAAAACAATTTCCACATGAAATTATTGAAATTGGTCGATAAGAGATCGAAAGAAGGAAGAAGCATTCCCAAAGGACCTCTATTTGATTCACTCACTTATTATATCAACCAGACTCAGCAAGAGAAGAAAAAGAAGACTTTAAACATTACCAAGGAGGAGAACGTTGAGGATCCACAACAAGTCTCTGTTTAACACCTGAGCTTGCACATCTGTAAACATGATTTTAATTATTGTAATTATTTGAATACTTGAGAAATGACACCCAATCCTTTTGTTGTTCCTTCTCTAAAAATTAGTCGTTCACCAACTCTCAAATATTCTGGTCTGAACATGAAACGGAATTTAACTTTAGCTTTTTCTCCTGTTCTAAGAGATTCCACATCCATTTTGATGATCTTAGCAGTTTGTCTGACACAGTTACAGTGAACCACAGGTTGATAATTTTCCTTAATGGTTGTACTATGATACAATACGAGAATATCAGCTTCAAATTCCCATGAAGCTTTTGGATCTTCTTCATCAACGAGCACCATTCCTTTTCTAATTCCAGAACGTCTTTCTTTCTTGAGAGCAAAGCTTGCATGCTGTCCTGCATGCACACGTTTGACATTAACCCTCTTACAATGAATACTCTTTACAACGACGCTTCTGAAAAGTCCGTTAGAATCTGGTCCTAGCATCAATTTATCATTGACAGAAATACTTCCACTTTGAACAATTCCGCTTACAACGGTTCCTACACCACTAACAAAGAATGTTTGATCAATGATATATTGAGCTGGCTTATCAATGAGAGATTCCCAATCCTTTCTGATGGGTAATAAATTCAAAAATTTGTGCAATAAATTAAGGTTTTCTCCAGTCACAGAGCTCAAAAAGAAAATTGGGGAAATTCTGTCACTGGCAAGATTTTTAGCACATGTCACAACATCATCCTCATTCTTGACATGGTATGGTAATTTTCTAACTCCAGGTAATTTGAGAATCTTGTGAATGGTTTCAACAGTTTGTTTTAAGACATTTTCAGGGCAAATATCAACCTTTGTTACGCAAAAGAACATTGGTATCTTCAATGCCAAGCACAGGCCGATGTGTTCTTTGGTCATTTTAGTTACTATAAATCAATTTTGTCAAGGTTAGTGTGACAAATAAATGAGCGTATTCTACATACCTCCCATATTGGCTCCCACACAAACAACGGCATAATCAGGAGCACCAGCAGTCATTCCAAAGACTGTAGTTTTCAAATACTTTTCATGTCCAGCCAAATCTACAAAGGTACAGACTTTAGAGGATTTTTCAATAATGTCCTTCCAAGTTGGATGGTCAAGATTGCTGTGATTTACAATGTCTCCCTTGGCATCAAATCCCATAATTTGGTGGCTAATACTTGAGGTTCTACCTGTCGTCAATTCATGCTTGTGGATAAAAACATTGGAACGAGCCAATCCTCTTCCATTGTCGAGTTGTCCTCTTGTCAATACACCAATCAAGGTAGATTTACCAGAGTCAACATTTCCACAAACAACAATATTAACATTCAAATATTCCTCTTCTCCAAATCTTCTGACTAACACTTCTGCAACCCATCTTTTCTCATTAGCTTGAACTTCTCCCGAAGAGCCATTCTTTTCATTGCTAGGCTTCTTGCTCCTCTTTTGATCTTTTTCGCTTGTGACTTGCTTTTCACAAATAATTGAAACATTGGCTTGCAATTCCGCAGCCATCTTTTCAATGTTAGATAATGTTTCTCGGTATTCTTCTTCCGATAATCCTAAAGGATAACCATCATCATTAATTCCTATTTCATAAATTGCTTCTCCTTGTCCTTCGCTTAGCCTATATTTCATTTGAGTAACAAGGTGTTTGAATCTGTCTTCGGAAAGACCAACTAACTTCCATTTATATTCAATATTTCCATCATCATGTTCTTTTTCTAACATATCATGAGATGAAAGTAGAGATTTTTCTTCTATCAATTCCGTATCCTTCTCAACACCAATCACTTGTTTATGCTCCTTGCTAGGTTGAGTTGTTATTGGCGGTGTTTGACCTGTTGATGCTGATGCAGAAGAGGAAGCATCTATCGGTGGCTTTTTTTCATTTGTCATGCTGCTTGCACGAGATGTTCGTAGATGTTGTGCAGTCGGAATCACACAGATTAAAAGTGATGACTTGGTTCAAATCACTACAATAAAAATAGACTCAAATTGAAAGACGATTTGATGATTGAGGTATTTTTTTCTGTTCTTTTCCAAGTTGCAGTCGCGCACTGATGAATCATTCGGTGAAAGGAGCATCAGAAAAAGCTACTTCATCATGAAACAGTGGATTTTCAAACATGCACCCACTCAGCATTGGTTAATCTGATGGTTGATGCCAATTTCCGGAATTTTAAAACACGTTTGGAGTTCTTGATAGTTTCTTTGGATGTATACTGAAAGAATTGGAATACTCACGGAATGATGATGATTTCAACCTCTCAATGATGGAACCTTGCTCTTGATTTCGGAATTGTAATAATAATATTAGAGAGCGTTTTTGGTAATTATTGCTTCATCCTTGAATTGTATTGTCTGTTTTTGGTTCTTTGCTCGATTGGAAATTTATTGGCCAATTAATTCCTCGTCATCAACCAAGAAGAAAAAACATCCCAAACACCCACACACTCATTGGTCATCATTTTCACTGATTTGCAAAGATGGTAAACCATGCAATTGGAAAAACAAGACACGGTACTCCTCAACGACATTATTGGTCTCGGTATTTGCATTCAAAAAAGAGACTTTTAGATCAAAGCAAAGGATTGGGAGTGAAATCCACTCTCAAACCCATGGATCTTGAAAAGCAATTCACTACTCTCACTCATCTTCTCTATGATACCAAAGTGAAGGAAAAGGATTTGGAAGAACATACCTATTCCTTATTTCATGAGGATATTACTTTCACAGATCCATGGCAAACCATTACAGGTAAACAACCATTCATTACCCAATTGAAAGGATTTCATGCAGCCATCTTTTTCGATTTTAAGATTGAGCAAATAGCAGTTCAAATGAGTGAGAATGAACAAGGGGGTAGAGTTCTCATTGACGGATGGATGAATTTGAATCAATTTAGATGGATCACTGGTACTTATCCATTAAGAACCATTCTTGTGTATGATTTTGTCATGACTGGAGATGGTTCCAAATTCCTGATCACTGACCTTGAAGAAATGTGGAGTTTGGCTGACATGATTGAGCAAGCACCCTTCATTGGATGGTTTTATCACTTCTTTAGATATGGGGCTGGAATGTTCTTTACAGTGTTCTTTATGATGTGTAGTTTATTGGTTGGTTGGTATCACACTCTTTGTGGAGGTGAAGGTGGAATTGAGAACAAGTTGAGTAGTGCATGCTCTACCTGTAGTGGATTAGTACAAAAGATTCAAAAGGTCACTGCTTCTTATTGTCCTTCGTCCTCTGCATCATCGACTGGAGACAGTAGTAGCAAGGAAACAACAAGTGGGACTATTCAGAGTAGCACCAAGAAATGAATCTAATGCATGTTGGGTTATGTTACAACACTCACAATTGACAATACAAATCCCTCGTGTTTATTCATGTTTATACAACCATCTATCTAGTTTTTCAAAGAGATGACATGATGAAATAGGAAGTAGATTGGTTATTCGATTGAATTTGTTGTCAAATGCTCGAAACAAAAAATCATGGCCCTTTAAATACATCTTCTTTCTTAAAAGGTCAAATCATAACTAGTTCATAGCTACATCAAATTGAAATTCATTCATGACCTCGTAAATGAACGCCTTGTATTCACTAGAGATAAACGCCAGAATATTACAACAAAATTTCCAGACCGCCAAGTGCTGCTCATGAGGATCCATTTAAATTTGCAATTCTCAATTATATCTTTGACAAGCCCAATATCAACATCTTGCTTTGAACGAGTTTGTACGCAAACTACAATTTACCGTCAAACCAAATCAAACATGTATATATTTACACGTTTAGAATTGGATTTAATCATTCACCACCATATCAAGTATTCTCGGAATTGTTCAAATGATTTAACGAGACGTTTCTTTCCACATCTATCAAGAGAATTTTCCATCCAGTGAATGAAACATTGAGGACATTGGAGGCATAGGACTACAACACTCGGCAAAATCCTCACTAAAGAAAACACACGCAAAGCATTCATACATTGTACCCTGAAATTATTATTCAACTCTACAAATATTGTATTACAAACACTAGGACATCCTTCGACTGATATTATTGCTCAATTCTTCAACACTCCATACATCAAGAATGATCGAATCAGCAAATCAAGTATCCTCTTCTAAGGATTTTCAAGTGGTAGATCATGAAATTGCTTCAGCACCTTCTCAAGTCACAGGTGTTGAATCGAATACAGATCTCACTGCTACTACAACGAATACACTTTCAGCCTTCTCTGTTGTGACAAAATTACAAGATCGATTCTCTTCATTGGTGATATCCGTTCAAGATCGAAAGAGTCATACCTCATTCAAATATTTCCTGTACATGTTAATGTTTAATTTATATGTTATGTGGTGTTCGATATTTATTCCAACGTTGGGAAATTTTACAAATTTTGGTGAATATGGATCTCAAGTATTTACTGTAGCGACCTATCCAGTGACACTCTCACTTCAATTACTATCGTATGATGCTTCCATAGCGTTGATGAGTTTGGTTGCCGTCATTGTCTTGTTGCATTTGTTAATGACGTTTATAGCCCATCGAAGTGTAGCACAATCAAGTCGACACACCAAGATTGTGTTAAGTGTGTCACATTTTATGAATCACGTGATGGTCTTGGGAAGTTTAATCTTTGCATTTGTGTTGACAGCTTTTGTGGATTGTCAATTTCAACAAGTAACGTTATTGACCGATGACGATTCGCAAGCTGATTTATCAAAAGTTGTTCGATACCCAACAGTTGAGTGTTACTCTTCTCCTAATATCATTTCCTATGCAATTTCTTGTAGCGTATTTGTGTTACTACTCGTGAGTGTCACCTTGTCCAATTTGATTATTCGAAATGGAAATCCTCTCAATCGATCATTATTTATCTCAGAAACAAGTTTCCATGTAGTGCTTCTTGCCTTATTCAACTGCATTGAAATATTTGCTACTTTTTTAATTCCAAACTTATATCTATATGGCAGAGCCATCTTACATTTGGGGTTTTCAGTGATTTGGTTTTTATATGTATTCTTTAGTGTTCCTTATTTTGGTAAAAGAGAAAATGCCTTGTACAGTGGAACAGGACTGGCCAAAGTTGGAGCTTCCATAGGCTGTCTCGTTGCATGTTTTGTGAACAAATCCAATGAGATGGGTCTTGCCATGATGGGTTTAACTTTGGGTCTCATGTTGTGCTTCTTTCTCATTGGTTACATTTCAATGGAAGTTGTGATATTGGCCATATGCAAACAAATATCAAGTATTATTTCGAACAATCCAAGTCCTCAGCAAGCTTTTCAATGCATGGATGGTAAGAAGAGATCTCTCAACATCTTTCTAAGACTCTGTGTTCATATTTCTCCCTTTTCGAAACGAGAATCTAATTACGAGAAAACAGAATATCAAGAAATGGCACTCTCCATGGCTCGAGTCATTACTTCGAATAAGAACAACGATGCAGAGAACGCGAGTCTTTTATTGACCAGTTCTCTTCTCATTGCATATACTTTTGAAGATTCTAATAGTTACTCGTATGCCTTGTACTTGTTGAGAAGATGTTTAAAAAGTTCGAGAAATTTCTTGATCAAATTTTCTGTCAATGAGAGAACCAAAGAAGTTGAAACTGCTCAAAACAAGGATTCCAAGAGTGCTCAGTGCTTGACAGAGATTAAACAAACTCTCGAAGCTTTAACTAAAGGAGAAGAAGAATTGAAAAATCTTCATCGACAATTTTGGAAAGAATTATTGAATGAACATCCCAATTTGGACAAGTTAGACAAGATCAATCGAAGAACAAGTCAACTCTCCATTTCCATCGAAGAAACCTATGTCAATCTCATGTCCGTTCACAGTAAGGAAAAGCAAGTATTAAGAAAATATGCAAACTTTGTTGAAACCTTTCGATTCGATAAGGAACTCTCACAACATCTCTATCAGGAAGCTGCCAACATTGAAGAAGAAGAAAGTTCCAAGAAAGCCATGCACGGTGTCGATCATCATGGTGGAGTTGCAAATTCATTAGGAAAATTCTCCAATTTTGACAAGACAAAACGATACTCTGCTGCCATGAGTCCTGTGAAATTTCATAACAATGCGCTCAATATGACTGGAGACTTGTCCATGACTGGAGATTTGCATGCACTCGACGATACCACCTTTAATGGTATTGAATCGAAAGAATTTTCGAAAAAGGAATTATTGATTCGAAATTCTCTGAAAACCATTGATCAGAAAAAGGCACTTTTTGTCGTCTTTTTAATATTCTGTACCTTTACCTTTATCATGTTAACGCATGTGCTGCTCTTGCTTTATATATTAACATTTCCGTGGGATCCTCCGTTTCGTTTGTGTTTACAGTGTGTCAAGGATCCATGACACCATTGGCATTATTGAGAGAAATTTCCATGATTCAAAATGCCAATCAATTCATGAATGAAGGATATTCCATTTCGAGTACAGATGCTCCCATTCTAAATTTCATTCGTCTCGAACACAAGAATACTGTGAATTTTTACACCAATCAAATTGATGACATTTTGACAGAAGCTCAATCGAATACTTTTACGAAAAACCTCTATGCCATTGCGTCAGCTCCAACCACTCCCGTTCTCATTCCTTCCATGTTACAAAACAACTCTGCAAATTTCGACAAGAATGGAAATACCACTTACATTTATAGCTATGTGAAAAATTCATCCTTAATTGAAACCTTAAATTACTTGAAAAGTGCTGGAAGAGATTTCGAAGCATGGAAAGACATGGATTACAATCAAACCATTCAAAACTATCAATTCATGTTTGTTTGGAGAAATCATCAAGTCATTCGAGATTTAATGATGAGTTTCTGTAACAGTGCACTCGAGAGTAGTAATGCATCATTGAGTACCTTCTTTCAAGTGTTTGCCATCATTTTTGGAAGTATGGCATTTTGCTTGAGTGTGAGTTTTTTCATTTACTTGCTGTTGATGCGTGGCTTGTTGGATGGAACGGATCAAGTGGCAAAACTGTTCATGCATTCCCTTTCAAAAAATGTCATTGGAAAGATTTATCATGATTTGGCCAACAAGACCGATGATGATGGAAAAGTTCATTTACCATCGTCTGCACTGACAAAACCAAAGAATTTATTCTTTATTTTGGGAATGATTGGAATTGTGTTTTGTGTATTGGCCTGTGGTTTGATGGTCATGGAAACAAATTCAAACTTGTCACTCTCGAATATTACCATGTTGAATGTCGTGCACGGGACGGGATTGTTACGTTTCATTAATCGAGCAAATTTGAGAATTAATTCATACTTTAAATTCTTGAGTTTGAACAAGAATACGTTGAATGATCCATCGATGGCTTCTTCCGATGAAATTCAATCGTATAATGAAGAACTCAAGTTGAGAATTTCACAAATATTTAGTGAATGGAATTATTTAATATATGGAGGAGGTGAGACAGATCCAAGTGTGGGTCGTTATCAAGCCATTGATGATCTTGTTCAGGGTGTGAAAAATTGCTCACAACTCTTTCAAACCAATTCTCATAACATGACGGATTATGATGCTTTCAAATTGAAGTATTGTACAGGTTTGGAAGATTTGATTGCCTTCTATGCTCGTTCGACTTTGGAATTGAATGATAACTTTATGAGTCCTCAATTTTTGGCTAAAAAAGGTGATGCGTTCCACTCGGTTTTGAATTTGTACTATGCCACCAATTTATTGTGTCAAAAGACGTATGATTTTATGACTCTCTTTGTGAAATATTCATCCAATACTTCGAAAATCATTACCATTTTGTTTGTAGCATTGGGAACAGTCTTTCTAGGTGGTCTTTTTTACTACATGTTCAAATTGATTGAGAAGAACAAATTGGACTTCTTCCACATGAAAATGATGCTCAACTATTTACCTCTCGAATTTATTGATAATAATGAGGCTATCAAGCAATTTGTCCTGTATAACCAAATTGCACAACAACACACTAATACCATCATGAAAGTTTCAAGCAAAATCATGAAAAAGAACAATCAAGTACATGCTACCAATGCAGTCTCTGGAGACAATGGAAAAGTGTTTAGTGTTCTCAACTCATCGGTCGATGGTGCCATCATGTGTGGTGAAGATGGTTCCATTGAATTTATCAATAATGCAGCTCTTAAAATGTTTGGATGTGGAAATAGAGCAGATGTTGTTGGAATGCCCATGTACATTTTATTTGACAGCAATCAAAAGGCAATTATTGAAACGAGTATTGAACAACTCAAGCAAATGGCATACAAAAATCAAAGCTCTGAAACATGTGGGGAGATTTTAGAAGTGGATTGCTTGAGAAGAAATTCAACAAAATTCCATGCCAAGCTAAATGTATTTGTAGTGGTGTTTGAGAAGGGATCACCAGTCATTACTTGCTTCATTAAGGACATTACTTCTGAGAAGAAACAAAATGCGTTATTGGCTGAAGAAAAAGCGAAATCTGAACACTTGTTGAGAAATATCCTTCCCGAGTCAGTAGCAGTGAAACTCAAATCAGGAGAAACGTTCATAGCCGAAAAGTTCAATGACGTGACATGCTTTTTCAGTGATATGGTTGGATTTACAAAAATGTCTTCGAATATGAACGCAAATCAGCTCGTAGGAATGCTTAATCATATTGTGAATGGATTTGACAAACTCACAGAACAATATCAACTTGAAAAGATCAAAACCATTGGTGATGCATACTTTTGTGTGGGAGGTTTACCTCCACATGACACTTCTGACCATCCAGAGAGAGTGGTGAGATTTGCCATTGATACCTTCCTTGTGTTGAGAGAATACAATATGGAAAATGTGGATCCTACACTCAAGTCGAAATTAGAATTGGAATTAATACTGGTTCAGTCATTGCAGGGGTTATTGGAACAAAGAAGGTAAGTATTCGGTCATTTTTCATGCATTTCACCAACATCATGATTGTTAATTGTGAATAGTTTGCCTATGATTTGTGGGGTGATAGTATTAACGTAGCTAGTAGAATGGTAAGTATTCTCTGGTGATGTTACTTTACATGACACATAATTGTTAAACAGGAGTCGACAGGTATACCCGGACGAATTCAAATCAGTCGTTCTACTTATGAAAGAGTTCATGATCTTGGATGGACATTTGAAGAACGAAAAGTTGAAGGTATGTGTTAGCTCATGCAAATATTCTAATATTTCTGTTTGATATTTTCACTTACAGTCAAAGGAAAAGGTCTTTGTCAAACCTACTTGCTAAACGCAGATCATCACCAACGTGCAGTTATCAAGGCAACAGAAAATCTTTAACTGCTGGTCCTCTCTGATAGGTTAAACAGTTTTCAATCGTTGTGCTTGTTTTCCTTGATGTATCATGATCTTCCTCAATCTTTTTCTAAATTTTACGAGCAAGTAAGAAACAAACACTCCTAAAGTGAGACCAACTCCGTTCAAAACGCTGGAAGCAAATAATAATTGAGGCGAGTACGTGGAAATTACTTTTTCTGCAGTGGAGTCTAGAAGAGTGGTCGACGTTGTGATCACGAGGACAAATTGATAAGTATGCTGAATGATAGTTATCATCCAAATGATGCTCATCAACACATGTCCTATGATGAGCCTCCTCAAACTATGAAATTGAAATTGTAATACTGCATAGATCGTGTAACTGAATAAAACAAAATACAAAATCAATACCAAAATATTAAGCACGGGATGACAATCAAACAAGGTTGAAACAATCTCTCCTTCCAGAAGCCAATTCCATATGGTATAACCTTTTAAAATTCCCAATATGGAGAGAATATTCGCCAAATGCAACAGTGAAACAACCACAAAAAACATCATCATGAGAAAGAGGAGTACTTTCAGAGAACGAGAATAATCCATCAGACGAACTTCATATATCGGAGAAGGAATCTTTGAGTACGGTACTGAAGAAGACTCTTCCGGTTGCCTCTGAGGCTTTGGATTCCTCAATGGCTCAGAAACGTTCTTAAGGGTGGGCGCCTTGTGTTTCATTTTTCTTTATTGTACAATCTGTGTGTGAATCTCAAATGCTCACGCGTCTAGTTGTTGTGTGTGTTACTCTGAAGCAGCATATCCAAAGATCATGTGCAATGTTAAAACAATGCCAATTAAAAGCATGAAATGTGTACTCCAAATCTTGAAAGTCTGATTTGCATTACCTCCCCAACCTTTACAATGACGATCAACGTATAAAAGTTATTATATTCGCATATTCATAATTCACAATCCCAATGCATTAAAATACTTACAAAATATAAAGAAGCATGTTTTTCCATTGGTAGTACCATCCGATTTTTCATTTCCAGCCTCATTGGGATCAATATATTGTCCTGTTCCATCATCAGTACTTGGTGCAATTTCCTGAGCTTCACACAAGAGAGTATAACCTAATTTAGGGCAAGCAATAGATCCTTTGAATCCATTGAAACTAGTAATCTTGAGATAGGATTGATCTGCAGGACAGTCAACATATTGAGAGGTTGTGTGAAGTCGAATTCTAAGAATCTTTCTAGTCTTGTCACAACTGTATACGAGACATCTCGAAGAAGAACTCTCGTCTTCCATTGTTCCAGAAAATCCATTCAATTCCAAATTTCCTTCAAAACAAGCACTGTTTGAATTGAACACCTCTGATGAACGTCTTGGCATTGTTTTATCATTACAAGCAATGTAACGACGAATGAGTGGACAAAAATCAAACCATGAAACTCTTCCTCCCATTGCTGGATTTGAAAAGTATCGATATTGAGCAGGCAAATTGCTTGTAAAAGTCACAATGTCACAAACTCCCTTATCACGTAAATGATAGGCGCAAGTCACTTTCTTTGAAGTTGTATCTGTACAGTAATAACCCTTACGAGTAGTATCCCAATTGTTGCATCGGTCAGTAGCAAAAGAGCAACCCATATTCTTACCAAAAGTTGGTTCAATGGCATTGGTTAAATTAGGTTGATACCATCCTGTCACTTGTAACAGTGTAAGAGTAGCAACGGATGTAAAACAAGATCTTCCAAATTGTTGACATCCATCCAAAGAAGGTGCCATCAATTCATTCATAAATACTCGACTGTCAAAATGTGAACCAGCAGATCCAGAATTTCCATATTCTTCAATAGGAACATCGACTGGTGAAGAACAACCTGTAATTTTTTGGAACATGGCTCTCAAGGTGGGATGGATGAAAAAAGTACGAGAAACCTGTACTCCATTTTCATTAGATTGTCTTGTAGCAACAACATTACTTTCTCCTAAATTGTTTCCATTAGAATCTACATAATTACTATACATGGAAGCACTGAATCCTAAAATATGAGTGACTTCATGTTCCAAAGTACTCAACAAGACATGTTCATTAGAAGCGCTATTGTAAATATCTAAAATAGCTGGATTAATATTCAATTGTCCTGCGATAGGTCTCTTATAAGTAGACTCTATAATACAAGCCATTGCCCAAGCAGCAGTTGAACTCGATGTTGGTCTCATGGTCACAAAAATATACAAATCAGTGAAGTGTCGAAATTTGGAGTTTTTACAGAGGAAGGCCACGCCACACCACCTTCAGCTCCGCACGGAGCTTGAGTAGCAGGCACTGTAAAAACGGTTAATCTTCTGGTTGTAAGTTGAGCTTCAATTTTAGCTTTCACAATATTGACAAGACTCAACACACGAGATTGTTTGGCAGCAGTAACAACATCTCCACTTTGACAAGTTCCCCAACAATTCGAAGCTGAATTATCGTTACAGATCACATTCGTTGAAGTGGGATTTCCTCTCTTGTATTGTTGACCTTGTGAATAACATGTTCGTGATTCAACATCGTTGGCAATGGCACTTGTATCCAAACGAATACGAATGGGGCTGAAAACATCATGGACTTTTTGGATCTCTCGTTTTTCTGTGAGAATGGTTCGATGCTCGAGTGGGAGATTCACTGCACGAGAAACGTCTAAATTCATGAAAAGATCTGATTTGGACTTATCACCACCATGTAATTGTAATTCATCGTTAAAGATTTTATCGTGCATACATTTGTGATGTGGCGAGTTGTGATTGGATTCGGGGTGAGAATGAAGATGGTTATATTCTTGGTGGGCAAACATGTGGAAGGTGGAATGTGCAGAGACAGTTGTTGCACCCACGATAACGAGTATCAGTAAAATACGGGTGAGGAGCTCTGTCATTTTTTTTGTCTGGATTTGATGGCTGACAGGTGTCGCTCATAACAAACTCAAAGTTCGCCATAGAGTTTATTTGGAACGTATTCCTTCTCTTGTTTCTACGGTTGGTCTGGCGATATCATAAGGTTCAGTTGAGCAAGAACAGCTCCTTAAATTCGTCCCGTTCTTCATCTTCCTTTGTTTCCTCACTCTTTGCTTTTTTGGCGGTAGTATTAGGAGGCGCAGATCGGAAAACCAGTGGTTTTCCATTTCTTTTCTTTGCAATATTTGATTGCAAAATTGATTTGTTTTTCTTTTCCTTTTGACTTTTTTGCTTGTTGCCTTCCTCTCTTTGCTGTTTTCTTCGTTCTTTTTCTCGCTGCTTTTCATATTTCGAAATAAAGTCGCTGTCATAATCATCCAAATAAGTGAGCAAGCTTTCAAGTTTTGTTTCAATCTTGGAGAGCATAAATAGAGGGTCAAGATTTTCAACTAAATCAGCATTCTCATCGTTTTCCAGCTCTATCGCAGAGTCCAAATAAATTTCTCTAATTTTATCTGACAACGTTTTAAGTTTCTCTTCTCCGTCCTGGTCGTTGTTTGCAGAGTGTCGTTCTGAAATGGTTTTTAACCGCTCCTGCTCCATCTCTATTTGCTCATTAAGGCCATCAATTTGGAGTTGAAGGTTTTCTGCCTCTGCACTCCTAATTGTTTATGAATATGTTGCGTGTTGTAACTACGATGAACAACTTACATTTTCTTCTTTGTTTCCTTATATACCTTTTGAACTTCCTCCAACTGCTCTTGAATGTCTTCAGTGCTTTGTATTAGTATTAAGTTGCTTTCTTCTAACTCTGAATAAATATTTAACAATTGTTCTGGTTTTTTAAAATACATTTCAATGGCCTCGTCGTCATCTTCCTCATCGTCGTCCTCTCCTCCATCAATGGAAGCTATTTGAGTCATTTTAGTTTCAGGTTTTTCTTCATCATTAATCGTATTTTTCGAGGACGTCTTGGAATTTCCTTGGTTCTTGTTTTTCTTTCCATATTTCTTTTGATTCATTTTCGTTAGTTCCTCCTTAGGTGTAAGAGAATCTAAAAATTCTTTATATCTTCTGCAGTTCTCTAATTGTTCGTCTAGCTTCGCTATTTCAGTGTTGATGGCAGCAGCTCTTGCGTTCAGTTTCTTAATTTCATTTTGTTTGGCTTGCTTTGCTTTTGTTTCCTCTTCTGCTTTTTTAATGGCCTCCACTGCTCGAATGTCGTTCAAAGCCAAAAAATCATCAAATGCCTGTGTCTGCTGCTTTAATTCTTGCTCCATTTGAAACAACTTTTGTTCTCTTTTTTGAGCTTTTTTTTCAAGCTTCTTAACTTCGAATTTCTTCGTGTCAATGCTCATCTGCAACAAAAACATTTGCTTTTTCTTCTCAATAAAATCTCCAACATTTTCCTTCTTTTTAAACGATGCATCAAGTGACGTGTCGCCTGAAGGAGCGCTTTTTGATTTTTTGTCGTTGATGTTGGGAAGCAGAGCTCGGTCTCTTCGGCTGCTGAATTTATGCTTTCGGGGAGATCGGTGAACCAAACTGGAGTTTGCACCTTTTGTTGTTTCTTTTTCTCTTCTTTCAAATATTTGTTCATCAGTTGGAATTTTGAATGGATTTTCAAACTCATCATCATCGGAGGATGTTTGATCATTGTCATAACTGGTTTGCAGAAGCTTGACTTGCTTTGAAGTCATTTTTTGAAGTGGTCTGTAGTTTGTTAGAAGGGCGGGAAAAAGCAAAGGGAAAGTCATTCAACTGTGGTCATCTCTTTTCTTCCTAAAATAAAGTCAATCATAAGTTGGAAGTTAACAGCAAAGTGTACAGTTGCAACCTCAACCAAGTATTTGCATTTAAAGCTTAATAGAATAGGTTGAGAGGGTTGCACGAATTCTCAATTTTATTTAAGCAAGCAAACCATGTTGTTCAAGATATTCTTCGATTTGCAACAATCTATTGTACTTGGATACACGTTCTCCTCTAGCAGTAGCACCAGTCTTAATGTGTGTAGCTCCAATTCCAACAACCAAGTCAGAAATTAAAGTCGTTGCGGTCTCACCAGATCTATGAGACACAATAACCTTTTGTCCAACATTGAAAATCATTCGAGCAGCGTTCATTGCTTCGGTGATGGAACCAATTTGATTGACCTTCAACAACAAAGCATTAGCCCACTTTTCTTCAATTCCTTGCTTGATTAATCTGGTGTTAGTAGTGTACAAGTCATCACCGACCAACATGATCTTTGATCCCAATCTTTCAGTCAAAAGTTTCCAACCTTCATAATCCTTCTCCTCCAAACCATCTTCAATGGAGATAATAGCAGGGTGTCTATTGACCAGTTGTACATAATATTCAACCATTTCCTCAGAGGTCAAGAACTCTTTTTGTTGAGTAATTTCATACTTCTTGGTTTCAGAATTGTAAAACTCGCTTGAGGCAGCATCCAAAGCCAAAAACACATCTTCACCAACCTTATAACCTGCCTTACCAATTGCTTCTTCAATATAGTTCAATGCTTCATCAGCAGTTTCCAAGTTGGGTGCAAAACCTCCTTCATCACCAACATTCTTTGCGCTTGGTCCAGCTCTCTCAGCAAGAATCTTACCCAAATGTTGATAAACTTCAGCAACACATCTCACTTTTTCACGGAATGGTTGATTCTCCTTTGGTAAAATCATAAATTCTTGAATTTGAAGACGACCACCTGCGTGTTTACCTCCATTCAAAATGTTGACCATTGGAGTTGGCAAACGGAACTTTAAGTTTTCAACCTTATCAGCACCATGGAATGCTCTTGCCAAGTACAAGAACAATTCTTCATTTCTGACAGCAGCACCAGCAGTGGCAAGTGCAAAACTTGCAGCAGTAATGGCATTACCTCCCAAATTACTCTTCAATTCATCACCATCAGCATCAATCAAAGCTTGATCGAGTTCTGGCAAGTTGTCCAATGACTTTCCTTCCACTGCCTTGCTCAACACGTCATTCACATTCTTCACAGCTTTCAAAACACCCTTTCCGAGGTATCTGGATTTATCACCATCACGAAGTTCGTGAGCCTCATTGCTTCCTGTACTTGCTCCAGAGGGTGCAGAAGCAGTGGCTACTGGTCTTTTTTGTCCATTAGCATAAACATCAACTTCAACAGTTGGATTTCCTCTTGAATCCAAAATTTCTCTGCCGACAATCTTGTCGACACGATTGACTGCACCCTTCTTTCCACGGTTCAAAAAGAAGTGACCAAGGAATCCAACTGGATCACTTGCGTTGGCATTGTAGCATTCATTGAGAGCGTCTTCAACCAACTTTTGAAGATTGTGATTTTGAAGATATTCACTGACCTGAATTTCAACGAGCCAGCAACCAACAAGACGTGAAAATAAGAAAAACCAAAGACGGGATTCATTGGGTAGTATTTTCGATAATGAGGTAACAAACATTGTTGTTGTACCATGTACCAATAATAGCCATCCATTTAAATTGATCAATCCATAGGTAATAATTGTATTCATCGGATTCGATATTAAATTGTGAAGGTTACAATAGCAGCATGGATGAACAAAATTAAAGTGATTTTAAATCCAATTACATCATCATACAATGATCAGCGTCGAACCACTTTGGCTTAACAAGTGTACATACAGGTTGTTTATCGGTCATTTCGAAGAAATTTTTTGTGAGTAAAATGCTCAGGATTGAATCAGGACCAAATTAAGCTTGGACTTAAAACGAAAAAAGTGAAAATGCTTGAATTGACAAGCTTTCCATGATTCACACGGTACTGTGGTATTACATTGTCGACAGGCAGAACCTGGGTGCCTACACTTTCTTCAATGGCTTGACGTCTTCGACACGAGCTTGTTCGTATCTAAATGAAGAAGCAATGAAGGGGAGTACATGGAACAGATCGTCAGTAGAAATTGATGGTCCAAAATTATTTTCTTGGGTTAATAGCTGCAAAATGTTAGGCATTGTTTGGTGATCTAAAGCATTACCATTTGATTCCTTAAAAGCAATAGCTTTGAGAAAGTTATTGCAATGTACAGCCAGAGATTCATTTTGGCACCTCAAAGCTTCAGTAAACGATTGAACATTAATTTCTAAATTAATAAAGGGTATGTTTGCATATGAGCATTGATTTCTGAGGAAATCTATTTGAATAGGATTAATTTCCAAATAATGTGCATCCGGAAAAATTACTAATTTAACTTGATGAGATTGCGAGCTAGAAATCAATTCTGAAATTTTGGTAACTTCATAAATTATATTTTGACAAGGATATTGTTGAATTCTGTAACGAGATGTTTAAATTAAAAATTTCCATGAACGGAACATACAATTTCAGAACCTTGGTTTGTTGCTCCGAAGATAATATTTTGAATTGTGGTTGGAACGGATTCGCAAGAGTCTTTTTCACTTTCTTTACCACTTTCTTTTGTTGGGGTTTTTTCGCTTGTGCAGCTGAGTTGTTGTTGGCTTTGTTCATTTTTGTTTACAATTTGGAAGCTGTGAGTTCTCCTCCTTCTTTAACGACTCTCAAGCGGTGTTGTGGTAAATAATTAAATGAAAATTTATTTTCAACAATCGGGTGTGGTATAGTGGTAGCATTCCAGACTGTCACTCTGGCGACCCGGGTTCAATTCCCGGCACTCGAGTAATGTTTTTTGTTCAGCTCACCAAATTTCTTTTGTTTGATGGAGATTTCGGTTGCTCTCCCGCTTACTTAAATAAATAAACGTTAACGTTTTTTAAAGGGGTGTTGCCGCCACTTTTAATATTGCAAAGTCACCAACAAGAAAAAAGAACAAATTCTCTCTTTATCGAACAATATTGAAGAAGAAATGGTATGTTACGATGATACATTTCCGTACATGAAATGAATAACTCACTACTGTGGTCCGACGAAAACACCTTTGCAATTTTACGAATATGATAAACCATATATAGCCAACAAACAGCAGCACGGAAAGCATCAATAACTCTAGTAATCATCATTCATCTCCTTCTTCAATCAAATCTACTCCACGAATCCATCATCAAATTTCAGCAACATCGGTATCACCTGGAAACTACAGAAAGCCCAAAAAGCTCCACATTCTCAACAAGATGGAACGAGAACGAAGAGAACAAATTGAGAGATTGAAACAAAGCCAACAACCAATTCCAGTAGCAACAACAACTCAATCAGCTACTCTTTCAAGCAAGTCTCTTTCTGAATCCATGACTAGGCTCTCTCTTGATTCATCAGCAGCAGCAAGTTTGCTTTCTTTTGCGCATGGCAACAACAGCATCAACTCTCAAGACCCTGATTCGTCCAGTCCTCAACAAGCAAAGAGCGAAGATAAAACTACTTGTCATGAGCACCCTTTCAAAAATTCCTCTTCTTCTCAACAACCATTACGACCAATTCCCATCCATCCTTCCACGTTCAATAACAATACTCTTAATGTAAAGAATAATAACAACACGTCCACCCATTCATCCTCTATCGTTTCATTGAGTAGCTATGATTCATCGATTGTAAAGACTAATTCCTCACTCATGATCACTCCATCCATTCCAAAAACTCCTCAATCTCAAAAAACAAAACAATTTTTCAAGCGAAAGATTATTTCACCAATGCAAAACCCTTCTCTTGTCAATCAAGAAGATGACGCAGAAGATTTAACAGATATTTCTAAGAGATTGGCATTTGATCAAAAGAATGTCGTTACTAAGACGCGTCCCTCCATTCCACAACCTCCATCATTGAATTCTCTTACTTCTGAACCTCCCCTCTCAACACCTGAAAAAAGATTAACCAAAAGAATGACTCTCCACAAGAAAACTAGTGTTACCAAAGCTCCAGATGTACCTTGCTCTCTCAAATTTGTTTTTTAAGACTTACATTTTTCAGCATATTTTCCAAATTCATCAACAGCTGCAGTCGATGAATGCATATATTTCCATTTTCCATGTTTGGTAACAAGATAAAAGCTTCAGGCAATTTGCACCTCAAGACGATAATATGACATCTTAAAAGAAACAAGAACCTCACATGTTGACGAACGCAAGTAAAAAAGCTTTTTTCTTACCATCCGCATTGAGCACAGAATTTTTGTCTCTACTCAAGAATACAAGGAAGGAGGTTGTATTGTTTCTTGATTATGATGGAACGCTTACACCCATTGTCGATCGACCCGAAATGGCCGTTCTCTCCAATGAAGCAAGAGAAGCAATTAATAATTTATCACATTATTTCAGAATTGCAGTTGTTTCGGGAAGAACAAGAACCGATGTTCAGGATCGGGTTGGTCTGCCTCATCTCTTTTATGCTGGTTCTCATGGATTTGATATTTCAGGGCCAGTGAAACACATTCGACATGACCGTGCTGGATTGGTTGTGCAAACACTTCTCACTCAAGATTGTTCGTCACAATGGACCACTCAGAAACGTGATGATGGAACCGATGTGGTCACTTTTCAAGTGGCTAAAGAATGCATACCAGTGTTGAGAAGAATCTATGAAACACTCAAAGAAAGTCTTTCAGATATTGAGGGATGTATTTTGGAAAATAATATATTTTCTCTGTCTGTTCACTACAGATTAATTAAAGACGAAAGGGACGTGCAGCGAGTGAGTGAAATTGTTGAAGGGATATGCAAAGATGAATCTCAAGTGGTTCACACTCATGGTAAAATGGTTCATGAAATTAGAATCAACACGGATTGGAATAAGGGTAAAGCTGTTCAATTTCTACTCAACTTTTGGAATGTTGGATCGAGTGATAAGGTACTTTCAGTATATATCGGTGATGACAAGACCGATGAAGATGCATTCAAAGTCTTGAAAGACCATGATTTAGGAGTGGGAGTACTAGTCTCGCCGACCAACGTGGAACGATTTGAAGCTGTCCTCACTCAAGACGATAGTGCAAGTGTACCAAGCGTGCCAGGAGACGGCACCATCGCAGCAGCTCCCAATGCAAATCCTCAATTCCTTACTTATGCCAAGTATCATTTAAAGGATCCAAAAATGGTGGTTGAATTTCTTCAAACATTGTTAAAGGAATGGAAAGAATAGCAATTTAATAAGGATTTATCATCATGCTTCGTCAAGTGTAAATAGCAATGAGTCATCATTAATTTGAATAAATTAGTTGAAAATTATAATGATGGTTGTTTACTTTTTAAGTTCAGAAACTTCATCATCTCGCAGTACCATGTTCGGTATTCTGTCCTTGATTGGATATCTTCGACCACATGAAGGATTAGTACAAACTAGCTCGCCATTCTTTACTTGCAATTCCAATAAAAGTTTGTGTAGTGATTTCATGGCAGCTTCGTTTTCTCCAACATTTTCTGGTAATGTATCTGGTAAGCCTTCGATAGAAAGCTGAAAAGTTTTTATCACACAATTGTTTCATTCCGCAAAGTTATGGGTTTCGGAGCCCATGTTATATGTTAACGTTTATCACAATATCAATTCATATCAAACGTACATTACTGGCAGCGCTTTTCAGAGCGTCATAATCAATTCTTTGAAGTACATTCAAAATAAATTCCTTGTTCTCATCTTGTTGTTCATTCTCCACTTCCGTTGCTTCAATTTTGAGAGGGAATGACTCACATTTCAAACAGCACATCATGTTATGAACAAGTAGCCTCATTTTTTATGTGCCCAGAAAGAATTAGACATGAAAACGTTTGGTTGTGAGAGTTTTATTTGTAATATTAAACACAGCTTCTCACGTGTTGTAGTTCGTGTATGCTGATGATGACGCTGATGATGTAAATTCAAATGTGGACACCATTCTTTTTTCATCATCATCACACATAAAAAATGAGAAATAAATTCGTTTCAAGGATAGGCACTTTTAAGGACAGCGTGTTCTTCGACAAGGGCTGGAGAGGATTCGAGAAATCAGAGCCTGGTGCTTTTTATTCTTTTGCTATTTTCTGTGTTGGTGCGTTTTATTGTGATTTTATTTGTGCATGATCATCATTTTCATTCCATGGAAAAATTATTTGGATATTTAATTTATCGTTTAATTTATCATTGTCGGAATAATAATACTCATCATCATACATTTGTCTGAACGTGAAATTAATGTTGTTAGCTCCTTTCCTTCCTGTAGTTTCATATTTTGGATTCAAGTGGTTTGGTGGAATTGATATCACCAAAGCATACCCACATATTGACTCTAGAGAAAAATTTGTCTTCTTTAACGACAAGTCATCTGGAAAGGATGACGTAGGAGCAGTGTTTGAATATCACTATGATGATGGAACCAAACAAGTTGTTTTCAACAAGTAAATGAAAGAATTTTATTTATTAGTCTTGAAATAAATAAAAGGCAGAGAATGAATGGCTGTTCATTCTCTATAAATTAGTCAGGTTAGGGTAAAATATGATTATTTGTTCAGTCTAATAAGTTAAATAAGTAAGGTAGAGAATTATTGATTTACAGAATCTGTAGTGAAGAAGTAAGTGGGTACAGTATCAATTTGCTCTTTAAACACTGGAAGACGAGATGCTTGTTGAATAGGCACCATATCAATGTTTTGGCTGAGGGCTCTTCCAATGACAGCCTTGTCAATAGAGTGAATGAAGCAACAACGTATACCATACATGCATGTTCCTTCATAATGGTAGTTGTTGCACAACTCGCTCTTGTACTGAGGTTACCGCTGGTGTCATTATTATCTTAGCAAATAGAAACTTACCTTGTGATGCCTTGTAACAACTCTCAACTCCTGTCTGCCATGTGCAAATTGACATTTGTCCCCATATCTACAGAATCCAGTTTCTTCCCAAGATCTGCACAATTCAGTCTTGTAACGATCTTTTCCATTGTAGGAAGCCTGATTGTCGTTCGTTTGTTGTTGATTGGTTGATTGTTGAACCACAATGTCGTTGAAGTCAGTACTGTTGGCAAAAGCTTCCAATGACCGTTTGGATGTGGATGTTGAGGATGAGAAGTGTTTATGCTGAGTTGTTGGAGTAACATTTGATTGCTTTCTCTGTGGAGGAGCGTTGACGGAAGCCTTAGTGGTGGGCTCACTAAGGTGAGAGGGGCTTGATCCAGCGTGATGATGTTGGGTACACGAGTTGGACTTGCACGTTGGTTTAACGGGTTGAAGGCCGTTCATTGTTGGGTTGTGCTTACCCTTAGCTAAGGCTTGGTGTTCGAGTGGTTTTTGATATGAAAAATCATCATAAGATGGAGCATGATGATTGAATGAGGACATGTTAGAACTACAAACAAAAGGATTGATAGGCGTGTTCAACAAGAAATGAAGAGAGTCGGAAGTTTGTCCAAGGTATGGATAGCCGCTGAAAGGGTGCTGTTGATCTGAGGATAATCCCGTGTGGTTGGCAATCAATGGAGTTTGATGATGGTATAATGAGTTCTTCATCGTAACATCCATGGATGAAGATGGTAAGTAACGGTGATCGAAGAGCATTTCTCGGAGCGTCAATATAAATAAGTATAATATTATACAACAGAGTTTGGAGCCAATAAGGAATTACTACTCTATGAGTCAATTGTTTTTTCCTTCTCAAAAGAGAGGTTATTGGGGTATCTGGCTGCTGATCCCTCAAAGGCTAGCTTTGGATAGATAGCGGTGCAGACAACAAGGTTGAATAGGTACAGTCTGGCAGGTCAAGAAAAGTTGTAGTTTTTTTTAATTGAATTACGGGCACCTAAAATTGTAAATGTGACGGTGGGAATTGGATTCACTGCTTCAGCTCAGAAGAATAACAATTCGCCCGACTTGGAAAAGTAATGAAGAAGCAAAATATTCAACCAAATTAATAACAAAGGAACTACAACACGCTTTCCAAAGCGAGCAATTCAGAAATTCTTTCCACATATTCTGAAGGGAAAAATATCCCTCTCTGGTGCTTGATTCAAGAAAATTGTTGCCGCCAAAATTTTGTGAATTTGATTCCAAAACAAAAAATGTCATCAAGTGAGCAACCGAAAAAGAAAGCAACATCGGAGCCTTCAAAAAAGAAGAAAAAGCTTTCAAAACTTGACGCAATTGCGGAGGCAATTGCCAAGCAATTCAACAAGGCACAAAAATCTAAAGCCTCTCATGAAAAATGTATTGCTTCATTATTGGAAATTATGAACGATGATTATGAAAAGTTTCTTGAGAAATTCTTTGAACTTGTGCATCCCGTGCTGATCGTTTCCAAGAGTGAGAAGTCGGCGGAAAATATTATTCAGTTGATTGCAAAGTTTTGTGCTGCAGCAAAGTCACAGGAACTGTCGTCTGAGTCGAACGCCGCAGAGCAAGGCTTTGATTTTACAGTTGATTTTGTTGATAATTTAATTGTCTATGCCAACGCTTCAAACAAAACTGTAAGATATAGGGTAGCACAAATAACAAGCCAAATTATCGAAAAGAGTCCAATGTTGGAGGAGATTGACGAAGATTTTGTCAATTCAATCAAAGAAAAGTTTGTACCAAGGCTAAGAGACAAACTTCCAGCTGTTCGATTAATGGCTGTCTCCGTTCTTGCTAAATTTCAAGACCCTCATTCCCAATGTGCAATAATGTCAGAATTTCTTCGCATGATGGGCTCAGATCCAAACAAGGACGTTAGAAAAGAAACAGTGAAGCGAATCTTTTTGTTAAAACAAACTCTTGGCCCAGTTGTTGAGAAAGTAAAAGACATAAAGGAGGAAGTGAGAGGTGCAGCATACGAAAAGATTTTCTCCACAGTCAAGATGAGAAACTTTACCATTCAGCAAAGAGTTAACATGATCAATTATGGATTGGAGGAAAGAGACGCCAATGTAAAAGCGCAATTTGAGCGCTTGTTCATTGAAAAATGGTTCACTGATTTTAAGTTTGATATTTCTATGCTTCTGACCAATCTAGACGTTATAGAATACGAAACTACTTGTGAAAAGCTCATTAGATTAATTTTGGACAGGTCAGACAAGATTGAAATAGTTGGAGATAAGGTTGATTTCCAATCACTGACTCCAGAACTAGCACTATTTTGGAGATGCAAATGTCAATACCTGGCATCAAAAAAAAAGGAAATCGATGATTTACTTCCTCCATCTATTACTGGTTTTGTACATTTAGTTATCGAGTATCTCAAACAGTATGATGAATTTGTTGTCAGACAGTTACTAATAATTTCGAAATATCTTGATTACAGCGATGAGGTTGGAAGATCTAATGTCCATTCATTATTGAGCGAGATGCTTTCTTCATTCCACGACCCAGAGGCTCATGTAAAAGAAATAATTGAGTCCTTGAAATGTATTCTTCCAAACCCTGAAGATTTTCAAACAACTATACTAAACAGAATAGACGAGCTTCGAAAGGCAGCACTAAGCATGTCCAAGAACAGAAACATCCAAGGTGAACACTTTGAATTGCAGAAAAAAGAGAGAATACAACAACTGAACCTCACGAAACAAGAAATTATTATCAAAATACAACAACTGACTGTTGAGAAAACTAATCTGGCCCAAAAAGAAGAGTATTTGGCAGCTAAAGAAAAATTAGATCAAATTTACGTGCTTTACAGGCAACTGAAAGAGATTGAAGCTGAGATCACCAAAAGAGATGAAGTGAGACCAGACATGGAAGAAATATGTTTGTGGTTGCGAGCATTGCAAACTACATCTGAGTTTATAATGCAGGCGTATTTACCAGTTGATATTTCTCAATTCATTTATCTCGTAGATGACCTTATTTTGATTGCCTTAGATCATGATTTTGACAATCTTAGATCTCTTGCAATCAAAACACTCGGCCAGTTTAGTTCTTTAAATATTGATATTGCGAAGCAGCATGTTGGAAGACTTGTTACTATTCTTTCACAAGAGGCAAATGATGATTGTATCAATGCAGTTCTTCAAGCGTTATTCGATATATTCCGTATTCATTCTGTACCAACACTTCTGTCACAACAAGAAAGCAAAAAGATAATCCTCAAGATGAAGGATAAATGCTCTTCAAGTAGCAGACAAGTTAGAACTACTGGTTGTGAAGGTTTTGCCAGATTACTCCTGACCAATACGATGTACGAACAAGACTCTGCAGAGATTTTATCTGATTTAATCTTGCTGCTTTTCAACGAAGCCACAGAAAAGGATCACAGATTACGCCAATGCCTTACAATCTTCTTTCCAGCATATGCTTACAAATCTGCCAATAATATGAAAACAATGGCTTCTATATTTATCAATACTTTACGACGTGTTATTCATGCAGACAAGAAATCAACCCTTTCTAAAATTAACATACAGATTTTAAGTCAATACCTATTAGACCTCACCAATCCAGAAAAGTTGTCAGACAAACAGAAATCAGAAATCAAAGTTGATACTCTTTGTTTACATGAAAATATTGGTATTGCATTGGCATACGAAATACTATTGAAACCAACTTCAAAGGAATCTCAAATTTATTGCAAATTATTTCCGTCACTTTCAATTTACAATACTAACAGGTATCAAATCAAGAAGCTCATCGCTCTATTAGAGAGAGTACGAGAAAAGATTCCAAACAAAATTACTCAACGGTCTTTGGACAAGTATTTGGAAACAGTACAGCAAAATCTTACCAAGTCAAAAGAAGGAGAAGAACAAGAAGGTGACGACGAGACAACGAACTTGGACCAAAAAATTGTTGAAGAAATTGAATTGGAGGTTAGCCAAATTGAAATGGATCTTGAGGTATTTATTGATGCTCTCGATGAAAAGCATATTGAACATTCAAGGACTCCTAACGCAGCAAAACGTCAGGAGAGAGCAAAGAATCCTAATCAATCAGAAATTAGAGTGAATTTAATTGAAATCGGTGAAGAGCGAACAAAATTATTCTCAACTCCTACACAATCCAAATCTAGTAGATATCCCACCCCTCCAACAATCAATGAGTCTCCCATCCAAGGTGCAAAAGCACCTTCTCCATTCACCCCTCTCACACCTCAAGACGAAGAAGAACTTGATATTCGAGCAACTCCTAATCGCAAATCCATATCCTCTAAGCAAGTGTCATCAGGAAGGAAATCCATCACACAAAAGGACATGTATGACAGCGAAGATACGATTGAAGAGTTAAGCGATGGAGATAGTATTTTAGAGGAAAAAGAGCCGCAACAGCCAAGGAAGAAGATTTCGTTTGCATCTCCCGAAGCATCATCTTCGTCCTCATCAAGACCATCCATGAATCAACCACCAATTCGAAAATCCTCAACCAAACAACTTGCTGACGAAATTTCAAACCTTTTGAACAATGCACCAATGAGCTCTGATGATGAAGATTAAACGCTAACGTTTGGAAGACGCGTTGAGGTTTTATTGAATTCAAAACAAGAATCTCTAAATGAGCTCACTGATTTTTCTTCCACAACTTCTCTTGGTGTATCTGTTGGTGATTTTTCAATGTTAGTGGCTGAGCCACATGTTCTAATTAGATCGATTAACCTCCACACGTTTATCCATCCCCAAATCAATAAAGAACAGAAAAAAACTGTAAGTATAAAGAACTATACTCAAAGCTCTGTATCTAAAGATCCTTTATTGTACCACATGGGCCAATGACTTTGAATGTTGTAGAATTTTGGAGGGAACATAGAGCTCTGAGCCCGCCAAGATTTTGTAGTTTGGAGTTGAACACAAGAAAAAATGCAAAAAGCATCTTCCTCATCGTCCTCAGCCGTCTCTACTACCAACAAACCATCAGGTATCACCACAGAGGTAAGGTCTCTGTATGAGGCTACATTACCAGTGTATGTTTTTCGGGATCAATGTCCCAGCACAACTACATGCAGTGACGGATATAGTGAGGCAAAACTATTCATGATTAAAATAACAATATCATGCAACTCTGCCTGCTTGCCCTCAACTGTGCTTCCATCAGCTTCATCCCTCTCACAAAAGAAGTCTCCCTTCAATACGACTATCCCTAACTTTAACAGCCTTATTTTTACGCTTACTGATGATAACGATCTTTATTTTTTATACACAGCCCAAATAGACGAATGCAGCTACAGAAATTTGAAAATGTCTCAACGCATCAAAACAGATTTCTCTCAATTTTCTTCCCATTTAGAACAAATGTTTGAAATGTGTAGCAACTCTCACTCAGAAAACAAACAAGAGTAAGTATAAGGTCTAGTGACATGCTAACCATAACCACAATTAAATAGTTGGTACATTAAACTTTCAGTGAATCAAGGAAAAGGCAAGTCAATAATGGAGATTATCAATGCTGATATGTTTAGTGAAAGCTCCAAGTTTCATTTGGAGCTAGTAGAAGGATCAAACGAACAGAAAAAAGAATATTTAGCAAATCAGCTGAAATATTGGAAACAAATTGCTCAAGAAAACGAAAAGTTATTTAATAACTGTGACACTGATTCGAAGCAAAAACTAGAACACTATGAGTCAATTATTGCAGAGTTAAAAGAAGAGAAACAAGAACTTCTTGTTAAGTTTGAAAAGGAAATTACTGGAAATACTTGCAAGCTAAAAGAAGAAATCACAAGACTGAAAGAGAAGCATCTAGAAGAAATGCAACGACAACAGAAAAGAATGGAGGATGAGAGAAGAGAAGCTGAAGATAAGCGTGTAAGCGAAACCAAAGCGCTCTCAACCAAGCTTGAAGAATATCGAAACAACAACAATGAGCTTACATCGGCAAAGTTCAGTCTGGAGGCTGATTTGCGACAACAGTTAAGCAAAACATCTCAGCTAGAAAATGAAAAAAAAGCATATTTGGAGGAAGTTACAAAACTCAGAGAACAAAATCGAGAATTAGATATTTTACGTTTTGATCATGAAAAGAAAATTAGAGAGTTGGAGACCAAACTACTATTAAATGAAGAAATCATGAAAGAAAAAGGGTTAAACCTCAAAACATTGAATGAACACCTAAAAGAGAAGGAACAACAAGAATTGAGCAAAGCAGAAATCATTGCTGAGCTAAAATCTAAGATTGATATTCAAGAGAGAGACATTAACGAGAAAAGTTCTGATCTTAAGAGATGCCATGAAATTATAAAAAGGTTTAAAGAGCGAGAAGATTTTCTGATCGAAAAAGAAAAAGAAAGAAAACTCAAAATGCAAGCAATGCAACACTCACTCAAGAAAAAGGAGCAAGAAAAGAATCAATTAATTCAAACAGTTGAGAAGAGAAATCATACAATTCAAGAGTTGGAGTCAAACCTGAGAGTCCTACAGCAAAAGTGTAATGATTCAGAATCTCAATTGACGGAAGCCTTAAAGAAAGTTGAGCAGTCTCAATTCACAATCGATGCAATGCTCAGTAGTAAGGGAAAACTTGGTACCACTAGCTTTGTGGATAGTCTTGGAACTTTTGGCTTAAACTCGAGTAGTGCTGGAACGTATACTACTGACTATTCGACTTCTGAGCGATCCCTATCTACGTTGCAACCAGAACAAGCGTCTAAGCTTGACAATTTTACGAATTACTACAAAACTGCAAGATTTGGAATTGAGGAACATGCCACGAGCACGGACACAATGTCAACACCAGAAAAAACAAACTTCACTTTTTCTCTTAGCAGTATTTCTCCAAACAATAGCAAATCGAAATCCACATCACCTACTTCATTGAAGAAGAATATTGTTTCATTTGAAACTGGAAGTAAAGAATGGGCCGAAAGTCTATAGATTTAAATGTCACTTAAAAACTGGATCAACACAACTTTCATCACATTGCTCGAGGAACATGTGTTTCACAATCTAGGTTAGACAGAGATATTGTGTAAAACAACTGCTTGGAGTCCATTTGCCAAATGCCTCAGGTGTTGCGGCTTCCAACCAACGACCCGCTTTTCATTCTAATGACAAATACCTTCTTTTGAAAGGATATTGAATAGTTTTGGGACATTGATTGGATTTTAAATTTACTGAAACAATGTGTTTGGAACCATGGAACACATTTCATTCGTTGGATGCTCTTTTGAGATGTACTGGCCGTTCGAATTTTGTGTTAAAATTGAATTACTTGGAACATTTTTTGAGGGGTATTGCGACCTTCTGTTGATTTTCATGTTTACAAATAAAAAATCGTCAATTTCACCGATAAATACTCTTTTCACAAGAAATGGATACGTTTCCATGAGTCAATATTCATAATCATATGATAAATTTCAATATCTTAATAATTTCCACCACTTACACATTATTTCCTCTGAGTATTTGCAATCCTAGTCTCTCTTGAACAACACCCTGTTCGGGATCATATTTGTTTTCTGTACAATCTCTAATGATGAGATTCGTATGTTGGTCACTGCCTTCCAGAACTCCCATAATATATCGTCCATCAACAGTGACTACAGCCACTGTATCTATTGGAATTAAATATATTTGACAAAATTGTTTAAATGATGGATTAATGTAATTAATTAAATGATAACGACATGTAATTCGGAACATCATATTTCCACAATGGCAAATGTTTGGTTGAACCCGAATCGATCATTCTGTACGTACTGTTCAGATATTTGGCTAGTTGATCCATTTTTTTGAAATAATAAAATTTAATTGTTGACATTGTAAGTGCAATCCGAGTTCTACTTTCCACTCAAAGTTTTGTACTTCTTAAGATTGTTGGAAAAGTCTTTGAGGAATGAAAGTATCTTTTGCTGGTCCTCTTCAAGAACTCCAATATCATTCAAATCCATTTTGTCTCTTGTTAACACATCCAAACAACCCAAATTGTACCAACCAAGAGAAATGAAAGTGTGAGCATATCTGGGATCTACATTCAGATACTTCAAAAATGATGCCATTTCTAACTCTTTTCTAGCGATATATTCGTCACTAATTTCAAAGACTGACTCCTTAGGAACTATTGTCGATCTATCTTTTACAACTCCGTGAATATCTCCATACTTATAGGCAACGGTGATGTGAAAATGATAAGGTTCCAATCCAAGTGTAGCTCTCAAACGTTGAGCACTCGGCCAATCAATAATGACAAAGTAGGCATCATTCTTTTGTTTTTGATCGTTTGATGATTGTGATGAAGGCAATGCAAGAACGTCGTTCATATGAGCTGATTCTTCTTGTGAGACTTTACCAAGTCCAATGGCATGATAATCATTAGTAACAACTTTAGAAATAGCATGCATTAAAATTTCAATCTTTTCCTCTTCAGAGCCTTGTTTCAATATCTGTTTTTGGTTCTCGTTAAATAAATGCTCTAATTCTCTAGATGATTCTAAATTCTTTAGGGCTGTATTAATTTCAGGTCGAGTCATTAATGTTATATGGTGTATAGGTCCGTCGCGTTTAATTCTCTTTTGCAATAATGGTTGATTGTCTGACATATCAGGATTAATGTTGTATTTTTTAACTAGTTCATCAATCGAGTGCCCAAACAATCCAATGTATCCAAAATACTATTCATTATTTCAGTCAATTTATGATGAATTTTCATGCAAAAATCAATTAAATGCTACTTACTTGGAATTCATCTCTCATCTTAAGGTTTCGCTTAGAAACACAAATATAACGGAAAGGGTTTGAACCTCTAGAAAAGTGGTCCAAATTGAACTCTTCTGCAAGGGAATGAACTCTCTTTCTTTGAGCGAGGTTTAAAGTGTTGGAAAAATCAAAGACATGAGCCTTTTCATCTTCAACAAAAGACTTTAAACATTTGTAAAAAGACTTTCCCATCTCATCTTCGGGCTCGTTTGGAATGATTGGTTTTAAACTATTACTTTGAGAATAATTAATCATTTCTTGGTTCAATGGTTTTCTAATTATGAAGAATTGTGCAGTAGTTTTAGCACCCCCTCTACGTGCTACTACTTGTTGATTTTTTTCATTTCTTTTTGATGATGAAATTACTTTCTCACGTTTTTCTTCCACTTGGGTGGAATGTGCGGAAGATGGTTTGTTGAAATCTTTTTTCTTCCTATTGTCTCCCTGTGGCTTTGAATGACGGTTGGAGGTGGTATGAGAGGCATAGAAGGTTGGAGATGTCTTTTGAGAAGAGGCAACATTGGTTGTTGATGAATGAGCCAATGTTGGTGATGACGAAATTACAGCAGCAGAGTACGAGCCGGCAATTGCTGTTGCTGCTTGCTTGTTGTTGTCGGAAGATCTCACAACAACTTGTGCTGATGGCATTTGTGTAGCCACAGTTTTCTTGCCACTACTGCTTTCTTTTCTAGCTCCTTCATTAGACTTCTCGGATGTGCCTTGTTTTTTGTTATTTCGGAATTTGTTGTTGTTGCTGTTCATTCCTCCTCTGAATGCTCTTCTGCCTCCTCCCTTTTTTGAGACTACGAGATGAAATTCTTCGTCTTGTTGTTGAGAAGATGATGTTGTGTGTGCGTTTTGCATTTTTTCTTTTTCAGAAATCTTTGAAACTTGTCATTTATTGTTGTCGCTGCTTTGGTCTACACTTGTGCTACTACTGCTTGCAGAAACACTTTGCTTTTTTCTCTTCTTACTTTTCTTGTGTTCTTGTTGATCTGTTCTTGTTGGTTGTTCTTCTTCGGCTTGATCTTCTCCATCTTCATCATCATAAACAAAGTACTTGCTTCTGTCAACACCTGCCTTCCATGTGAACGTTTTGTTTCTGGATGTTAGCTGTCTAGAAGATGTTCCTCCAGGAGGCAAGCACCTTTGAACATCTTCCACTTTGGAATTGATATCAGTAATGTTTGCTGAATATTGCTGAATTCGCTCATTAAATTTGCTGTTTTGAGACCTTAAATTAGAAATCATTTGTCGTATGGTGCTGTGTGTAAGGTTCATCATTCTTTCTGTATCATGACCGTCTTCAACCTTGTTAGAGATGTTATAAAACTGATTTTGTGTGCCAGACCTTGTGGTAGCGTTAACGGATGAGGTATTGGAGTTGATCATCGTTGGTGATACAGGTCTATTTACAAGTGTAGAAGGATCGTTGCCGTAAAATTGAGTACGAGATGCAATAGATGGGATAGAAGGAATTGAGGGAAGTGCATGATGGTTTTGAGGAAAATGCTGAGAGTTTGGAGAAGGAATGTTTGAAGGTAACTTGGGAATATAAGGCAAATCATGATAGTTGTGAGAACTCTGTTTAGAGTATGTATGTTGTTGTTGTGGGGAGGAAGAGGATATCATTCTTTGAGTAACAAGTGATGGAATTCCAAAAACTGATGTTTCAATGTTTGATCTTGGCCATACTGCGCCACTTGTGGAAGAAGGGGTTGGTTGTTGAGGTATGGGTGTATGATTTGTAAATTGAGGAGGTATTGAAGAAAAAGAAGGGGTTTCTCCTGGAATACTTGTGTGTGGCAACTCTGGTTGTCCATAAATTCTAATGAGCTTGAAAATGTAAGATGAAATAGTTGGTTCAAAAAAGTATTCGCCAACGAAATAAAGACCGTCGTATCGATAACCATGAACGGGACAATGATGGTTTCTTAGTGGTGATTCTCTATCGATAATGGACAACTCATACCTTCCACGAATTACTCTCACTGGAATTTTGTATGCCGAGTTTTGAGCTAAAGCTTCTGCGGCTGTTCCCTTTATGGAGGGTGGAGAAGATTGAGGGTCATGTTGTTGAAAATTGATTGAATACAAGACAATAGTACCTCTATCCTCATGTTCATCTTGAGAGTCATAAATAATTAGTGAAGCAGCAGGTTTTGAATAATTGGAGTTTGTGCAAACAGCTGATTGAAGGTCTGTATGAAGTTTACAATCTAACAAGTCCATTCTTGATTCAAATTTCATACCAACCACAATATCAGGAATATTTCCATAAATTTCTCCCGTCTCGTTATCAATTTTACAAATCATTGCATCTTCAAAATATTAAGGAAACCGCATTCGCAAATTGTAAACATACCTTGAACGTCATTTCGTGAAAAGTTCGAGATTTCTGCCAAATATTGTAATGAAATTGTTCTCTTTCGATCTTTGTAATGAACCCCTGTTACGCCAGGGCTTGAGAGTGTTGGAATTGTTTTTTGAGGATGAGAATTGAGGGGAGATGAATTGACGATCGATTGAAGGTTCGGTAAAAGTGGAACATTGCAGGAGGATGAGCCAGAAGGGAGAGTGGTGGAGGATAAAACTTGTGATGAAGAGTCTTTGATTTGGAAAGAAGATGTCGGAGTAAGACTGTTGCCTCCCAATGGTTGTTGTTTGGTGGATTCTTGTTTGGAATTGTCTTGATCAATAAATGAAATATTGAAGTTTGATGAGCTTTTGAGCGAAGGCACAGTAGCAATAGAGGGAGTGTTGGGAAGAGACTGCGGTGAAGAACAAATAGACTGAGTAGACTTATTAAGCGTTGAAGAAGGGTTCAATGGTGAATCAGATGAAACAGTGGTCGGAGTTGAAACACTGTTTTCTAATTTCTTAGACATGTCCGCACTCGATGATGCTGCCTTCAATCGTTGGTGTGCACTTGATGATGCGGAATATTGCTCCGAATAATTAGCAGCTCTACCTGCATCTATAAACATGTCATCATAATCTATATAACCACCATTGGAGTTGTTGTTTGGTGGAGTGGATGTATTGTTGGAGTTGCTGGTTTCTTGAGGGGTCATGTTCGAGATGATGAGATTGCCGCAATTGTGGAAAAGGATATGATGAGTACACAATGAATTAATATTAATTGTAAAAGAGTCTCGTGCACCGAGTGTGCTCTTCTTTGCTGATGACTGCGGACTCTGCCAATGCAAAAACCTGTTGACGCTGTTGGAGTTTGGCACAGAGATTCGAATTTATTTTTTTGTGCTTGTTTTCAAAGCAATCTCAATTCTCGAGATTTTAGCTGTCTTCTTCGGATTCGGAAGAAGAAGTGTTGTCACTGCTGCTACTTGAAGAATCTTGTTTGGTTTTCTTTTCTGACTTTTTACGCTTTTTCTTTTCAGTCACACTTTTTTCGTTATGTTTCCGTTTAAGAAACGACTTTCTAATGTTTGAATCAAAAGCAACAAGTTGCGCATCCTGGTCGTTTTCAATGCCATGTTCTTTAAAATGTTGATCTAGTTTGAGAGCTTTTTTGAACTGCTCGTTTTTCTGATTAGGTGAAGACACACTTGACTCCGATGCTTTAGAATTTTCGTTTGCTGCTGATTGATCTGTGTTGGAAGATTTAAATTTTTCCTCAACCTTTTTAATTCTAATTTTACGCTCTTCTGATATTTTGTTTTCGATTTCTTCGGGAGTTAATTCCCCTTTTTTTGACAATTCAGATTTTAATTTAAATAATTCAATTTCTACTTTTTTCTTTTCTTCATGCAATCTCAACTCAACATTTTCTGTTTTGATTTTTGACAAATCTTTCTTTTCCGATGATCTATGATCTTTTTTTCTTTCTTTGTGATGAGAAATAGCGCTATAATTCCGTTGAACATAACCATTTGTTCCACTTCCTCGAGGTGTTGTTAATCCAATGCCGTTGTACATGATGACGTTTTAAATGGCAGCAATTTTTTACTTAAAATTACAGAAAACAATCTCTTATTTTTTTGTTGAATGTGTATGTTTAGAATTGCTGGTACATCAATAAAGTCATCAGTAACGAGTTCATTCAGCTAATAGATGAATATGAAAGATTCAAGGTGCATCCAAGAAGAACAACGAGCTGCAAATTCTTTTCTTTTGAAATGTCTTCAACACGAGCAAGAAAAAATGAGAAACATTGGCGTGTTACGTCGTTTGCGCGCATCATCGGCCAACAACAAGACGCTTCTCTCCATTATTACATCACAAACATCATCAATTCTCTGCAAAACATCTTCATCATCGTTCATTCAAAATCGATGTTTTTCCTCTAGTCTCGGTTTGGTAAGAGAGAATGTCAAAGACAACAAGCCTAGTACTGAAAAATCACAAGATGTAAATTTTCCTTCAACAGCAAACGATAGCGATGTAGGTTTTCTTTTTATTGTCCTAAATAATAATATAATGTTATTTCATCGTGTAGTTCGTTTCTATCATTGAAGAAAAGCAAAAAGGAGCAAAATTTACTTCTGAAATGTTCGATACTCTCTTGTTGTACCTAAGAAATCTTCCAACACAAAAGAGACAAAAAGTCATACATTGGCTAGCCACCGAAAAGAAGGAAATGAAATTGGTGAGAAAGATTAAAGAAGCCTTCATTGGCATGAGCCTTCTTAAAGCCAACATGAATCTGCAATTACCAAGAGCAGTTCAAAAGGAACGAATTTGGGCCAAATACATCAACTTTGGTATGATTCCGGGCTCTCTCTCACAGCCTGCAGACAGTGCCTATAATAGATTCAAGGTTAAATATCTATATGACTTGAGCAAATTAAAAGGTCAAGCAGAGTTGGATGACATGGATGAAATGGTTGATGATGACGTTGCAATTAAACGAGATATTGATGAAGATGATGAAACAGAGGTACAATACAGTTTGGAAGAGTCTTTGGAAGAGGACGTGGAGGAAAATGCCAAGGATATTCATGAAGAATTGGCGAAGATTGACGATAATGAAATATTCAACGCTCTGAGAATTAAAAAAGATTATCTCAGATTCCATGAATTGGTTCGTGAAAAAGTTGAAGAAGACCCTGAAAGAATCTTACCAATTGACTCTTTCGAACGCACCTCTGAAGACCTATTCCAATTAGGTAACCCCAAACAAAAGAGACTTCACAGAGAAAAACAAGAGTCAGAGGATTCAATTAAAGCTTTGAGCAAAAAGCTGTTGAAACAAGAAAGAGAGGACATTACTGCACCATATTTTTTCTATCAATTTGATGAATCTCAAGTTGCCAAACAAATGGAAAATCTGCAGGCAATTACTGAAGGAAAACCATTGAAGCATGATGTCGGAGTTCAACTTCAACCAATTTATGACAATTTTGCTGGTATTGAAAAAGGCTATTTTGGAGATGTTGATATTGATGCTGACTGGGATGAATCACTTTATGAATATAATGGTGAACCACCTGTCACAGCTCCTCTTGCCGACGACACCCAAGACCCCGAAGTTTATCATGGTCAAAAAGATGCTATTACAGATGTTTCTTTCGAGGAAAAGGTTCTGAAGCTTTCAAGAAATTGTAAAATGACAACTGGTGGAAGAGTTGAGTCTTACAACTGCTTGTATTTGGTAGGAAGTTACAGTGGTTTGTGTGGAGTTGGTTTTGGAGCCGCTGCATCTCCTGCTGTTGCTCAGGCTAAGGCCAGAAAGGCAGCATACAAGAACATTAGAAGTATTGAACCTGGAGCATGCATTCCACGTTCTCACTTAATTGAAGGAAAGTTTGGCTCTTCAAAAATTAGAATTCATCCAAGTACAAAAGAACAACCAACGGCCAACCCTATTTTGAGAAAGTTATGCGCATATCTTGGCCTTAAATACTGCTCAGTAAGACTGTATGGAAGCAGAAATATTTTGAATGTCATTCCTGCATTCTTCAAATGCATCGACCAACTGAAAACACTCGAAAGTGAAGCCTCGATGCGTGGTATTATGCCAGTCTATGTGAAAAAGGAATTTAATGATTACATGGAAAGGGTAAAAGCAGGAAAAGGTTTGTATGGATGGTAATTTGCCAATAAAATCAAAAGTAAGAACAAATCCTTGATAATTTTGAAAATATTATTATTGTGTTTGTGTTTATTGAGTTTAAACAATTTATCCTCTCTTCTTTGTTGACACACCGACGGTCTTACCTCTTCTACCAGTTGTCTTGGTATGTTGACCACGGACTCTCAAGCCCCACATGTGTCTCAAACCTCTCTCGGACTTGATCTTCTTCAATCTTTCCAAGTCATCTCTCAAAGCCATATCGACAGAGTTGGCAACCAAGTGCTCAGTAGCACCAGTCTTCCAGTCTCTTCTTCTATTGAGGAACCAGCTTGGAATCTTGTACTTTTCAGGAGATTGGATAATATCTTGGATCTTGTTGATTTGGTCTTCAGACAATTCTCCAGCTCTCTTGCTTTGCTCAATTTCAGCCTTCTTCAAGACAATACCAGCGAAACGTCTACCAACACCCTTGACTGAAGTCAATGCATATAAAATAGATCTTCTACCTTCGATGTTAGTGTTGAAAAGACGCAACAATTCTTTGAAGTTCTCCTCTTGGGTTACGACGAGAGACATTATGATGATGGGTTTTGGCGTATTTTTTTTCAATCAAATTTTTTTAAAAAATAGTCAACCAACAACGAAACTTTACAATGGAGAGTAGGAAGCTGTTCAACGCTTAGCTCAAACCAATAAAGTTTCATAACACTTGCGACACGAATGGTACCGCGAGTACCTCTTACAAGTCTCTTTAAGTTCTATGGATGAATTGTGATCTTCTATTTCTGTTCTATCAAAGTTGTTTTCTAATTCAAAAAAATGTTTAAAAGTCTCTCGGAGAATCTTGGCCTTGGAGATTTAGTAGAGAGTCCGGAAACGCTTGAACCATCCTCTTTGTCATCGCTCACAGCAGCAAATGTTAATCATTTAACTACAAATTCGTCTCCCTCCTTGATTGGATCTTCATCTCCGGCACTAAATGTCGTTGTTGTGCCATTAATTAATTCAGAAAGTGAGCATCCAGATGTAGAAGATGAAGAAATTATGAAAAAAAGTAAATTCAAGTCCTACAGAGACGATATAATATCTGTTTTAAAATCATTTGATAATACCCGAGAATGGGCTGATTTAATCAAATGCTTGCAAAAGATGAAGAAAGTTTTGATCAAAAATAGTTCTCTACCAATTTTACCAGAGAAAATTACAGTCAGCAAAAGATTAGCACAATGTCTCAACCCAGCTTTACCAAGCGGAGTGCATTTAAAAACTTTGGAAACTTATGAAGAAATATTTAAATTAATTACAGTTAGTATCACGTTGATTTTTGTCAAGTCGTTTTTTCACACTATTAGGGAAAAAGATTGGCCAGAGATATTCATCTGTATAGCTCTGGGTTATTTACTCTATTTCCTAGTGCATCATCACAAATCAAGGTTGGTTTTAAATATTAATATTTTGATACTAATTTTGACAGCCTGTTATTTTGAATCTATTTGAGAAATATTATTTACCACTGGGAAAAGCTCTGGTTCCATGTTTGCCAGGATTAGTTTTGGCACTCCTTTCCTCATTAGAGGAAGAAGGTAGTGACATATTTAAGAAGGTAAGTGTGTAGAGAACAGAATTCATGACAGCAACATGACTAGACGTTGAAAGTAATGATCACTCTGAGAGTTATTAGTGATGAGAATGTATTCTTCCAATCTCTATGGAAAGGAATATTATTGACTCCTCAGTTCAGAGTTTCTTCTTTAAATCATATAATATATTGCTTAAAAAGTATGTTTCAGATTTGGAGAATACTTTCTATTTACTTTTTTCAGAAAACGAAGAGCCTTTATCTTACAAAACTCCAATATTTGGAGGTTGTTTAGAGTTAGTGATTGAAGCAATGGTGGCATCTTTGAGAGATAATAATATTATGGCACAACGCTCTTGCTTGGAAATTTTATCATCTTTCTTAACTCTTGATAAACGGAGTAATGACAATTCTGAAGGTTATATATTTGATGATAAGTCGTTCATCGTACTATGCAGTAATGCTCTCATACTTACACTGAAAGGAGAAGTTTCCGTAAACAGAAGAATTTTCTCTTGGCTATTTGGTTCCAGTGATACTGACATTGAATTTATTTCTAAACACTCGATATCTATTATTTCGTCATCGCTTAAACAATTAATAACTGAAAAATGCTACAACATTTCCATAGCCAAAGTAATCGAAATAGCGAATATTATTTTCGAAAGAATTGGAGATCACTCTTCTTTAAAAAGATTCATCATGGAGAATATTATCACAGACATGATACATCTATTGAGCGGTGATCACATTGATAACTCATCCAAGGAAAGTATTTCGTCCTTTATATCTAACGCTGAATCTATGCCTTTACTATGGGCAAGTTTGCAGCAAGCTGTACAAGAGTGTTTTGAGAATCAAGAAAATGAAATCAACAACTATAATATTGTTCTTGGTACAGTTGCTTTCATGTGCAATCAAAGGTCAGAACGACCAGTCATTTCAGAAATATCAAAATTGTTTCTAATTTTTGTTGACTCTTTAACGGTCAAAGTTAACAACAAGATTTATCAAAATATAATTTCTATAGAGAGAAATATCAATATTTGTAAATATTTATTAGAACAAATTACTGGAGAGCCTGACGACTTTGCTACCATTCTCTTTCAGAAAACAGAGACTCTCTTTAAGGCAGTGACATCAAACTATTTTACCGATCAAGTACTATCTTCTATTGAACGGTCATCCATATTTCTCTATCGAACATTGTTTAGAAACACCTGTGATTTTTTAACCAAGGCAATCGGACGGAGGCATGCTCACTTGGATCAATTTGAAGAGTTTTCCTATTCTATCAACTCTGTTGATATGATTCCTACATTCATGCAAACCTTATTCTCTTGCTGCTTCTCTCAAGATCCCTATATTAGCGTTTTCAGTATGAACACCTTGTTAGGTTTTCTTTCAAACCAAGCGTCTGGATTGAATCGATTCAAACAAAGATATATAGTGAAAGAGTCCAACTATTTGAAAGCTATTACAACTCGTTTATGGGATATGCTCACACCATCATATTCATATCTTCATTTTGAAGTGACAAGACTCATTGTAGAGCTATACAATCTTAACAGACATGTTTGCAATGCTGTTGTTTCAGATGCCATGTCAAACTCGATCGTTGACAAGAAATTAGAAGGAAATAGACGTTTTGCATTGATATGGAGACTCATGGACGATTTGGACATTAAGAATAGAATCTTTGAGGATGGATTTTACCTAATGTTAGATTCTATAAGCAGCGATCAATCTTCATTGAAATTGGTGGCACAATCTTGGCTACTTTCCTCATTTGCACATATTAATAGATTATTAGACCCATTGTTACTAACTCTCATCGATAAGGAATCACTGAAACAACTTTCTAAACATACAAGAGTGAAATCATCAGATTCATCAGTAAGTGACACTAGTACAGATTCCAACGCAGAACGAATACAAACATTAGCAACAAGGGAACGCAAGACTCTCTTTGATGAAAGTAGATGTAAATATGTTTTATCTCTTTTGAGGAACATTATGAACGTTTCACCAGAAATATTTATTGAACAAACTTTAAAATTGAAGGCTAGTGATGAAGTTTTGACCGTTTATGAAAAATTCATTCTAGGGAAACCGTATTATATGAACGAAGAATCACTTCCTTCATGCAAATTGAAATTTGATGGAAGAGATTACTTTTCAATACTAGCTGTACTTTGTGTTAAATTGATGGAATGTGGTATTGTAGTGAATTCTGACCTTTTGCCTATGAACAATAACATTGTTTCTAATGAATCATCACTGGACGAATGTATCAGAACAAGCGCTGCTGCTTTTATCAAGAATATTTTGCTAAATGGACAGGCATTTGCCAAGACCACTGGTCTCTGTATTGCTCTATGTGAGTGCATTCTCTCTCATTTACAAATAGCCATTGACAATAGTGATGTTGTGTTTCAAGTTGAACTCTTAGGAATGATTCAAATTATCATGGAACATTTAGATAGTCATACGGTCAAGTCAAGTGCTGTAACACCTTCTCAGCAATCAGGTGCAATATCTCAATCAGCCTCTGAAGAATCTTCTCCTATATACTCTTTGATTAATTCCCCAACATTCTTAAAAACTATTATTCAAGGGCTTGTTTCATCGAGCAGAACGGAAGCGGTATCAACATTTCATTCCTTCTCATTGTTGAGTTACTGGATCGATAGTATTATTTTATTTCTACCTTACTTACATTTTACATTACCAAAACTTGTTGCATTCATTGCTCCTTCATTTTGCCAAATTATTACTGATAATGCACTGCAAGGAATTGATAGCATTAGAAGCCAAGTAATTAACAGTTTGTTAACAGGATTAAGAAAAATGTTAGAGTATTGCGTTTTGAGAGAGGCTCCTAAACTAACTACTCACAATGATGAAAACACTTCTGGAATAGTCATTCCTTTTAAATTGTTTACTGACTTTGTCAAGGATGTGTTTACACAAGATGATCAAATTTCAATTATAACCTCACCTGATTTTGAAGCAAGGAAGAACATGATGGCTGCATTACCTTCTATTATTGAAGCGATGATCATTGTGTGGAAATCATTGCGTGCATTGGTTATTGGCACTCCTGAAAACAACATTTCTTCATTGAATGAAAAATTGAAACATGTTAATTTAAGTGGAGTACCAGAGTTTGGAACTTTACATTCACGATTCGATATTGAAAGAAACATTTTAAGATTTATTGATCCATTGATATTACAATTTCCAAACCAATTAGTGGTATCCATACTAATGGTTTGGTCAAAGATACACGAGAATGCTTCATCGTCCATGTACTGTATTGAAACTAGTCTAGATATTCACTTGATGGACATTTTAAATAGTTGCGATAGCGCAGTACCAGATAGCATAATTTCTAGTATTTGTGATTTTATTCTTAATTCTACAAGTATGAATCAACAAGAAGATGAGAAAAAAACCTCTAACAGAGTTCTATCTTTCCATTTTCTCATTTACTACATGAAGAAGTGTATCATGAGTGAAAATCATTTACAAATTGCTCAAAAGTTGGCCGTATTGACCAACAATATCTCTTCAGAAAAGAATATCGATCTCTTAACCCTCACAGTCCTATTGCGAGTAGTGTATCAATTTTTAACCAGATGGGGTGCAAACATTCAAAATGATAAGAAAATCAAATCATCTATGAGAGATAGCACTCAAAAATTGATTGAAATTTGTTTCACAGCCTGCACTAAGGACATACTTGACCGAAGAAACGATCTTGTGAAAGATCTAAAGAGAATATCATCCTCTAACAATCTTCAAGATCATTCTAAAGAGGGAATTCTTCGAAAAAGCATCCATGATAGGAATGATCCAACCAAAAACTTCCTCAAATTGCTTTGCAATGTTTTAAATGATATCATGACCCACTTGTATGGAGAGAAGGATCTTGGACAACCATTAATTATTTCAATTCTATATCCATTGTTTGTAATCATTAACAATAGAGAAATTACTAACCTCAAAAGAGTGAAGCAAGCTGTCAAACTAATTTCTACCTTCGGTAGCTCTATATTGAACATGAGACCACTCAAAAAAGAGATTTGGGAAGCGATACAAGATATCAACTTTTTTTACTGTCCAAGTTCAACATTCAAACATTGGCTGAAAATATTTTCAAATATGGAAACCACAGATACATCTTTGGTTCAAGATTTGTTAAATAAGTTTTCATCTACTTCAAGTCTGCTGACATCAAGTAGCACCGAAGCTTACGCAAGAGCTAGATTAATGAAAAGAATTGCATTCATGTTATTCGTTGGTAGAAACAATGACTACAACCATTTTATACCTTCAATTGTTGAGAAAATTGTAGAATCTCTTAAAGTGAATGGATCTGTTCATAGCAACAATACCTTGTTGTCAAGCGTTCTTCTATTTTATAGAGTTCTCATTATCAGAATAACTTCGGATAATTTACGAAAATGGTGGCCAATGATCATGACTGATATTATGAAAATATTTAGTGAAAGGACTGTTGACGATGAAGATTCAAGTGTCTTGATTGAAGGTTTAAAGTTTTTAGACCTTGCTACTGTGAAGGTATGTTCAAAATTTGACCATAATTTCATTAATCACTCCATTCAAAAAGCTTCCTCAAGAATTTCAATTGTACAAGTGGATATTCATTAGAGACACCACTGACTGTGGTAAGCAGCCATTATCAATATTGTTTTCTCCCTACTTGGATCCATTTGTTGATCCAACCTGTGACGTTTCTGTTACTCTAAACACAGCTCAGAAAGAAGTAAGAGTGCCTGTTTCTACCTCCTTTTTGAGAAGTGATATTGCATCCACCAGGATTTTTGCATCAATTCTTTCATCTGAAAGTAGACAACAACAGCTGTATTCTGCCACCTCGTTTAATGCTTTAGAATGTGATGACGAAACAATTAACTTTGGTATTCAAGAAGATTTGGTGGAGTTGAGCAATGAAGATAAGTCCAGACTTAAGAATGAGCCAACACCAAGCATAAATGCCGAAGAAAATTGGATTATGATCGATACTCTCAACAATTAAAAGTAACTACAGTAGTAATAACTTAGTTTATATTGAGGGACATCTATACATGTAAGGTAAATTTTGTACATTCGTCTTGTCTTTTCTCATTTTAACGAGAACTCGTTCTTGATTACCGCTGTCGTCTGTCGAGATTATTTCTCCTGCGAAATGCAAAGTAGGCTGTGCGTGGTGTTTTTCGTGATGTGTCACTATAGGAACAGTATAGGACGATGCTTTTTGCACAACTTGTCCAAGAGATGCTTTTGAGTGAATTTTCGCAATATTTTCAGCTGTGTCAGAATTCCCTGTGAGAGTTATCACTCGTGTTTTTGATCCGTCCTCTAATTTTGTGGAAGAATTCCATTCTTGTTCATGTTGGGCACTGTTTTCAAGAATGGGTCTTCGTTTTTTGATTGAACTTTCTGACCTGCTAGACGTCGATGATATAACTGAGCATACATCATCTTCTTTTTTAAAGGTAGCTTGATTTACATTCTTGTCTACTGCATCCAGTGGTAATTGATCGTTTGCGCTCTTTTCCTTGCTTGCACGAATCTCTGTGACTCTTTCTTGAATTACGGACAACGCTTCTTTAATCTCAAAATCATTAATATCTATGAAAGAGCTCATCACAAAACAAATATAAGCTTCACTCTACTTACACTCTTCGAAATCAAGATTGTTTATAAAGTCCAGAACGTCCTCGACTTCCTGTTCTTCTTTCTTCTCTATTTCTTCAGTTGTCATTGCCCATTCTGGCTTTTCCTTTTTACTCTTCTAACAACAAAAGTTATCCATAACATCATTCAAATCAAAAATAAGTAAATACCTTTTGTTTTGACTTTTCCTCCCCTACTATTTCTTTAGGACACGGATTTTTTGTATTCATTAATTCTTCTACTTTTTCCTTTGTCATGTCAAAATCGTTGATCAAAGCATGCCTTATCTTGGCTTGAGTATCAGCAAATTGCTGTTTTTTTCTTTCCGATTCTAGTTGTTTCTCTGTCCGTTCTATCTTTTCGGACTCTTTTTGTTGTTGTAATTGTTTAAGATACTTCTTGTGTCTTACCAAAGCATTATCATCATTATGAGATTTTTGCTCGAATTTTATCTTTGCAATGGCGTTATTATATAGATCATCTTTCGCGGGAGGTAATCCTAGGTATCGTTCTTCAAAAAACGTTCCCGAAGGAATAAAAGGGTCTGCATGAAGCGCCTTTGGAGGTTTTACATTCCTTTTGTCTTGATCTTGATTAATTGAAGGAGGAGGATGAGACATCATCACCTGAGGTGTATAATGTGCAGGGCTAGGTGTTGAGCTCTCTCTATGTTGAGACGAATTATCCACTGGACTGTTGTGATCATTCATTTTTAAATTTTTTAAAAGAAATTGACGGCAGTTACAGTAAATTTTGGCGGTAGTGATTTTTTGTTGTGTCCTTTCGGGGATCGAGGGTGGATCATCCTTTGCCTCATTCATTAAACAGTCACCAGTGCATTCCCGTTATTCAAGTCTTTCACTGCTCGGTTCGCCAAGATTGTATTGTCTAGATTGTCATTACACATCAGTGTCATTGAACTCAAAAACAATAAATATTGAGAAAATTCAAGTTAAAAACTAGGTGTTGTGTGTTATTAACTCTCATCCTTACGAGGTAATATCTCCATTCATGTACACTAGGTCACAACCCATTATCCCATCTACCATTCATACTGAGTTTCTAAATTTACAAGTGCTGAAGAGATCCTCGAATGACGTTGGCCATCCAATCGCATTCCACTCTACTCGTCAGCAGCGTCATCATCGGAACAAAGAAGACAGGTTAATTTTTGGCGGCGCAAGAACCAGCAGCAGTCGTCACTCAATTTCGTTACAATATTTTTTCGTCATTAAAAAATCGCAAAAACACTCAGTCTCATCACCAACTGAAAAAATTTGTATATTACAGAGACGCACAAAAAATGGGTCAGTCAATTGCTAAACTCTTCGAAAACCTCTTCAAGAACAAGGAAGCAAGAATTTTGTTGGTCGGTTTGGATGCCGCTGGTAAGACAACAATCCTCTACAAACTCAAGTTGGATGAGAACGTTACTACCATCCCAACCATTGGTTTCAACGTTGAAACTGTCCAATATAAAAAGATTAACTTCACTATGGTACGTAATTCGAATTAGAATAATATTTTGAAAATTCTAATACGTATACACGACAACAACAATGATGATACATTGTTACTTGGTGATGAAAATTTGTTGTGTATTTTATTTGATGCGATGATGATAACAACAACAATAGTGGGATGTCGGTGGTCAAGACAAGATTAGACCTCTCTGGAGACACTACTATGCCAATACAAACGCTGTAATTTTCGTTGTCGACAGTAACGATAGAGATCGTATTGGTGAAGCAAGGGATGAATTACAAAAGATGTTGAGTGATGACCAATTGCGTGAATGTGTTGTCTTGATTTTGGCTAACAAGCAAGACCTTCCAAACGCTATGAGTGCTGCTGAAATGACTGACAAGCTTTCTCTTCACAATTTGAGACAAAGAAACTGGTTCATCCAACCATGTTGTGCTATCAGTGGTCAAGGTCTCTTTGAAGGTTTGGATTGGTTATCAGGCCAACTCTAAACATCAACACATAAATCTTTTAAATTTATTATATATTTTCTTGCAGTTCTTGTTTTTGTGGAGTTGCTTGTGTTGGAACGACTGGTAGTGTTCTCCGATGACCGCGCCTTTTTTCGAAAAAATGTTCAAAATACCGTTAAGAAAATCAAACGATGTGAAATGTTTGCAATTAATGGACATTCAAGGATCACTAGAGACCCGGCCAGAGAAAGACAAAGCTCTAAATTCTGTTACGTTGGGATCACTGACCTTTTCCGAGCAGGGAGATCAATCGAAGGATCGCTGCTCCCTGGTCATTGAAAGACAAAAGTGTGTCGGAAAGAAAATTGGTTTGAAACGACCACTTTTAATTTGCCAAAAGGTCATCAACCCACAAAACAATCAAGTTGAATATATTATTGTAGGTGTAGCTAAAGACAGGCTACAATTTCGTTCTAGACCAACACCTCTTACTCCCTCTCCACAGCAACAAAAAACCAAAACCATTGATTTTGATGAAATGCCGTCCCCACACAAGAAATTGTCATCTCAAGAAAATGTGGCCCGAACTCTATTCTTCTCTCCAAAAACTAAACCACCATCAACCCAATTTACAACACCACAAAAGGAAGAGAAATAATTATTGTACATATTTCTAGAGCTCTCCAATTAAAAGGATTCCTAATGACTTTTTTATATCATTTTACTTTTGACAAGAAAAAATACAACAAAATGGATTGGGGCTCTCTTTTCAAAACATCCGAATTTAGGAGATTCATGGTCTTCCTTTCAGCAGTCACTGTTGGAGGATTGAGTCCAGTTGTGTACAAAATTTATACAGAAATCAAGAACATACCTGGAAAGAGCTTTTTCTTGTACAGAAGAAAGTGCTTGGAATCGGATCCAAATGAAACACAAGATCCATTCAATCCCGAGCATTATTTAGACGAAAGAAAAAATAGCAAATATACGATGATGATTAAGGACCTTAATTTGGAGATGTCGAGTACGTCATATTATTGACAATTTTAATCGTTTATTTTTTATTGTATTATTATTACTAATAATGACATTGCCAATTTTCACAATACAATTTAGAAATGTTACTTCCTGCATTTGTGGGATGTGTAGCTGGATTTTCATTATACAGGTTTTATTTTCTAAGGAGAATTAAGAGCTCTCAACCAGGCAAAGTATTGGTAATTTATAGAAAATTTGAAGGTCCCAAGCAAGGAGATAATGATATTATTCGAACTTTATATACCATTCCAGATAACAAGCCATTTCCAGTTGGAAAATTTATTTATCCTTGGCAACATGTTGGATATGTAACAGAAGAAAAAGTTAATTTAAAGCTTGAAGATTTTAAGGTTTTCTCAAAAGATGGAAAGGAAATTCAAATAACTTTGGACTTAATTGTTGGAGTTTCTGAAAAAGATGTAACCCTTTCATTGTACAGAGCTTCTGCTTATTTAATTGATTTAACAGCAGAACAAATTAAAGAGAGAGCCCTGGAGTCTGTTCAAGGTGGACTAATTAATAACATCAAGGACTACACTTACAGCGATATTGCAGGAAACATTGTGGATTTCAATTATTATATAACACAAATAGTGACTTGGTATCTCAAATATTTGGGCCTTATTGTTCACAAAGCTTCACTTGTTCACATTAAAACACCAGACGGAGACATTGATATTCCCATCACTCATCTGAAATAAACACTCTTAATTTCGTGGAGAAGTCAAGCCAAAATATTTTTAAATTTAAAACAAAAAAAATACATCACATCTCGCTTCATCATCACTTCAATAACGAATCTCCAAAACCACATCAACCACAATGAGCAGCAGTAAGTAACACCAAAAATTACGTTGGATAATTGGAAGATAATAATATTTACAATGTTAAGATTTTATTGAAGAGGAAGCTGAATTGGATGAGGAAGAATTGCAAGAAAAACAACTCCGACATGATGACGATGAAGACAGTGAAGAGGAAAATGAAACCGGTGAAGATCTTGACGCCTATGAAAAAGACGATTTTATTGTGGATGATGACGAAATTGATGAGGGAGAGCAAGTACCGCCTCCAATCGATCAAGAGTCTAATTTGCATAAACGAAAAACTCACCCATCAAAGAAGAAGAGAAAATTCAAGAGGTTGAAGAAGGGTGAAGAAAACCTTCTATCCAAAGAAGTCAGCGATCTTGTTGTATGTATTCATTGTTTGGATTGTATATTAACACTATTACTTTTCATTAGCAACAACAACAGCAAGAAAACGAGCCGGAAGCTGGGGACATGGAAGATGATTATGGAGAAGATGAGGACGAAGACGACAGGTTTATTGACGGAGATGATCAAGAGGATGATATTTTCGGTACTGACGAGGAAGAAGAGGACTATCTTCCTGTTGAAGAAGAAGAGGAACGTAAATATACTCTCAAAGATATATTTGGAGCCGATTTGTTGAAAGAAAAGTTTTTAACTGAAGAGGATGAAGTCATAAGAAATGAAGACGTTCCCGAAAGAATATCACTTAGACAAGGTATTAGACTTTTGGATCCTGATGAATTGTATAATGAAGCATGTTGGATTTATTCAAAAGTTTTTCAAAGTCATGCCGAATTGCATATGGAAAGATATAGAAAGTATATTGAATATGATTCTAACAGATTTGATAGTCTTAAAAATTTATTTGTTGAAACCATTGTCAAGGTTCTCAAGTTTATTCTTCAAATGAGATACGACATTCCTTATATTTCTCAATACAAGAAAGAAGAGTTTGAACATGTCTTACAAGTTGAGGGCAAATTCAACGACAAGGATTTGTGGAAAATACTTGAATGGGATGAAAAATGGTGTGTTCTTCAATCCAAAAAGAAAAAGCTAAAGAGTCTTTACGATAGCGCAAAGACACTAATAGATCCCTATTATTTATCTCAATTGGATTATTGTGATAGCATCGATTATATCAATGACCTTCAATTGCACTTCACTTCTATTCTAAGTGAAGACTCTGAGGTTCAAATCGGTGAGTACAAAAGACCAAAGAAGAAAGACACATATTCTTTGGCTAAGCGAGAAGGATTAGCTCCACTAGCGAATAGAATGGCTTTATCTTCTCAACAATATGCAGAAAACCTTTCAAACGAAGTTGCTGTTCACGAACCTGAGGATTATCAGCAAGATCCTATCAAGGCAGCGGAAGAATTCAAAACAGCAATTTTTGACTCTGAAGAGAGCGTTCTTTCTGCTACTAGACATTACTGTGCCTATCAAATTGCACATGAGCCAAGGATTCGTGACATTGTTCGCTCAAAATTCGAGAACCACGCCACAATCAAAATCAAGCTAACCAAAAGAGGAAAGGCTCTCAAATCCGTGGAGGATACAGAAGATGTAGAATCAAGCTTCCTTTCTCTATTTAGAGCACGTGATAGACATAGGGAAAACATTTTCACTCAACAAGATGATGAATATACCACTCACATTCATTACTTGAACGAAGATCCAGAAATTTATTTGAGAATTGTGAAATATGAAACTCTAGGTTTTCTCAAGATGTCACTGTATTTAGAAGATAGATACTTTGACGATTTATTCAAAGCAAGTGATCTATATTTGAGTCAAAAGCATTCACAACTAGCAACATCCTGGAATGACCATAGACTCAAGATCATTGAGGAGGCAAAAGGCATTCTAAACAGATCCATCAATTCAACTGTAAAAAATAACCTAAAAGAAAAAGCTTGTGAAAAAATTTGTGAGCTCTGTGAAGACAAGCTAACTCAAATGCTAATGGAAGGACCTTATGATCTCAAATCGGATAGCCCATTTAATTACAAAGACTTTGTTGAAGATTCTAAGCCAAGACCAACCAAGTGCAAAGTTCTAGCCTGCATACCTGGAGGTGAAGAAAAAGAAAGAACAACCTGGGTGATGCTAGACGAAAATGGTGCTATGATCGACAAGAAGATCTGGCCAATTGGTCATCCATTTCAAACTTCAAAAACCAGCGAGCACGATAAAGAAGTTTTGGATTCGATGAAGAGAGACCTGAAAGATTTAATTAATGCTCATCACCCTAAGGTTATTGCTCTTGCAACTTGTGGAGGACTTATCTTTAAGAAAATAAGAGAGGCTATTTGTGAGGACTTTGTCTCAAGGTTAGACTTTCTTAAAGAGTCTCAAATAGACGTTCAGATTGTTCCTGATGACTTGGCGAGAATATATGAAAACTCGGAACGTGGTAACAAAGAATTTCCCAACGAGAACAACGTCGTTAAAAGAGCCATCTCTGTTGGTCGTAGATTGAGAGATCCCCTAACAGAGATTGCTGGCTTCTTTAACCAACAAGAAATCTTATGCTACAGATTCCATGACTTACAGGATGTTGTACCAAAAGAACAACTTGTACGATCTTTGGAGAAATCTTTTGTTAGAGTGGTGAATCGAGTTGGAGTTGAAATTAACAGAATCATTAATCATCCACAGCTTCAATCAGTACTCAAGTTTGTGAGCGGCCTTGGACCAAGAAAAGCAGAACTGATTCTGAATAGAATTAAGCAGCAACATGATGAGCCATACATTGTAGATCGAGAATCTGCTTCTACTCAATTACTTTCAGATCAAAAGAATGTTGCATTGAATTGTTTGGGATTCTTAATCGTTCGTAAACCTCCAAATATTTCGTTTGAAGATGATCACGCTAGACAGTTTAAGATTATTGACGCTACTCGTGTTCACGTGCTCTCGTATCATCTTGCGAAAAAGATTGTAGAAGATGCCTTGGAAACAGAGAATTTGAAACTTGAAAAGATTCACAAAATATTTAAAAAACCATCTCTGCTCGACGAACTGGATTTGGACACTTATGCCGACGAGCTTGAGAAGAGAGGTTATGGAAAGACCCGTATTACATTAAAAGATATTAAGGAAGACCTCAAGCATCCATTCAAAGATCCAAGAAGAGATTTCAAGTCCATAAACAAGGACGACAGAAAAGTATTTGAACTTGTTACAAACGAAAATGATCTCACACTACCTAAAGGAAAGCAAGTGTTAGCTACCGTTGTAGGCGTACAGGATAACATTTTATTTTGCAAACTTGATAATGGTCTCTACGGGGTGGTTATTCGTCCCAACTTAGATTTTCATATTGACAAATTTCAAGACTATTTTAAGGTGGGAGAGGAGCGATACTTTAAGATCAGAGAGATTGTTTACAAAGAGTTTAAGGTTCAACTTAGTCCAGTAGCATCAGAACTTCCTTTCAACAAAAAAGAAGTAGACCAAGCTACGAATATCAAGACAGGTGCTCCATCCAAGAAGCGTTTCCACAGACAAATCAATCACGCAGCATTTAGAGATTTTGACTATGCTCAAGCTGTAGACTTCTTGGCTGAAAAGGCACCAGGTGAATTAGTTATCAGACCCAGTAGTAAGGGTTATGATCACTTGGCCATTACGTTCAAGTTCGGAAATAACCTTTACATTAATTATGATGTCGAGGAGGAGAAGAAAGGAAAAGATATTAATTCTCTCGGAAGTACTCTCAAAGTCAATGGAAAGGTCTTCTCTGATTTGGATGAAGTAATTTATTACTGTGTTGAAAATTTGATGGACTATACCAATCAATTGAAATCAAGCAGCAAATACTTTGATGGAAACAGAGATGATGTTAAAAACATTCTAAGAGAGGAAAAGAAAAAAAATCCAAAGATTATTCCTTACAGAATTGTCATGAGTACCTCAAAGCCAGCTAAATTCTATATCTATTACTTGCCTGGCAAGCACACAGTGCTAGAAAAGTCTTTCACTGTCACACCAGATGGCTACTATTACAGCAGCAGACAATTCAAAGATACTGTCAAGCTTATCAATGCTTTCAAGCATTCGTGCCAAACTTACGAAGCTAAACAAACCAATCAACCAAGCGCAGGTGGTTGGGAGTAATTAAATATTTATTTATTGTTTACTTGCTGTCATTGTATGTCATTAACTCTTAAATCTTGATAGTTTTTTCAAGATCCAAAGAAGATTCTTGAGGATCTTGATGATGAGAATGATAAGAACTGTCACCTAATACGGTTTGTTTTTCTGCCAATTTTCTATAAATTCCATCGTCCGTTGCAATGAGCTCAGCATGTGTTCCCTTTTCCTTAATTTCACCTTTCACTAACACATAAATCACATCACAATTTTGAATGGTCGACAATCGATGAGCAATTGAAACAGAAGTTCTTCCTTTCATTAATGTTTCCAAAGCTGCTTGAACCAAAGCTTCAGATTCAGAATCCAATGCAGAAGTGGCTTCATCTAACAATAAAATCTTTGGATTTTGTAAGAGAGCTCTGGCAATGGCAACTCGTTGTTTTTGTCCTCCTGAAAGTGAAATTCCTTTTTCACCAAGTAAGGTATGGTATCCGTTGGGAAGATCCATAATGAAATTGTGACAGTTGGCAGCTTTTGCAGCTTGTTCAATTTGTTCATCTGACACATTTTCATTTCCAACAGCATAGGCAATGTTTTCACGAATAGTTGTTGCAAATAAGATGGGTTCTTGTGTAACAATTCCAACTTGACAAACCACAGTTATCATAATTTAACAACTGAAGTGCTTACCATTTTTGTGCAACCATGCAGGATCGATATCCTTAATATCAACACCATCAATGAAAACACTTCCTTCCTCTGGATCATAAAATCTTTCTAACAAACCAACAATGGTTGATTTTCCAGAACCAGAAGGACCAACGAGAGCAATCGATTGACCCATTCGAATGTCCAACGAAAAGTCTTTGAGGACAGTGACATTGGGTCGAGAAGGATAAGAGAATTTCACATTCTTGAATTCTATTTTTCCGACTTCTTGTCCCAAACTCTTTCCTCCTTTAAAAGGAATGGCCGGTTGTCTTTTAATGACTAATAACAATGTTCTTTGAGAGATAATGGCTTTGGAAACGTCAGGTAACAAGATAAATGTTTGAGAAATGGAGAAGATTCTGTTTCGTGTGTTATCTTATACGAAGTTGAAGTCGCATTTCCGGAACTTACGTAAAGATTATTAAACCAAATACTTTAACCAAATCTCCAATAGCGATCACTCCGTCAACAACCAAATTTCCACTTTCAAGATCACACCACAATCACTGGCTAGTATTATAATACTTACGCATACCTATTATTCCATTCAGTGAGTCGATATTTAAAATCGTTAATAAATTCCTTAAAATGGATCCACTTGTAACAACAACTTACCAAAATGCAAGAGCAGTAGTGCCCCACATGATAATATTTTCAGAACCCATACTCACTCCCTGTGTAAATGCTTTCAGTAAGCCATATAAATGAAGCTTTTTAAGAATGAATGCAAATTGTTCTTGTTCTCTTTCTTCGCATCCCATACTTTTCACTGTTTTAAACGATGAGACCACTTCTGTTGCTTTGGAGGCACTCTTGGCAATGATCTCTCCCGATCTCTTACTAATCATTTCAGTGAATTTTCCCATAATTCCACCAATGGCAATCATTAATGGAGCAGTGGAAATGGTCACACCTGTCATTTGAGGACTACTCACAAATGCAAGAACCAAACCAACAACAATGGTGGTCACATGTTGCATGACAGAACATAACTTGTTGGTCCATGCATCTTGAATCCTTGAAATGTCTTCACTCATGGCAACGGTCAATGCTCCAGTTTGTTTGATATCAAAGAAAGCAACTTCTTGACGTGTCAATGCATTGAAATATTCCTTTCGTAATGAAATACCAATTCGTTCACTGGCCCAACTCAAAAAAAACTGAGCCATAAAACTTGAAACCATTCCTCCAATAGCAACACCTGTGAATTTCAAAGAAATGATGGAAATGGCATTTCTCATTTCATCTTGAGTAGGCATGACTCCATTCACAGGTTGGAATATATTAATCAAGTCACCAAATACGAATTCAAAGATCAACGTGATCACACCAGTTCCCATTGAACCTAACATTCCTAACAAGATTAAAATCCAACTCCATCCAAATGATTTAAATATATTCCAATGGTCAAGATAACGAATGGTGGGTTCTCTTGGATCTTTGATTTGTTCCTTTAGTGAATCCAAATGGTGGAACGAGGGTGCAGATGGATCACTACTCTTATCGACCACACGATCGTTATTGGGTGTTTCTTTAGGTTGTTGGATTTCAAGCATTTTGTTTGAACTTGAAAATGGTAAAATCCAAGCCCGAGAGAGAATTTATTGGACTCGATGTGCAATGTTGCGCCTCGCCGCGTAGATGAAACAGTTCTTGCAAGCCCGCACCGCAACGCCAAGAACAGTTACTTAAACCGGGTACCCAATTCAGATCGGACATTCACAGAAAACGCATTTCAAATTCGGATGTTTGTTGTCAGGAGCCACCCTCTTTAACATTGTAGTTCAGATCGTATCTCAACTAGAAACTGAATTTAGAACAACAAAAGAAACCATGTCTTTGCACTACTAAAATCTTGATCAGCTTCTCATAAAAGCTTGACTCGATGAGTGAGTAACACTACTTGAATGGTTGAGTGAAATAGTTGATCGAATGAGATCATTAAACACACAATATTCTTCTAATAACATCCTTTAAAAAATCCATTTATTTTCCAAGCATTTTAAAGAAATCATTTCTCGTTTCAATATTTTGTTGGAATATTCCTCGAAAACTCGTTGTCACTGTACTACTATTATACTTATTCACACCTCTCATTTCAACACACATGTGACGTGCATCAATCATGACAGCAACCCCTTTTTGTATAATTATTTTCATTAATAATCAATATATTCATGAATATTCACTTACCCAAAGCACCAACAGCACTTTCTAAAGCTTTTGCAATTTGATCTGTCAGTTCTTCTTGAATTTGTAATCTCTTTGCAAAAACATCAACAAGTTGATAGATTTTAGAAAGACCAACAACCTTGCCATTTGGAATGTAAGCAACATGACCTTTGTTAACAGATTTCAAATGTATCTCAATGACTTGTTGACTACTTGAAACTTACATTTTCCAAAAAAGGGAAGTAAATGATGTTCACATAGACTATAAATTTCAATATCCTTAATGAGAACCATTTGTGAATTTTGTGAACTGTGAGTTTTAAAGAATGTTTGTTTACAACCATTTCAATATTCTAAAACGACTTACCTAAACATGGCATGTCCAATCACTTTTTTAACATCCTCAATTTGATAACCACTACACAGACTCTCAAAACTGTGAAAAACTCTAGATGGTGTTTTTTGTAAACCTTCTCTTTCAATATCCTCACCAAGTAATGTTAACATATTCCTCACACAATTTTCAAAAATTATTTTCTTTTCTTCTTTTGACATTTGACTTGTCTCTTGTAATGTTAACACTCGGAATGGAGAATGTGTGGTATTTGATGCCTCTAAAGATGGTTCCGAATTTATACACAATGTTGTATGAATGTTGTTCCTATCGAGTGGTGTCGTAGGAGTTGTGTTTAGGCTACTACTATTACTACCATTGAGATTCACATTTTGTTTCAATTTTGAATGTGACCATGATGACACTACTTTCTTGCAAGAAGGATGGTCGCAACTGCATGCTTCATCGATTTGGAGGTGTTCGGAATTTGCGGTCGTTGGAGTGGAGGACATTTTTTTTGTTCTTCACATCCATATTCAACCAATTCTCAGCTAAATGCAATTCTCAAATTAGGAGAATTGGGAGTCGACGAGGTGTGTGCGTATGTGTGTGAGTCTGAGAGAGTGGAGGAAAAGCGTTGTTGTTGGTATCAACATGAACCTTCAACAACCCTTTATTCATTCATGCTGTGATGGAGGAGACTGAAAGAAGGAACTACACATGGTATTTCATGAATTTGTTGATTCCATTGCATGCGTCTGGTGAGGTGCATCAATGATTATTTGAGAATGAGGTTCGCTACTAGACCGAAATTTAACTTTTCAAAAATTTTCAACGAATGGTTAAAATATTGAAAGGAAATGTTGCAATTATTGATCTCGGATCAATAACCAAATTATCATCCTCTTCCGATTCGTGTATATCCTCTTCTTCCATGCCATCTCCTCAACAATTTCATGATCAATATATTAAATATAGAAAACCAGTGATATTTAAAAATTATTTAAAATATGCCACCAATGATGATTGGAAAAAAGTAAAAGAAGAATGGCAATTAGGAATTTGTGAACAATTAAATGACCAAGATGAAATATGTTTAGAAATGAAAAAGAGAGAATTTGAAATGACCGAGTATTGGAAACAAAGATTTGGACATTTAGATGTTTTTATTAGTGAATTGAGAGAAAATGGATTATCACATCCACCAAATTATGAAAAAGTAAGTGACAGAGATTGAATCACATCTTATTGATGAGTGGTGGCGTACAAAACATTAAATCTCAAATGAACAACGATCATGAAATTTAAATCTCAAATGAACAACGATCATGAACAAGAAAATGAATTTTGCAAATGCTATTGATCATTTACGAATTCAAGAGCAAACAAAACAAGCAGTGGATTCCAAGTGGTTATACGTTCAACAAGTTCCAACAAGTGATTTAATTGGAATTACTAAGGATTTTTCAATACCAAATCTTTTTGAGGCATCACCTTATTCTATTTTAGGAGCAAATACATTCTTTCTAGGAACAACGAATACAAGAACAACTCTTCATTATGATAGGTAGGACGATTTTATTCACTACTAAACAACTGTTAATGACGTAATTAGACCTCTTGTTGATAACTTGTTTTTACAAATATATGGAGAGAAAATATGGAAACTCTATGAACCACAACAAGTAAGTTCTATTCATGGAGATACAATGGTGTGAATGACAACCATTGTGGTGATGAAATACTATGGCTGCGTTTTCATTCTTTCAACGTTGAATTTAGGGTGTGAATTTTTATCCCTTTGGCTTTGATACCAAGTATTCACAGTATGTAACCAAAAATTGATATTCAACTTGAATTGATATTATCTATTCATGTTGATTTCATTCTTATTACAATAAGTGTTTCACAAATTCCAGAGATTGACAAGGTCGATACTGAAAAGTTTCCTCTTTTCGAAAAAGCTCAGTTGTTATGTGAATTCATACTTCAACCTGGAGATCTAGTTTATTTACCAAAAGGACATTGGCACCATGTACAACATGCATCCATGAGCGTTTCATTGAATTTTTGGTATTATTAAATTAATTTCAGTCTTTTTAATATTGGTGGTAGTGACGCTGCTCATGTTGATACGAAGAACTAACATTTCTCATGTCACTTAGATTTGTTTGCTGTATGAATTGTTCATTCGTTATTAGGGAGGGTTGTTGTTGTGGAGACTGCACTCGTTGGTAGGGATGATAGCGGTAGGATTGAGAATTTCCTTGCAATTGCTGTTTGTTGTTGGAAGATCCAATTGGATTGATTGGAGGTAAGGCATCAGAATGATCATTAAACTTGCTCCTTATCGGCCGAATTTGCAAATCCTGATGTTCATTTGGTTGAGTGGAATATTGTGAAATGGCGTGATAGTTTCCAATGAGACCGTTCTGAGTATTTGTGTTTAGATTGTCAGTCGAATACGAAATTATTTGTTCTGTCAATTGAGTTGAACTAGGAGTAGAACGAGAAATTCGTTGATTATTTTGACTGCTACCCAAAAAAGCTTGACTACTACTCATTGAAGAATTTTCAAGAATTGAAGGACAGGATCGAGTGGAATCATAAGGTGTCGTCATGGAGGAGGGTGGAATGGAAGCTCTCAAATGATGAGAGTGAACAGCAGCAGTAGAAGGAAAATGTGGTTGAGATGAATGTGTGGGTTGTTGTTGGAGTGAAATCATGGTTCTATTCAAGTTGGATCGTTGTGGAATACTCGTTCCAACGGATGAAGAATTTGATAGAACTGGATTTGGAGGGGATGTGAAATTCCGTAATGATGCCAAATTGGAAGCTGATGAATGAAATGCTGCATGATTGTTGTTGATATTATAATAAAAAGAATCTCGAGAATCATCGTTGGGAATATTGGGTCTTTGTACATGAGAGGAATGCAGAATATTTTCATGTTGTGCATGTTGAGCATTTCCAATGCATGGAGTACTGGGATGTGAGGAATGGGAAGGAGGTGTTGAAGGTTGAAACGGTGGTGATATACTACTTGTTCCTCTACCAGTATTATTATTATTATTCGTATTGCATGTCAATGCGTTGTGGTTATTGTTTTGGCTCACAGTTTGATTATTATTATTATTATTTTCATAACTTGGCCATCGTCCAATTCCAAATGAATAAAATCTTGAATAAGGAAATGTTGATTCCAATCATGATTCATAATTTTATGTATTCCAACTTACCTTCTCTGTTGTTTCAAAACACAACAATGGGTCATTTCAATAAGATCTTGTGAAAAACAACTCACCTTAAGAGTACCTGAATATGAAACAAGTGTGTGAATTCATCCAAATTTAATGACTACTTACTTAAACTCACTCCCAATAATTCTGCTGCTTGTGTTTGAGGCAAACTATGATTCGTTCATGCAATGGATGAAATGAATATTCGCACATGCGTAATCATGCATGCAATATATCAAACATTAATTAGCACAAAATCCACACACTATTACATACTGAAAATATTGACTCATCTCTTCCAAAGTAATTTCCTTATAATTTGATTTTTGTGTAATACTCTTGTAATTGGGATCCGAAGGATTTTCAATTTGAAATTTAATTGCTGATGATTTCTTGGTGTTAATTTTCTTTTTAGTTTTTCCACCACTAGTGGTAGTAGTTGTAGTAGTGTGAGGATTTACATGCTGAAGAGGAGGTGATAGAGATGACCATGTACTTGTTGTAGTATCATGTTGCTGCTGTGGATGATGCATGTGGTTGGTGATGCTGTTGGAGGAAGAGTTGTTGTTGTTGGATCGCATGTGTTGTCCATCTACATCACCAGCATGACTAGAAGAAGCAGCAACAACTGATCCTCCTGAATATGTTTTTGGTGGAGAATGTGGAGAGGACATGTTGTTGCACCTGATACTACTACTACTACTCGGCATGGATGATACTTGGATGACAGTGTGCGTGTTGTTGTTGTTGATGTTTGAATGCATTCTGCAACTCTCATGTTGAGACTGAGAGTTGAGTGTGGTTGATAATGTGTCCATGATCACATTACTAGGTTTGAATTCATTCATGTCCCTACTACTACTACTATGATTGCTACTATTACTACTACGAACTAGGCTATTGGAATGAGAATGAGCATGGGATTTAGAGTGGTTGTTGGATGTTTCTTTAGGCATGCATGAATCTAGATGTTACTTCTCAGAATGTGCATTGAAAGGCAACAGGTCGATGTGCGCGTGAGAGGTCAACAACATGTGAAAGGAGTGTACCACAAATCAAATAGGTTTACCCGTTCACGCGTTGTGATGAAGTGGCATGAAGATGTTGCAATCAACAGCAAAATGATGATCATATTGAGTATAATATTTCAAAAACACAAACCACACATAAAGATCCAATATTGACATTCAATCCATGCATTAGGAAAAGCAGAGATACAGAACGCAACAAGGACTTACCAAAAAAATACACACAAGCTTGGCGCGATTGTTGTTGCTGATCGATCTGAGAGCGTCCGATGAAAGAGAATTATTATTTTACGAAACAAGTATTTGAAAGTACGTGGTGGTAGTATATACTGCAGGCGAAGAGGAAGTTTCAGTACTACCCTTGATTAAGAGCCACACAAGGCACGAGAGGGATGAAGGTTGGTTTTTTTGTTGGCACCAATATTCTTTTCTCTTTTCGCGCAGTACTCTCGGTCGAGTCTTTTTTGTATGGGCGTGCCGTTGCGTACAATGCTATTTGTACGAGCATAAATTCCAAACTGATAGAATATTCTGATTGTGATGAAATTGAACCTGAGGGATCGAACCTCACTGAATTTATTAAGCATTTGGGTTGTGAACATTTAAAGTGGAAGCAGAAGTAAAGCTAAAAAAGGAACAAAGAAGTGTTGCTCATGCCGTAATGTTAGCCATTCAGATGTTGAATGAATTCAACTCACACACTAATCGAAGACTGTTGCCGATGCAATAAAAACATGTTTATCTCTCATCATCATGCTACAACACGACAGTACTGAGGCAAAAATGATCACCAAAAAAGGCTCTATTATACGAAATATGCATTCCGTTTTGTCCTCACCGGCGAACAATGGCGTATTATTCCTTTCATGCATGTGAGTATTGTGTGTAAAATTCCATGACTCATTCGTCACTATTCGACAAATGGACTCATGGTCTTCACTGAAGAGAGAGCTGGAAATTAACGTGTCAACAATGAATTCATTCACTTACTCACACCTCACACGTTCCAGATTTATCCATTTGTGTGGAATGATTATGTGCATGAAAAGGGAATAACAGGCGTGTCTTTCCAATATTTTTTAAATTGAACGTTTGCATCACTCGATTCATGAAAGAGTTCAAGTATTGATCAATGGCTCTCTTTTGTTTACAGTAAACTCTAATGAAAACTCCAGTAAACACCAACATGATAGCAATGGTATGATTGAAATGAATAGGTTTAGGAAATATAATATAACTCAATATAATACTCAACACTTTTCGAGTGCTTGTAATGGTGAGAGTAATGAGAATTCCATACTTTTTGGTTATCTTATTCACATAGACTGAACCTAAATAGCTGATAAAACAATAAATAAAAATCATGATTAAAATAGATGGATGTTCCATGCAATAAGCTATGGGTGGTATCAATTGATTGGTAAATGCACAAATGAATACTAAAAAGAATGTACCAATCATGTACGCAAAATAAATTAATTCCGTTTCACTTCGTTCCAATTCTCTTAAAATCTTTTCTTGTAAATTGGAAGAAATAGAATCAAATAATAAAGAGCATGTAATGAGTATCACTCCAATACTCTCAAATTTGATATTAGAAACACTTTGATTCGCTCCATACAAAGTGAGTAATCCAAATATTAAGAATAAACTAGCGACATAATCCAAATATTTGTATCTCTTTTTCAATAATAAAACTCCAACAAACATGGCCACCAATAATTTGGAACTTTTAAAAAGAATTTTTGTGGGATAATTCAAGTAAGCCATCGATTCATTTCCTAATCCCATTCCAATGACTTGAAAAGAGCTCAGCATGAGATAATATTTCAAAGGAGGAGGTGATTGATAAATATGATTCACAACAATGGTATTATTCTGATAGGTTGGAAGTGAATATTTCAATGATGAAGTGAAAAGAGAGAGGGACGAAGAAGAAGAAGTCATTCCTCCACTCTTATATGTTTCATCGAAATCATCATCTCCTTCCAAATTATTAATGTGAGCACTCACAGGTGATAACGGTGTTAATACTTCGGAATGAGTTGTTGGTGTTGTATTGGAATTGAATTCAGTAGCAGTACCATTCATGTGGTTGTTACTTCTACTACTTGTTGTAGTACTACTCAATTCGTGATTGAAACTATTACTACTACCACCACTGCTATGATGATGATTTGCAAGTGATAATCTCCTATTAATGGCACCAAAGAATGCATAAACCGCGAATTGACATAAAGTCAAAAAGAATCCATAATCAAATCCCTTGTATGTGGTAAATATTGATTCTTGTGTAACACCTGAAACCATGAAACAGAAAGTTAAAAAGCTAGCCGTTAATATAAATTGGATATAGGAAGGAAGATGGGTCAAATCAAAGAATAATAATTTGGTTGATTCTTTGAGACCATGATATTTCTCATCCTCCTCTTGTTGAATATTATTCAATAATGAAGACGTGGCATTATTGGTGTTGTTGCTGTTGAATAGGCTATTACTACCTGATATTGAAGGCTCCGATGATGTTTGAAAAAATGTTTTGCTTGTACTTGGAATTGTGGAAGGCATCTGATGATGATGATCAACGTTGTGGTTGTGGTTAGGCAGTAGTACAGTATTCTTGGTTGAAGAGGATGGAATGGTGATGGACAACAATTCAACGTTTTCAAGATCGTTGGAATCATCATTATTCTTCATACCGTCAACGTAATTCTTCTTGTTTGTATGAGTGGAGGCTACGAGTGATGTATTTCTACTCGTGAGTTCTCCACCACCTCCAATTCCGATGGTGCTGAAACTTGTGCTGCCACTACTCATGGATGGATGACTGTTGTCAGAGTGTGTGAGTAGGAGGAGGTGTTATGGCAATTTCTTCTTGAATTTCTTACCAAGAAGTAAGAGTGGTCGTCAATGAACATTTGGTCCAGCATGCGTGGCCCATGGGCATCAATTTCGCACCAAATTTGTTTTACAGATTTTAAACGTTGGAAAGATTGAGAATTGTGTGAGGAGCAAGAACAGTTGTTACGAAACGCGCCATTCTGATGATATCAATGACTACCGTTTATTGGCTGTGGAAGGTCTCGATTGTTGAGCGGTACCTGGTCTTGATTGATTGGCTGTTCCAGGTCTTGATGCAGAACCAGAGGAAGGAGGAGGAGCTTGTCGTTTTCGAACTTCAACATTAATTTCCTCTCTCACCGTCTCTGGGAATGTTTCCATAACAAATTTAAAGTCTTCTTTGGTAAGAACTGAAAGATCACAATAGCCCTTAGCTCTGATCGAGGCTCCTCTTTTGGTATTGTTAATAATGGCCATTTCACCAAAGAATTGTCCTTCGGATAACGTCGCAAACACAGGAATGACTCCTTCTTCATTGGGCTCTCCAATAACTTCAACAGATCCTCTGTTGATGAAAAACATTTCACGTCCAATATCACCCTTTCTGACAATGAGTGAGTTGGGTAGGGCTACTTTGGGCTTGAGTTTGAGAACAAGAGAATTGATAAATTGCTCTTCCAAATGTTGGAAAAAGGGAATCTTTTGAATAATGTCCTTATTCAAGAACAGAGATACTTCAATCTTTAAATGCTCAGGTAACTCGTCTAACATTTGATTTTCATCCAGAGTTTTACGTGTTTTCCATAAATACGTATAATATTCAATAACCTTTCCTTGTAGATCAGACGAAAGTTTTCGATAGTTCATGAAGGCCTTAATTGCATCAATAAAGTTTTCAAAAACTTCCTTTTGAGCATTTAAATCTCCCAAAATTGCTCCGACTGTACCGACAATGGCAACGTACAGACACAATCCAATGACAGTTACCACTAGCATGCACCATGTCTCAAAGTCGGTGATTGGATTGGTATTGGCATAGCCGTTCATTTGTCCAACTGCCCAAAAAATAGCTCTTAGAATTAAAGTTCCGTCACTGTCAGAAATGTCTCCCAACATAAAGTCAGGGGATGGATTGCCTTCAGTTTCTAACACCCAAAGATAAAGGCATGCCACGCACCAGTGAGCAATGACGAAAAGCAAAATATACTTGATCAACTTCATGTATGCAGGATGAATGAATGAAAATCCCTCCTCAAATGTGTTAAACATTTCGTTATATCTGTACACTCTAAGATATCGGTTCATTCTATAAAACGCCCAGAATCTTGGAGTAGCCCAATAACCAATGAACTCGAAAGGAAGGTTTGCCACAACATCCACATAAAAACCTAAACTTTTAAGATAAATTTTAGCAATTGATTTTGAATCGGTCACTGGAAGGCCAAATTCCAAGTATGTAATTCTAAACCTAGATAAAACATCAAGCCATAAAATTATGTCCACTACGAGATCAATGGCAATCCAATAATAATCCCATTTATACAACGCACATCGATAGGCCACCGTCCCCCAGTTGTACATGCACATGATCAATATAAAAACATCCCATCCTATCTTGAATTTTCCTTCGGGATTAATTTTAAATTTTGAAACAAGTTTCGTCAATTTTTGCACGGCTTTCTTTTGTTCATCTTTTTTAGGTGGCTGATTGGGAGAAGGAGCGTTTGTTGTACTTGGAGGTTTATTGGGTTGTGCTGTGGGTTGTGTAGCACTCGGAGAAGGACTGCTGTTGTTGTTTGAGGTGGTTGGTGGTTGTGGGTTTGTTGATGACATTTTTTCAAATTGTAAACTAAAATGGCGGGATTAAAATCACGAAAGCGAAGGCGAACACTTTGGAAAAGATAACAGGTTTTAAAGTATAATGATTTGACATAGGGAGAATTTAAATACCATGTTCTCACATGGCTTGGTATTTCTTTCTCGAAAATTGCTTCTTTATAAAGAAATCCTTTCTTTGATGTCTTGATTCTGTCTCACATCAATATTTTCAATAAATGGACAAGCACCAGAGAGATCGATTAGTTTGTTACATGCTTGTGAGGAAAGGAAGTTTCCAGAAATATCCAATACTTTTGGAATGCATGGGTGTTCTTTTGTTTCATTACATTCTTCTAATTTGTTAATTAAATTCATAACACCTTCATCTGTAATTACATTATTGGAAAGATTCAATCGAGATAGATGGTTAGCGTTTGAAATGATCGAAATAGCTCCACTGTCACTGATCTTGTTGAGGCTTAAATTCAATTCTGTCAGAGTGATATTAAACTTCAAACCAGAGCCAATATACAAGGCTCCATCCGTCTGAATTTCATTGTCTGATAGAAGAAGTGTCTTTAAACACTTGTTACTTTTCATCATGGCAGCAATAGATTTACAGCCCTCCACACTAATCTTGTTGTGAGAAAAATCCAAAAATGTAATTCGTGTGTTTTGATATAATCCACTGGTAATGATTTTGGTTTGTTCATCATCAATTAAGTTTTCGGATAGAATCAAACTGTGAAGTTTCACTGCCTTTTTAGGGTCGCTTAGAATTTTGCCAAGCATTTGACAATCTCTCTTTTTCATTCCGAGCATTAGAGTATCAAAGGTCATACCAACGTTTCTTGCAGTATATTCCATTCTCACTGTTTCTAGATTCGGTAATGCATCAAACAACTCTTGAAGGTCCACATGCTCCTTTAAACCTCGAATATTAATCTCAGAGATAAAGTTTTTCGACAAGTCACAAAGTTCCATCAAATGTTCTTGATTCTTTTTTCTAATAAAATCAAACATTTGTTGCACTTCTTCATCAGTTTCCTCAAGCTGTTCTTTCTTATTCAAGAGCCAATATTGCATTTTAGATTCATTACTCGTGTTAAACTTTTGTTCTTTCCTTTGAATAGCACTTTCATAAAATGTGAAAATGTCATCATCTTTTGTGATCTTTGCAAGTCTACTTGTACCTTGGCTTTGAATACCATCAAACAAATCTTTTAGCTTGGCTTTGAATTTGTCTATTGGATATTGTTCTCGTTCTTCCTCTGAAAGTGTGTTACAGTGAAGAAGATAATAATTTACATTAGGCCTCATTAAATGGGAATGCAGGCACTTATGTTTAGGAATATGGCTAACGGGTCTGTGTTCAGTGACATGAGAAGCGTTCAGTATTGAAGCTGCCTCTGGTTGTTCTACTGCATTTTCTTGATCTGTTGGACTCTGCTTTTTTCCTTTCTTTTTTTGCTGATCTTGTAAAATATTGGTCAACTCTTCCTTTAAAGCTTTTTCTTCATTTAAAGTTTGCTTAATTTGATGGAGTGTACGAAGTGTAGATAGTTCTGAATTTTGAATAGTTTTCTCTTCAGGCTTGGGTTGCAAAAAAATTGTTTTCAGCTCCTGGAGCACCGTTTTTTGAGGTTGTAGAGTTTCAAAGAATTCATCTAAATTGATTTCCAAATATAACTGTTTCCAAGTTTTTGACTTTTCGGGTTTTCTGTCCATGGATGATGGTGTTATGGACCTGGAAGCCTTTGAGATCTTCTTTCTTGCATTGACTCTACTTTTAAAACTTCCTTTAATCATGACATCATCAACATGACCAGGGTGTTCTTCAATGAAGAGATCATTTCCGTTTTTTCTGCAATATGTACCTAATTGACCCAAAGTCCAACGCATCATACAACACTTTTTCCAATAGTCGTCGTCTGATATTAAGGGCACGGAAAGTTGCAAGGGAAGGTCTACAGGAAGTTTTTTTGAGATTAATTGTTGAAGTTCTGATGGAATCTTTTCAAACGTTGGTCTTTCTACAAAAAGATTGAAACTCATTATTCTTTTCAAAAAAATACATACGTTCAAAATTGTTTGCAATTGCACTGGCACATAGCTCTACAAGAGATGGAACAAAATATGTTTGACTTAATGGTTTTTCTCTCAAAGATGTGGTTGCTGTTGATGCTCTACTACATGCTTTGGTAATTGTGACGTCTTCGTCAATGATATGTACAAAATGAAATTTTCTTCCAAATAATACATCATCCTCTTGCTCTTCTTCATCTTCCTTGGTTGCAATGTTATTTGACATTGCTGAAGTCGAGAATTCTCTAGGAGATTTAATGTTGAATACATTATTTACATTTGACGCCTCTTTTCGAGCATGGGTGAAGGCTGATGATAAGCGTTTTCTTTCTAGCCCACGATCAATTTTTGATGCCAATTTCTTTCTTTGAACTTCGATCATTTGTTTTTCTTTGACTCGAATTTCATGGAGTTGATTCGTTTTCTTTTTTCTTTTACCCGATTGGAACACTTCCGAATCAGAAAATGATTAGAAACAAAACTACGAGTATCCTGAACACCTACTCATTGAAGATGATGGTACCTTTACTGTCAATTCCCCTAGAGGCATGGACTCTACCTGTGTCGTCGACAACGAGGGTGTGGCAATATTCATTTTTTCAAATCTCGTTGTTTTTGAAATGTTTTAAAAAAAGCTGTAAAATAATATTTGGCGGGCACGGTTTTTCAAATAATTTGATGTGTGCAAATTACGAAAAACATTATTCACTTTTGGATATTCAAATAAAACTTCTCCATCATGATCACTGGTTAAATTTCATTTCGGCAGAAATTGTGCTCGCGTCATCATCCGCTCTTGTTTCTTAAAATTTTTTGGTTGGCTCTGGAAATGGACATTACTCCGAGCTTGCTGCCATTTGTCATGGAGAACTCTCAAAATAATGTCAGCAGAATTTATTACGGCTCGTGCAGTTTCTCCAACCAGACATCACCATGGTGGGGATGCATCCATAGATCTAGATGACAACAACCACCATAAACCTCACCATCATCATCATCATACTCTTTCTTCCATCTCGACCAGCAGTTCCACTTCTTCATCATCATCATCGACGACTACTTCCACCTCACCTCTCATTCCATCATCATCATCACTTCCAATTCGTAATAATAATAATACGTTAGGATCCTACACATCCAATGAACCACGAACAATCCATGGTGACCATGATCACAATGACGACCACCTCGATGATGTTGAAGAATATTCATCATCTATTCCTTCTCCTCCATTAAAGAATATCAATCGATGCACTCGATTAAATTATGACACCACCATGATACCTACCTATATTCATCAAATCGAGAAATATATTCAAACAATATTGGATCGATACATGTTTTTTGGAGTGACACCCACTCTCACCTATTCCATTGTACAACACACACAAAAGAACCATCATGCGCAGCGACAAAGTAATGAATATTTATTCATTCTCGAACAAGAGAACTCAACATTGGGTCATGTTGCTTCTGGTCACACAGTTGGAACCACAACAACACTCTCTCCATTCAAATACTTGAAAAATAAGAAAAAAAGAAAATCCAATCAATACGAAAATGTCTGTATTGAATTTACACTTTCTTTGAATGGATTTGTATTTAGTGAGAGTCATCCATTTCATTTGCAATTATTAGATCATTTTGCAGTATTATTTAATCCTAATGCGAGTTCGACTAGTTCCTCGTCACATGAAAACAATGATTTGACACACAGTGGAATGAATGATGATGCTTCATCCTCCTCATCGAGTGGTGGTGGAAATTCACATGAAAATTTACTGAACAATGTTCACTCGAATCATCATCATCATCATTCACAGCAACAACAAGTGAACACAAGTTCACACTCTTCCATTCAATTATTCAAAAGTAGTGGTGGTGATGATGACGATTTAGATGCAAGTGTATTTGGTGAATATGGAATGTATCGATTAGATGTTGGTACTGCATCTCATCATCATTATTTATCTTCATACTATTCTTCAAATCCTCTGAATTCATTGGATTATCAATGTATTTCTAAATATGTACAAAAATGTATGATATTACTGAACTTGCTCAATAATGCCCTCATTGATTTGGAAATGAGTAGTAGTACGTTACATGGTGGTGGTACAAGACATCATAGTACTACAGCTCTAAACTCTTCAACAAGTTCTGTAAACAATCATGGCACGACTAATAGTAGTATTGGACATTCACCTCCACCTCATCCAACTTCACAATCCTTACCTGATCATCATGGTACTGGCAGTAGTAGTAGTAGTAGTAATACATTTTCGCGCGCAACCACTACGAGTAGTCGAAAATTTTCTCAAGATTACAAATTTACAGTGCGAAGAGCGGGTGTTCATGTCTACAAGTGGAATTTGAGAGAGAACAACAACACTCACACTCCTATGGAACCACAACATGAAGCCTCTTCTTCCTCTGCCACGAATCGATTAAGCTCGAAATTAATTGCCATGCATCAATCTTCTCAACAACGATCATCACTGAATCCACAACAATCTCAACAACAACAGACATCTCCTCGATCTCTTATTCTCTCTTATCGTTCATGCCTTTCTCCTTCTCGAATCATTCCATTTTTGTTACGTCTGACTAAAACTCATGTGAAAAGATATTTAAAATACAAACATGTTATGAATACTAGTTTTGGATTGAGTACAATCAAACAACCTTATTATGATGATTTAAAGAATTGGATATTTGAACATTTCATATTTTTTAAATATACTCAATACTATCCATTTGTACTCTTTTGTGATATTTTAAGATCTTATATGTTAGGAAATATCACGGCGAAAAAGATTTGTAAAATTAAAACCAATGTCAAGGAATTGAAAAAACAAGAAATGAAACAAGAAAAACCGAAACGAAGTCGAATGATTACTTTTAGAAGAAAAACGCCACCATCTTCTCAACCATCTTCTCAACCATCATCCTTCTCTCAAACGATTCGATCATCCAATGCATCGGATCAGAAGAATGATGAAACATCCACGTCCACGTCGAGAGAATCTACAGATGTTCGAACACCACAAGAAGAATATTCAATCTTGTTGAAAATTATTGAAATGGCTCAGAAAAATTATTTAATCTACTCTGGATCACTTTCACAAGATCAATTGGATTGGAAAGAGAGTACATTGGTGAGAAATTGTAATCAATTAGTGCATTTATTATGTAAATTAGATGGAAGTATCTATAGTGGAAATTTGGCAGAAACGAGTGAGTATGGCCATACCAATACTTTGACTACGACTGGTACGACTACGACTGGTACTACTGGTTCTACTGGTACTACTCATATGAATATTCATCATGAATCTCCATCCAATGCAAATAGTACGACCACAGCCATGACCAGTTCTACTACTACGACTACTACACTCATTGAACCCATTGTACAATCTTCATTCAATATCTTTTTTGTATTATTTTTGAAACAAATGGATCTGAGCATGCATTCTCATGAAAATGATCCTTTCACACATCAACAAGAGGTAATGACACCAAAAATTCAAAAAAGAATTATTCATTCAAATGCTACTATGAATTCTAGTAGAAATAATACTACTCATACTTCTATTGATACTACTATTAATACTACTACTAGTACCAATACTACTACTTTGACGAATAGTACTACTTTGACGACTAAGAATAGTACTACTACTATTACAAATACTACTACTTCTAATAAGAATAGCAACACCATGAATGAATATGCTCGAATGGATGAATATCATATTCAATCTCAAACACTTGAAAGAAAACACATTGAAACACTCTTTCAATATGAACATGAAATGATTTGTCGATTCATTGATCACAAGTGCTATTCTCAACAACATTGGAGTCAACAAATCTTTAGAGGATTTACATCAAATTCCATGAAATTATTTGAGAGAAATGAACATGTATTATTTGATGCTATTCGAATTTGTAATGTACCACTCATCAAAATGCTCATTTCCAAATTTGAACAAGTGTTTGGTTCAGAGAGAATTATGTATTTCATTAATCATGAAAATGATAATTGTATCACACCACTTCACTTGTTACACATCTTGTATGGTCGAGTGATCAAAACGAATGTACATTGTCAAGAAATTATTTCCTATTTGGAAAAGAAGGGAGCAAGAAGAAATGAATCATTTGTCATGGTCATGAGACCAGTGAGTGGTGGTGGTGGTAGTGTTCATGGTGTTCATGGTAATGGTAATAGTAGTGGTAGTGGTGGTGTTAGTGATGATCATCATAGTAATCATGGACAAGAGTCAACTTTAAAGAATCATCATGATCAGCAGCATGATCATCATGCAACCTCATCGTACTATCGTGCAAGACATACCACCACCACCACAGTATTGCCCAGTCATCATCGATGGAATCGAGTACAACAACAACATCAGCAACATCAGCACCAACAACATCAAGATGGATCATTGAATCATGTTTCTTCAACCATAATGAATAATACTAGTAATCATCATCCTCATACTACCAACAGGCATACGGAAGGAGGTAAAATGTCTCATTCCTACAATACGATCATTTCGAAAAGTAACCTCATCATGACCACCACCATACCAACAACCATACCAACAACAACAACAAACAATAACCACAGGACTGCCACTGCCACTTTGACTAGTCTCGAAGTTCCAACAAGAATGAAATTTCTTCTCTCTACTCTTGAATCTCTCGATATGGATATTTGGATTCACATTCTCAGTTATCGAGCATTTTCAATGAGAACGATCAACTCGTTGTGTGCAGTTTCTACAGAAATTTTAAAGAATTTTATTCAATGTGAAAGTATATGGCAACGTGTGTGTTATCATTATTTTACGAAACATAATGTGAATTCAAGTTTATTACCACAATTAGGTAAAATTGAAAGAATGTTACAAGATGATCATTTATCATGGAGATATATTACTAAATGTTGGACTCAACCAAGTTATTTCAAAATATTTGCATTAGATCCTAAGAATCGAATGGAACATGCACAATTATTAGAAAACAATTCGTTTTTAAAGAAACCACAACGAGGAGATCATTCAACCATCAAATCCTCTCATGCATTGGAACCACAACAACAACAAGAACCACTCGGAGTTTCTGAACCAACTTCTTCTGACTTTCTAAGAGTATCCACATCATCCACAACAAGCACCACGAGTATACTCAGCGACTATAATAATCAACAATTATTGTATTATTATGAGAGAGATTCGTTTCAAGTAGAAATGCATGATTTTTACATGTTAATGGATGTTATGAATCGAGAAGCATCCATTTCAATACCTAAACAAGAAGTAATGGAACATTTTAGACAAAAATATGGAACATCTAAATTGGCCAAAACAGGTATTCTTTCAAATTATAGTATTTATTGCAAGAGATTGAATGTAGAAAATCTTTTCACTGCTTCTGCTGCTCTTTCAAAACTGACACTCTCTCAACAAAAATGGATTTTTAATTTCATTGAATGCATTCGATATTACTTTGAGAAGAAGAAGGAATTTCTAATCAAGACGGATCGTGAAGATATGTTGTGCTATGAAATTACACTGACCAACAATTTTGTAGAGGAAGAACAACAGAGAACGAATGGAGTGGTTCTCTTGGTGTTTAATACCGTGACGAATTGGATTGGCTGTTTTGAATGTTAATAAGTACTTTTGCAGTTTTTATTAAAAAATTAATCCCAACTTGCAAGTTCATTCATCAAATCATCATCATCATCGTCTGCCTCCTCTTCTTCATTGGGATCGTAAATCATTTCTTTCAGCTTTTTCGTTTTCTTTTCTTCCAAATCTTTGAGTTTTCTCTTGAGGGATCCTTCTTTTTGCTTGAGTGTTGGATCGTTACTCTCAAAGATCACTTGTTTGGTTGGATCATTGTCCATCTTTTCAATCATGCTTTCCAATAGACCCTTGAATTTGCTCATTCTCTTGTGAACCTTTTTCTTCTTGTTACTTTCTTGTTCATGTTTGGCAATTCTTCTCTTTTCACGTTGTTTCTCTCGATAGGACTTGACAATATCATTCACATTGGCTTGTTTGGTAAAATCATACAAGTCTTGTTCGTTCTTCATTCGATTCTTAATAAAATTCAATGCAGCAATATTGAATCCAATTCGTTGAGATTGTTCTCGTAATGCACTCTTCACATGTTCATGCAACGATTGCATCAAATCAAAAGTATCTTGATCGGATTGACTTTGAACCAATTGTTTGTAATGAATATGAATCAATAATAAAATGATTCGTGTACTCAATTCAACATCTACTGATTTCTTTTTCATTAACTTGTCTAATTGTTTCAAAATGAAATATGCATGAGAAAAATGAATAATTGAAAGTACCATATCCAAATCCGATCGAGCAATACGTGTTAAACATTTCCATACATAGTCTTGAATGGATAGACCAAGTAAGAGTGGATTGGTAGATTCCGATGAACCATCTTCATTCATTTCAATTTCTTCATTAATTGCAATATCTAAATTTTCCATTAATTTTTCTCCATCTCGTATCGTTTCCATACTTCGTTGTCCAGCATGAGTGACTTCCATTCCTGGTAATGATAAATCTTTAAATTGTTGAGAGTGTGGTAAATCTTTTTCTAATTGTTCTTCTTCAAATCTCTTCTCCTTCTCTTCTTCTAAAAATAGTAAATCTTCTTGAGATTGTCTATAAATGAAGAGAGCTCTTTCATGTCCTGATACAACCATTCTCAAACCATCACAACTCACATCCATACACCATAAGGGTGATTTTGAAATGTATTGACAAGTAACCACTTGAATTAATTCAAATTTATCACCATCCCAATACTTGACATTTCCATCTTTGGAAACACTAAAAAAGTAATGAGTGTCTGGAATGAATTTAATGGCACTAATTCCTTGTTCATGTGCCAATAATGATCGATGACAATCACCAAAATCTAATCCCCATATTTTGATATTCTTATCATCACTTCCTGTTACTATTAATTGTTCATCACTACTAATATCTAAACATTTGATCGGTAGTTTATGACCATATAAGGATAAAAAGAATTTCATGGTATCCAAGTAGAATATTTTGACCGTATTGTCTAATAGAGAGAGTGCCAAGTATTTTCCATTCTTGGAAATGGTCATGGCAATAATTTCTTCATTCATTTCTAATACATTTTTGATCGAAAGAGAGAGATGCTTTGAAACGAGGTTACTACTTGATACTTGTTCAAATTCCCAGAATTTTACAGTCTTATCACTACTTGCACTAATAATACCACCATCATGATCGTGTGATGGAGGAATAAATTGCAAACTATAAATACTTGCTGAATGTGCTTGAATATTTTCAATACATTCCGAGAGATTCACATCGTAAATTTGAATATTTCCTTTTTTAGTACCAATCAAACAATAGCGATGATTGGTCGAAGGTATCCATAGAGCACATAATCCATGTTCAACATCATTCAATGTTTTGATACATTTAGAATTCTCTAAATTCCAAATATGGCATTCCTTAGAGGATAAAGATAGACATAGAGTTGGATCATCAGGTGAAATGACAATGGAACGAACAGGTGTGCCATGTCCTTGTCTTTCAATACTTTGAATACATGTAATACCTCCATAATTCAGAGTATTGTGAGTGGTGCTCGTCGTCGTTGTTGATTGAAGATTGCCAGTTTGAAACTTTTCAAGTTTGGAAGGTTCAATAAGGTATTCTTCAATGGTATTACGTAGAGTAGAGACAATGAGTTTGAAATTGGATGGTTTCATAGAATCTAAACGAGTAGCCAACGTCAAGTCTTGTTATTCATGTTCATTCAATGATTCAGTCAAGCCTTGTTGTTCATTCAATGATTCAGTCAAGTCTTGTTGTTGTTGTTCATTCAATGATTCAGTGAAAAAGTCAAATCTTGGATAACACTTATCATGAGGACTAAAATCAAAAGATCTCAATTCATAATTGGATTTCACTTGTAACCACCATTTGTATTCCATATTTGGAGTCAATGGAGTACCAGTTTTCTTTCTTTCCTTTTCACTTCTCAATTTAAAAATTTCTAATATTTTGGAATCAGCTCCAATGATACCTAATAGAGTACCACTAGGATCAAATTTCATTTGTAATACTCTACTTTCATCTCTTCTCTTTAATGTTCCCATAAAGATTGGATCATTTTCATAAAAATATTGAGAGTTCTTATTTTGGAATACTTGAATGTTCCAAACTCGAATTTCACTGTCAGTACTACCAGCAAATAATCGAGTCTCATTGAAATCTACACAAATCGACCAAATTTCATTACGAGATCCTATCAATGTTTGAACACAGTGACAGGTCGTCAATTCCCATATTTTTATGAGCATATCCTTACTACTACTAATCAATGCATTTGACTTTTCTAAAAATAGTAATCCTGTAATTCTACCCTTATGTCCTCTTAATCGATATTTGGCTTGACCAGCAGTCACATCCCAACATACAATATCTGTATCATCACCTCCACTCATCAATAACGAACCATCCTTATTAAATTGTAAACAAGTCACACTACTTGAATGTCCTGTTGCATACAAGACTTGTTGTTTTGTTTGTAAATTATAAATTAAAATTTTACCATTTTGATATCCTGCTGCAATAAAAGGTTCTGAATGTACAAGACAAGTAATATTACTATATTTCATAGTTCCTTCATGAATAGATCCACCATAATAGGATTCATCTTGTGGAAGAATGGTTTGAATAAGAGATTGTTCTCGAGTATTCCAAATACCAATTTGATAAAGAAGAGGAGAAAGAATGAGGCAAGATGATGAATGATTGGTTTGATGATAACAAATCGAGGCATGAGGAGAGGCAATCATACCTGTCATACTCTCAGGTACAATACGATAGTAGGGTTTGACCATTTGTTGTTTAGAGTCTCGGGGTGTTGTTTTGCTTTGAAAGGGTAACTAGTTGAGTGGTAGTTGAGTGGTAGTGGTGCTACTGATGGTACTGGTGGTGCTACTCCGGAGGTGTTTGATGAGTCTTTGATGGTACCACTGATTCCGAGAACAATGCAAAGAATTTTTTTTAAATCAAAAAATTTCAAAAATTTATATGAACGCTTGCTTTTGTGCAATGATATTAAAATCTCTTTGAACCTCTTCGAACTGTTTCGACAACATCATCCTCACCACTACTGTCATCCGAGTCACCCTCTCCAACACCAGAATAAGCATAACGTTGTTGTTTGGAACCCTTGATGAGAGTCGTACTACTACTACTTGCACCACGACTCGTAACCTTACTACCACTTCGACTTAACCCACCAGTGCCACGACTGTAAGTGTCGCTATGACCACCACCACCACCACTACTCATACCACCACCAATACCACCACCCATACCACTACCACCAATACCACCACCACCACTACTACTACTCACATCCATTTGAGTCAATTCATTTGCTCTCTCTTCTAATAATTTAATATCCATATCACGAACATTCTTTGATTTTCTCCACAGTAATGGTTGATAAGATCTTCCATCTAAACGTTTCGATGCAATCAATCCAATAGGATACAAGACAAGTAATGATAATCCAATGAGAATGGCACATGCACCCATTCCAATAGTACCCACATTCATGACTTGACAAGTATGGTAATGAATCGATTTCATGTTACTACCAATGAAACCACACTGTGCCTGTAAAAAGACACTTTTCAGATATTGCACGAATTGTTGAATGGAACTCTTCACACGATGTAGTGATATATTGCGACCTTCATCATTCAAATACATCCATGCTTCATTCATTCGATCAAACATGGAAATGACTTGATTCATACCATTCAAAGTATTGGAGAGAGTATTCCAAGTATAGGAAAAGAGAGTATTTGGTGTTTCTAGAGTCAAATTCATCATTGTGTTCGTGTAGAGTATTAATTGAGATTGAATCAGAGTTAATCGTTGATACAAGGTCGTATTACTTGATAAATGTTGATTTTCATAGACATATATCAATTCAGAGTATTGTTCAGAGATATTGAATGGATATTGATTGGGATTGAATGTAGAAATATTCCAAGTATCATAATAAAATTCAAGTCTTTGATCATTAGGAATGGTAATATTCTTGGTGATGGAATTCAATTGTTGAATTAGATTTTGAAAAGTATTCATTTTGAATTGAGAAGAATAGGTTGAAATATCTTTCAAATCATCCAATACTTGTTTTGAAAATAGATTTGAAATGTCTTTCATTGGTTGTTCAATTCCCTTCTTTAAAATATCATTTCCAAGAGGTGATAATGCATTCTTAAAGGCATCACTCGTTACATTCATGATTGGAATCATACTACTCGAATTGGTTATGGTTTGAAACACTCCAAAGAGTTGATTCACATATTGATTGAGAGATTCCATGAGTAGTAGTGTTTGATTATTATTACCATGACCATTCTTTAACGAAACCACCACCACCTCTTGTACCACTTGAATCCATGTTTCCTCTCCTTGACACTTCAATAAACTTTTGGTAATATTGAGACCAATCGAGAAGGTTGTGTTGTGAAGTTGAGAAGGTAATCGTTGAGGATCAAAAATATCTTGACCTTCACGACAATACGGAACAAGGATCATAAAGACACAAACATTCGCTGCACCAAATAAAAACATCCAAAATACAAGAATACAGGAACAACATGAGGAACATTTGGCTGCTCTTGGATTTCTTCGATAAATCAATGACATGAATATCACAAAAGTAGAGAGAATGAATAAGAAACCAATTCCAATCACACTCAATCTCACTCCTTCAAAGATGGATGCACCTCTTTTTAGAATACCATTACCAATGACCATTTCTATGGGTGAGGTTCATTGTCATTCATTTTTTGATGCATGAACATTGGTGGTGGTGTTCATTGAAATGTGAGGTTCATTGAAATGTGAGGTTCATTGCAATAACAATATATATTCATCACGAGTTCACATGTGTCAATTGTCCCAATACAATATTGGTAAATTTGAGTGGTATGAGTGTATTATGAAATTATGATATTTATGAAATTATTTGTAATCATAACACCACTCTCATCCAACAACACTTACCTAAATTACGTTGTAACAACGTGAACATACTATCTGTACTATTAAAATTACTCAATACAGAAACATATCCATCTGCAATTGGTATGATTTGATTCATCATTTCATTTCCAATTTGATTCATAATATTTGGATATAACGTGGAATAGAATGATTCATTCATGGATTGAAAAGATTGTTGAGGAAATTTAGCAACTTGTAATTGTGAACTTGATGAATTCAATGATTGAAATGGATAATTCAATGTATCTAAAATATCCTTATTGGATGTCATAATTTCTTGTTCTAATTCATTCAATTGTTGTAATTTCAAAACAATTGAATTTAAATCACTTAATTGAGATTGTAAAAGAGAGATTGGTAATTGCATCATGGCTATATTGACATTCATGGTAGAATTCAGTAAAGGATAAATATTATCTTTGAATAATTGATTAATATTTTGAGCAAAGACTTTGACAATACCAGTACCACCTTTTTTGAATGAACAGTCATGTTTTTTGAATGAACAGTCATGTTAGGGTGTTGGAACATTGATTCACAAACAGTAGTTGTAGTAGCAGTGTTGGAACATTCAACATTGGGATACAACGTTGGGATGAGATTGATTATTAACAAAATTCAATGTATACAAGAAGTGTTTTCAATATTCAATCGTCATGGAAATTTTCAAAACTCACCTGTAATATCCTTAGCACTTGTTGTAAATTGATCAATCGTCATGGAAATGGTATTAAATGTGGTAGAAATGACATGACCACTTCCCACTCCATACGTAATGGTAAAGACCATTCCACCCAAACTAGCAACTACAATAAATGTTGCAAGAATCGTATAAATCACAACCATGACAAGTTGAGATGAATAGTTTTTATGAGCTGCCTTTGCTGATCCACACAGTCCACACACTCTTCTCATGACATAAAAAATTCCTAAAAACAATGTCAAGACCATTCCTAATACCACCAATATTGCTACAACGATGAGAATGAACTATTGAATGATTATATTGTTGTTGTGTAACACAGAACAAACACACAAAAATATACAGACACGAATAATAGACACAATGAATGGTAACATGAGGTCAATGATTGCATCCAATGATCATCATGATACTTACATAGAGATAGGAAATCCATGCACAAAAATCAACATTGTTCGGAGCACTTGATGAAATGACACTATAATCACAACGAAACCATTCATTGAGCCATGCCCCATTATTATTGGATTGAAACAAGTATGATGATAAATATTGAGAGAAGAGTGTTATCATGGAGTGAGGTGTGGATGTGGAATGAAAAAGGTGTGGTGGTGGTGGTGTGGAAGGCTCAACAGCTGTTGCTCGGTAGTACATTTTTTTAATGAAGCTAATTGTTGTTGGGTTTCTTCACCACTCTGTGCCCGTACAACTTCTCAAGTACATGATTGTTCCACGTTTTGTTACATCACAAGGAATGAATCCCTAAAAAGTAAAATGACATTTAGCAATCATTATATGTATGCCACTTAGAGTCTTCTTGGTGGTGGAATTGGTGGTGTCTGCTGTAATCTTCTGATTAGACTTGGATTGGAAAGGTTGGTTGATGAACTAGTGGTACCATTGTTGTTGTTATTGTTGTTGTTGTTGGTTGCAGTGGTGTTGGAATTCCACATATCATTGACATTTCCAAAAGTCTGTTCAAGATTGGGTGAACTCTTTGTTTTTTGGAATACAGATGAAAGATTTGGTGATGATGTAGCACTATGTATACTTTGGTGTCTTGATGATTCATTACTTGTTGGTGGTGTACTCCTTCCAGATGAAATGGCACCACCACCTTGTACCATTGGTGTGTTTCTATAGGATGACAGGGAACTATTGAGCACTTCTCTTTGAGACGTATCCAAGGTTAGAGAATGAGGTCGTTGTGGTTGCTGTTGTATCAATGCATGATGATGATTGGTCATGAGTTTGAATGAAGAAGAACTATTGTTACTACTTGCATTACTATTACTTCTACTCGATCGATTGCTATTGCTCTGAGATTGTAAATATGGTGCTTGCTGTAACATGATGGATAACGTCTTGGGTCTATTATTATCACGTGGTGTTTGTTGTTGTTGTTGTTGCTGTGGAGATGATAATGGAGGAGAGAATGAATTCATCAATAAGTGTGTTGTCGTCGGTGAACTAGTAGTAGTAGCAATCGTAGTCATTCGACGATTGAATGATTTGTTGAATGGTTCATTCTGAATCATTGTACTACCACTACCACTACCACTACCACCACTACTATGACTACTTATAGTACTATTCCTCCTACTACCATTCCAATCATCATCCAATCCATGATTCATCATGAATGCACTCTCTTCATCGAAAGAAATGGATCCAGGTTCAAATGCCATTGTTCTTCTCTTTTCTTTCATTTGTTGCTGATTGAGTCTTGGTTGTTGATTGCTCAGAGCAACAGTCGAATTTCCTGTTGTGGTATGGATTGGATGATTCATGGATGAAAATTCTGCAACATTCATAGTATTCGATGATGACGTGATGACATTTCTCAACTCGTGAATAAATTGAGTAAGAACATCTATTTGTGAGGATGTTAATAGTTCTGAAGGAGAGTGGTCATCCATAACACTTGTTTCAGTATTCGTCATGGTAGGATTGGTATTCATGGAAGCATGATTGAAAATGATGGATTCTTTTTCAGTAATAAATGATTGCACTCGTTGTACAGTTTTTTCTAATTCTTGAATTCTATAAACAACATCTGAATATTGTTTTAAATATTTTTCATATTCTTGTTTGATCGCTTCAGATTGATTGTAATACTTGTTATACTTGTCATTCATATCTTTAACTCCAATCAAATCAATTCTAGTAGATTCAATTAAATCTTTAAGATTTTTCAATTCTGCTGTCATTTCATTTGCATATTCATCTTTCAATTGTCTATTCAATGATTTTACAAGTTTCAATTCATTGGATAGGAAATCATTAATCTTTTGTAAATTGGTTACCTCAAGAGCAGCATGATGCAATTCATCGGTTTGTTCGGAAATTTCTTCATTTAATTCTAATATTTTCTCTTCTAATTGTGTCACTTGTTGTTGATGTACATCTTGTAAATGATCACTTCTTTCTTGTTGTAGAGTAGTCAACTCTTGTTGATGTTTTGAAATTTGATTGTTCATTTCTTGTTGATGTTTCAATAATTGTTCATTCAACTCTTGTTGATGTTTCAATAATTGTTCGTTCATTTCTTGTTGATGTTTTGAAACTTGATCATTCATTTCTTGTTTCAATTCTGTGAGTACAAGATTAATCGATTGTTTTTCCTCTTCCAATTGTTGTTCATGATCACTCAATTTGGCATTCAATTCTTCTAATTGTTTGCACTGTTGTTGAAGAGATTGTAATTCTAATTGTGAGCGATCATGTTGTTCTTTCAAGTTCAATTGTGCTTGTTGTTGATTTTGCAATGCTATGGAACGTTCATTTGATAATTGTATCTCTAGTTCTTGGTTTGCTACTTCTAATTGTTTCATGATATTCTTCATGTTCGTATTTTCTAGCAACACTTCATTCAATTTCATTTCATTTCTTTCCATAATTTCCGAATAATTGTTGAGTTTCAATGTGAGACTTTGATTCAATTCTTGTAATTGACGGACTCTATTCAAAGTGGATTGGATCGTGGAGTGAAGAGAGTGTATTTTTGATTGTACACAATCAGTGGAACTTGAAGAGAGAGTAGTAGATTCCAATTCGTTTGAACCAATATTGGTCTTCAGCATTTCAATCCATTCATCACAAACATCTCTTGAAATGACTTGTTCCAAATTCTCAAGCCTTTTCATGGCATCATTCTTTTCAGTTCGTAAAACATCAAGTGTTTTTTCAACATGTTGTAATTGATTGAGAGTATGATTCAATTGACTAGTAGAGTCTTGATACAATGTTTCTAATTGATGATATTTGTTTTGAATAGAATCTCTATCCATTTGTAATTCGTTAATCTTCTTTTCCATAGTCTTATTTTGAATAGAATGTTCAGTATTTAAACTCTCAATTGTTTCTTGATGTTCATGTTCTAATAATTGACATTGGGATTGTAATTCAAATACTTTCTTTTCTAGCTCTTGTATTGCTAATTGTTTCTTTTCAATTTCTGATTGAGCATGATTCAATCGATCACTGAGTTGGATGCTCTCATGTGTTACAGTTTCAAGCTCTCTGGAATGAATCTGTTCCAATGTTTCAATTCGTCTATTTTTCTCTTCCATACTTGTCAAATCATGTTCTTTCAATTGTGAGAGATCATGAATGAAAGAATTGAATAGTTTGGAAATGACCTTTTCTAGTGAATCGATTTGTTGTTTAAACCAAGTCGTGTTCGTGATGGTAGTGTTGGTATTGGTACTGGTAGTGGTATTGGAGTAATATACTTCATAATCTTCCGTATTATGGATGGATAAATGATCATGTACCATGATGGTAGTAGTAGTACTTGTGTTGCATGTAGCACTGCTGCAGACATTGAAGAGACTCGTCCATTTCGAGGCATAATCTCGTAGTTGCTGTTTCAATTGATCGCATCGCATACGAATAAGAGTTTGGAGTTCATTCCTTTCCATGTTCAACTGTTGATGAGTAGTCTTGAGAGAATCTTCTTGTTCTTGTTGTATGAATTGTATCTTAGTTTCATAATTACGAGTGAGAGATTCAAGTTGTCCTTGATACATGTCTTTCATTGAATTCATTTTGGATTCATACTGTTCTTTTAATGAGAAATCAGAATCTTCTTTCATGGTTTTCAATTGATCATCAACTTGGTTCAACTCCTTAAGGACAGGATTGGTTGTGTCATTCAACATGTCATGATGACATTTCAAAACACTTTCCATTTCATTTAAATGATGTTTCTTTAAATCTTCAATGAGATTCTGATGCTTGGCATTCAACTCTTCTATTTGCTGGGTGTGAATTTCTGCCATTTCGTGTAATTTTGTTTCATATTGTGATTTCAATATATTTAATTCAGTCTTCATTGTTTCTTCTCCCAATCTTTTAACGTAATCAATTTCTTCTAAATGAGAGGATTCAATTAAATTCAATGAGTGTAAATGTTCTTGTTTGATATCATTCATCTTTTTGTTGCTCGTTTCCACAAATAATTGAAATTGATGTTCGTTATTCTTCAAGTCTGTGATTAGATTTCGGTTATTGGTCATTAATTCTCGTATTTCATCTTCTCTTGATTTTAAATTTTGAATTACTTCTTCTAATAGAGTATTCTTTTGTTGTAATTGAGATTTGAGAGAGGAGATAAGATCCATCATTTCCTTATTGTGTTTCTCATGAATTAAGGTAGTTTTATCTGATTGAGAATTAATTTCTAATTGTTTTGAGAGGTTCAACAGTTGAATTTCCATCAACTTGATATCATTGGTTAGTTTGATAATTTTTTCATTTCTGTCCTGCAATTGAGATGAATATTGAGAATGAATGTGTTCTAAAAGATGGGGTGTATAGATACCATAGGTCTATGTTCTATTACACTTACCGTTATTGAACTCTCTTAATTTCTCAATTTCTTCCTTTAATTTAGAAATTGTTTCGTCTTTTTCATTTAATTGAGATTTCATTTCTGATGTTGTCAGATGTTCATCACTAGAAACGATTGCAGTCGAGAGGGAAGAGCGATGAAAGATTTGTAATGGATGATTCGGAGATGAACAGTAATGAGATGATGTGATAATTGAAAGGAAATCACTTATTTGTTTCTCTTGATTTTCCTATCCACGGTATTAGAATACATGATCAATAGTTTCCAAAATCATCAACATAATACCTACCTTCATTAATGTAACAATGGTCTTTAGTGAGTCACATTCGTCTTTTAATCGTTTCACCAAACCAAAATAAATAATTTCCAATTCCTTTTTCACTCTTCTGTTCAATGGCCAAATAAATTCTTTAGCTTGTTCATTTGATATTTCGTTTCATCATTTTCAAATTGTGATTGTAACAATCGACTTGATAATTCATTATTCAACAAATACAATTCTTTACATTTCAAAGACAGCAGTGAAGTGAGAGAAGTGTTGGAGTCATTTCCAACAAATCTTGATACATTCGGACTGTTATGGTTCTCTGCATTATTGAGAGTTGAGATTGGTTGATGGGAACTACTCAGTAGGGTGTTTGCTGTTTCAGAATGTTGTAATGATGATGATGAGGGAACGTCTGTAGTATCATTATTGCAATGATGATGCTGTCTGTGTGAAATTGGATCGTCTGAACGAGTAGCAGCGGTTGTGTGGATTGGTGGAACGGAGCATGCTTCCGTTGTTGTTGTTTGGTATTGTTGATCCTCTACATGGTTTATAAACTTTTCACCAAGTAATTGTTGGTTCTCGGTGGTGTCAGCAGTATTCACGGCTTGTCTGTCCAATTGCTGAACCACATTTTTAAATTCGTTGTAAATTTGATGATCGTCGAGTTCCAAAGAGTAAGGTTGATTTGAGGGGTGGGTATGCTCATCATCGTCATGATGAATATTCATTAAAAGGATATCATCAACATCATCATCGTGAAGAAGACCTTGATAAGAGCCTTTTTTGAGATGAGGAATTGGGGAGGTGTTGATGATTGAATGCATGGGATGGTTTTGTACATTTGAACGATCGAAGACATTGATGGACGATGAGGAAACGTTGCGACTGGTCGAAGATGGAGAGAGGTGTAACGAGGTTTTTAGTGTATTATGTTCCCTTAATTGTTTTCTCTTGATCGTAGTTGTTGTAGTTGTTGTTTCAGACGATGACGCTGCCAAGCCTTCAAGCAGTCGTTGATCTGACCCTTCCTGTTTCAAGGAAGGAGGTTTACTGGTGGTCCTCTGCCCGTTACTGCTATCAGTACTCATTTTTTAAAAAAGATCGCACCATGTTTATCTTTGCTTAGCCTTAAAAGTGATTAACTGCCGATCTTTGAGCGCGTAGGTTGTTTTTAAGCAGGACCACTTTGGCACGAATTTCAAATTCTTTGGTGAAGCATTTTCGAAATTTTAAAAAAATATTATTGAAACTCATGCTCTACATTATTGGACTCGGACTCGGTGATGAAAAAGACATTACCGTCAAGGGATTAGAGGCAGTCAAATCCTGTGATGTACTCTTCCTTGAATCGTACACTTCCATCCTTCCTGGAATTAAAAAAGATCGTTTAGAAGAATTCTACGGAAAGAAAATTGAAGAGGCTGATCGTTATTGCGTCGAATCGGAATGTGAGAAGGTCATCTTGGAACGCGCCAAAACCCAGTGTGTCGGTTTTCTCGTTGTTGGAGACCCATTCGGAGCAACGACTCATACCGATATGGTCATTCGAGCTCGTGAAATGAATATTCAAGTCGAAGTCATTCACAATGCTTCGATCATGAATGCAGTGGGTGTTTGTGGATTACAACTATATCAATTTGGTATTACCGTATCTTTGGTATTCTTTACAGAGAATTGGAAACCTGATTCGTTTTATGATAAAATTAAAAAGAATCGAGAATGTGGATTGCATACATTGTGTTTATTGGATATTAAAGTGAAAGAACCAACAGAAGAATGTTTACTGAAACCACATTTAAAGAAATACATGCCGCCACGTTTCATGACCATTAATCAAGCAATTGATGAATTATTAGAAATTGAACACTTGAGAAAAGAAGGAGTTTACAATGAAGATACTTATTGCGTTGGATTGGCACGAGTGGGAGCTCAGGATCAACAAGTTGTTTATGGAACTATGAAAGAATTGAGAGAATTGGATTGGGGTGAACCTTTGCATTCATTGGTCATTTGTGCTCCAGATAAGGATATTCATTTCTTGGAAAAGGAACATTTGGAATTTTATAGTGTCAAGAACTATTTGAAACGAAAACAGTAAAAGATTTAGACTCTTTGTAAATCAACCTATGGGATGGCAGCACTTGCTCTTTTGTTTTCTTCGAATTGTTGACATAGGAACATAGCATCCTAGTCAAACAGGAACGGTCCAATTTAACTGCAATCCTGAGAGCTGCTATCAACGGCCATTTAAATATTGTCGAATAGATTCAATTGAGTGGCTGTAGGACTTGGTCAAGAATTTGTTTAATTGAGCATCTCCAAAGAAGTGACACATCCTGGAAATATGACAGCAACTAACTCATCGGTATCAAGCTATTATTGTTTGAAGTAACATAACATGTTGTTTCTCAATATTATGTTTTCAAAAATTATCCGGTAAATTCGCACATTATTTCGTTTATTAATTCGACAGCAACTAACCCAATTGTTGTTAGCAATCAGTATTTGAAGTTTCAACACGAAAATAAATAATCTTTACACATTAGAACGGTGGATCCAAATAATCAAGTAATATAGAAGGGATTAAAAGAAATCAATGTGCAACTAAAACATATTCATTACCGATTAACTGTATAAGGCTAAATACACGCTAACATAATATGATATTCAAATAACGTGATAGTCAATCTTCTAACAAAAGGAAAACATGGAGATAAGCATGATTTTACATGTAGTATCAATTCATGTCCAAATGATGTTAACTGGCGTGTCGTTTGTTCTCTAAGAAAGTCCGTTATTGGTCTGTTGGTTACATGTATATGGTTATTAAAAGATAGTATGTTATCACTAGTAGCAGGAAGCAATTAGTTAACTAGAGAAATTGTTTGATTAATGGGTTACCTTTAACAGAGATGTAATTTCATTGAAGTGCGGCAGATGCAACATCTAAGTTTACTGGCCCAGATGTATAAGTTTTATCGGATAACACAGTTTTACAGCAAAATTTTGAACTGTGACGATATGAATGGTGCTCTTAACCACTATAAGATTCTGAGAATGGATCAGAATAAAAAAATTACTTCTTTCAAAAAATTTACATTGCCACTGAAGTGGAACAATTATTATCATCTACTTGGAGAAAGGGATAGAATCACTATCTCTCAAAGAATTGAAAAGTATCTACAACAGACTCAAGAAGGTTTTCCCAGCAAGATGTTGTTAATGATTTGAATTAGAAGAGGAGTTAGACTTTATGTGTGATGAGGTTAAGAAAGCAAAGTCGTCGGCGCCCAAACGCGACATCAACTAAATCATTGTTGATTTGACTCAACAAGGCCCTTTTTCACAAAGGGATGTCTGTGAGGACCAACTACCAGCGGCTCTGGCTAATGGTCAACGAAATAGGGTTCTCGAGTTGCTTAAGAGTGGGAAGAGTATTGATTTGAATCTATTTCAAATAGATTGTATGGCCGAATCTCTTGCCAACGAACGAGTGTCTACTGTTTTTGACCGTAACTCAGGAAGGAAGAAGTTGAGGAGTTTAGTTCTCTTGGAGCTATTTACAAGATTCTGTTGAAAAAACAGCTCAAGAATAAGGACGAAGATGAAGAGTTGCAACGGGCTATTGACTCAGTCGAGAACCGCGCATTTGTTCTCCTTGCGAGACAGAAGTTCCAGCAAGCGGCAGAGATAATTAGTTCCTCTACACTCAACCCTTTGTTGAGAAAAAGATGACCTGTTCTCTTGGGCTGAAGGCAGTGGGTAAGAGCGACAGGTGTTGAAACAACAATTGAAAATCCCTAATCCAGAGAAAGATGTTAGCAATATAGTATGTCTATTTTGAAAGAAGCCAGGTCACACTAAAGAAACGTGTCGCAAAAAGATGAGGGATGATGAGAAAGCCAACAAACAACAAGGCTCTCACAGTTCTCATCGAAATCCTTCAGTTTTTTCCAGGAAACTCACATGGAAGAAATTGCCTTCAGGAAGAAGGCTATTCATTCAATTTCCAACAAGTGGAGACAATGGGAAATGATGGGTGCCAAAAAACAAATTGTGGGTCTTTTGACGGATGGGGTTCCAATTTTGGTAAGCAAGCATTTCATCCCTTACTGTGGAAGAACCTCCTTTTCCAAGATCTGTTAGTGTTGTATCTGTAGCAATCGCTGGGTTTAATAAATTGATCAAAAAGGTTTCAAAGCCAGCTTCTTTTTCAGAATATATTCGCTAGGCAACAAACCCTTGGTATTATCTGCTACTTGAAGTTTCAGCTGTTTTAATTTATCTTGGAAAAGATGATACACCTGCAGCTCAATCTCCCGCCAACATGTCATCTACTGAATTTAAAAAAAAATGTCAGATGAAGAACAACATTCCTTCCTCAACAATTCTCTTCAAAGACCTCAAGAAGATCAGGATTATACCGATGGAAGTAGTATAGATCTTGCTCCGAGCAATTCTGAGAATGAATTTGACACAGATCGTGAATATCCGAAACCTGCAAGTTCCCTTCACGACGCAATGACAGAGCATTCCTCCAGTGTTGGTATTGAAACTTTGGAAAAGACTGAAATTGGTATTAATACAACAGAACCCTACAAAATTCATCCAAGACCCAAACCCTCTCAACCCAAACCATCCTATCAACTTCAATTAGAGATTTATTACGGGGGTGGAATGCCCAACAAAACAATTATCATCAATGTATATAACGAACAAAATCCAAAGCCATTCCTTGGTGGTTTTCGAAACACTCTCACTCATCTCATGTATCATCATGCTGCCACACAAACCGATTCTTCGAAACAAAAAGATCCCAATGTACAATTATTTCATCGAGAAACACAAACAAAAAAATTTACAACGAAGGGACAACAAACTCTGAGAGAACAAGGAACTCAGATGGAAAAGCCAGGTCTAAACATTGACACCTCAGAAGATCGAATTATTTATCCTTCATCCAACTATTTTGATTCGGAAATGTTAAAGCTATTACAAATTGAAATGGCCATTAAAATTCAGAGAAATGTCAGAAGATGGATTGCAAAAAGAAGAGTCGACAAGATGAGAGAACACAAATACAAGGAAATTGAAGAGAAGGAACATGCAAAGAAACAAAAAGAAATGAATGATCATCATAAAAAGTATAAAGAGATCAAACGAAGAATGCATCCAAGAAAACCCAATGATTTTCAAATCATGTATGATGAGTTGGAAGCGTGGAGATCTAAAGAGACTGAAGAGATCAATTCAACCACTCAGCCAGGATCAAGAGAAAGGAAAGAGGCTTTGAAAGAATTACTTCGAAAAGAAACGAAACTTCTTCAAACCATTGATCGATTGAAAATTGTAGCTGGACAACAAAATTTAGGTCAAAAAATTCAACAAGATTTAGAAGAAATGGCAAAACCAAAAGTCATTTCTCGAATCAATACCACACGAGTGAATTACAATCGAGCACGAACATGGAAAGAAGGTTCAATTCCTCAATCCACTTTTGATGAAAGTAATGTGAATCACACAGAAATAGAAACGCCCTATACCATTCGAGCAAGAGAATTGAGAGATTTATATTATGGCCTCAATACAGAAATGTTATCTGTGGATGAACGTTTGGATGTATTAATGCATGTCAAATGGACGGTCAAAGAATTTGAGAATGATTCACTTTCAAAGGATATTATTGAACTCATTGATAGAGAAGCAGATTTATTGAATAGAGGAAGGAAGGATAATAGTCTCGTAGGATTGCGTAAACGACTCTCTAATTTATTTTTACAATTCATTCATGAACCCAAATACAATCCTGAAGCGATTGTACTTGTTAATCGAAAGAAGAATCAATTGAAAAAGATGATTGAAGGAAGAAGTGAAGAAGTGTTGGATTCGAATGAGGGTTATGTCATTGAGGCTCGACTGGACAGGACCAATAGTGATGATCATCATGATCTACCACGAGAAGCATTTATTGTTGAAGAAACCTTGTTGGAATGAGAACAAGTCATAAACAAGTGGTTTTAGTGTGTTGTCTCACACACACCCAAACAACAAAAGAGACTGTCGTCTGGGATATTAACCCGTCATGTTTTACACACACAATAAAAAAATGAATCAACAAGAAGTCATTGAACAACATGTCTCACCCGTGATGGATGATGATTCTGAAATGAACCCTGAAAAATCAACATTCTCCGAATCGAATCAAGTCGAGTCATTCCCTCATCATCATCATGATGAAATGAACAACCATGATTGTGAAGAATCATCCAAGAGTGAGTTAACTCACCAAGTCGAGTCAGCAGCATCATCATCTGTAGTCGTCCCACACTCCTCATCTGCAACACCATCACAAACACTCGAAGAAGAAGCAACACAAGCCTTGAATGACAACCATGATGACACCATGATCCAGTCTCATGAAAATACCACAACAACACCATCCATCATGATTGATGATTCAACCCAAATTGATACAACACCACCTCCTACGAGTACTCAACAACTCCATCTCTCATCATCAAAATATCCCTTTGTTGAACTCTCTTCATTCACAACCACAAGTGTTGAAGTCATTTATGATCAACTCAATATTTATAGTACTCCTCTCTTTACCATCATTACAAGTGTCAATGTTCAAGAAGAACAATCTCATATCACTGAAATGATTCAAAATCATGAAAAAACACTCTATAAGGATCATCCATTGTTTCAAAAGACTGGATTGACTGTGAGTCGAAAGATGAAAGGTTTGTATTCAATGATGAAATGGTTATTAATGGATGATTTAATGTGTGTGTATGATGATATGTATATGATGATGTGTATATGATGATGTCAATGACAATGTCAATGATGATGTGTGAATAATCACATTGTGATACAATCTTGTTATGACATACCAAATCTCATCATGATGTCATTTCATAATAACAACTCAAGATTTTGAATGGCTCTATGATCATTTAAAAATGGATTGTGTTGGATGTTTAATTCCACCCAAAGAACTTCTCACTACAAATATTGACAAGTTGTATAGTCATCACAATAGTAGTACCAACACTTCAAGTGATAATACAACCAACCATGATACGAATGGTGATAACAAATCTCTCAAAGGAAAATATCTTTCCATTTTCTTGTCACTCTGTGCGAGACATCCTGTCTTGTGTAAGAGTCATCTCTTTTGGGATTTTATTAGTGCGAGTGAAGATGAATTTAATAATACCATGAAACAAAGTGATCCTACAAGTCAGAACCATACTTTACAAACAACAACTAGTAGTAATACTAGTGGTAATACTAGTGGTAGTAATAGTGGTAGTGGTAATACTACGAGCAACAGTGGTGGTGGTGGTCTCTTGTTTAGTCTCAAAAAGATGAAAGTTAAATACAATACTCATGATAAGGAACGTGAATATGTGAATCAATTATCCAAACAATTGAAATCCTTGTTGAACGCAAGTCTCTCTTTAAAGAAATATCAAGAAACATTTTTGAGTGAATTTGATAGTATTGGACGTGCTTTTAAAGTCTATGGAAATTTTGAAGCCAACAATAATTTTAATGAAATGATGAATCATAGTAGTACTAGTAGTAGTAGCAGCACTGTTCCAAATAATCCAAATGATTCTTCTTCTACTACCAATCCTTCTCTTAACAACACTGGTGGTACTCTTCATAATATATTTCACTCTATTGGAGATGTTACCATGAAATTAGCAAGTATTAATACTCATCAAGAATCTACGACTCAATTTGATCAAAATTTATTGTTGTACACCAAATATTTATTACCTAATTTATTGAAATTCTTGGATCTATCTAAAGAATATCATACCACATTGAGTGTCTATGAAAATGATTTGAATAAGGCTACAACTCAAGCTAATAATAACAGTAATAATCCAAAATATCAAGAACAAGTTCAAAAACTTACGACCATTTACAATGACATGAAAAGAACCGTCGATTTGATTGATCAAAGATTCCCTCTTGAATGGGAAAGATTCAGATATGAAATGAAAATTGATTTACAATTTTCCATGTTGGGATCGTTGGTGAAGAGAGCCCATGATAATGTTGAATGTGTGAAAGTATTGAAGGAGAGTATTGAAAATAGTCATGTCGATCAAGGCAATACTGCTTTTGATGAGAATAGCAACACCTCTACAAACATTTTGCGTCGAAAGAGTGTTCTACAAGAGACCTACGATCACATTCTTCATCAACACAAGAAATTGATACTACCCTCAGGCTCAACTAATAGAAGAAAAGATTGAGCGGTGTGTGTGCAAGTTGAGTTCTAATGAGTGGTGTATTTCCAGGTTGAAATTGAATCACCTTATTTTGAATTCAACGTTTTTGAGATAAATTATTACAATTATTAAATACGACTCAAATCTTTAATATCAATTGCGTTTATTGCAAATATTGTCTAAAAAAGTCACACGTTCTTTGCAAGGCCAATGTACAAGCCTCCTCATTATAAGCTTCTGGACGTTTGTCATTAGTGAAAGCATGACCAACCCCTGGGTATAAATACACTTTTCCATTCACGCCATTTTCTGTCCAACTGTTTTGCAATTTCTTGGCTGACTCAATGTCAGAAAATCCAATCGCGTCATCCAACTCGCCAAAGTGAGCAATCACTGGAATTTTAATTTTCGAAACATCCATTTGGGGAATTCCATAAAAACAAGATGCAGCATTGATGAGTGATGATTCACTTCCGTCTTGTGTACTTGCTGCAGCCAATGTCAATGCACCTCCTAAGATAATATTTGCAAGTTCAATAAAACATTTGATTTTCAATAATATGATCCCAATGACTTCACAAATTGTTCAATACATACCCATACAGAATCCAACTACTCCAACCTTCTTACATCCCATTTCATTTCTCAAATATTTGGCTGATCCCAAAATATCTTGAATAGCACCAGACCAATTCAAACCAGTCATCAAATGACCAGCTTGTTCCCGATCAATAGCAACTTTTCCTCTATATAAATCAGGAACGATTGTTGTTGCATTGAGATCATTGGCAATTTTAATTCCCTTGTTTTTAATTTGTTCATTCACTCCCCACCATTCCTGAAGAATAATAACTCCCATCGTTGTGGGTGTTCCTGATAAAGGCTTGCTTACAAAGCCTGGGCAAGAACCGAGAGGATTCTCGGAAGGGAATTCAACTTGTGTGGAAGCCATATTTTTTTCTAGGAGTGCCAAATCACAAAGTTGCATCGTTTTTATTGATACGCACGCAAAAACCAAGTTTGTGGATTCTTGAGATCACGAAGAAGTTTCATTCACGTGTATTGAGTGTTGTCATCAAGCGCATGTTGATGTTTTCAAGTTGTTGACCAAGGAGGAGTATATTTGGATCTCATTGGTGTTGTGTGTTTCACTGAGGAAGCCTTAGTTGTTCTTCAATATTTACAATGATTGTTGCGTTAAAGAATTTTTCAAATACACAATGGAATAACTTGTATAGTTATTGAAAACTTCAGAACCGAAAGTATCCATTGAAGAAACTGTAGATAATGTTGTTCCATCTCTATTTGAATCGATATCTGTCGTGGTGAATGAGTGTATGGAATTTAGAGTATTTGTTCGACTTGAAGTTGCCGACTCTATTAAAGATGGAAATAATAAAGTGGGAGTTGGAGGAGGATTGAAGAGTTCATTGTCGTCAATGTTCCACGTTGTTAACTCTATATTCTTTTTCCTTAATCGTTTATGAATGAAATTTCGTGAAGTAAAATGTGCGGAGGTTGTAGTTGACAATTTGTTGCCCATGGTCACTGTTGTCAGAGAGAGCAATTAAGAGCGGTTGTTTTTTTATATTATGCATGAATCATCTCTCAAGTCAAAGGTATTCTCCGTCCTCCCACCCATTTAAATATCGCCATTTCTGGACGAAAAAACATCGTTCTTGCTATTCTCTTTCATATTAGGAAAAAATGATTGACTGTTCCTTGCTTCATAAATAGACATAAATAGGTATTCCAATATTTAAACAGCAGTAGTAGATTCAAAACGATAAGGTTTGTATTTGGTAAGGTGCATCTTGCACCATTCAATACATTGTATGCACAATGTTTACAAATTACAATAATTAAACCATTTAACTCATAATTCATCATTGATAAGGAGGGTAAGGTTGATATTGTGGTTGTTGTTGAGGATAATAAGGATTATTCATCATACCCATACTGGTTGTAGTTCTGTGACCGTACTGCATGAACCCTTGTGGCTGAGTTTGGTGTAAAGATGGTTGATGATTGACGACACCATACGACGAGTGGTTGTTGTACACCATGGGGTTATGGATATGACCATAAGGCGACGATGATATGGTTGGAGGGTATTGTTGAGGTGTAACATGAGATGTGTTCATGATCATTGGATTCATTATTGGAATGTTGCTTGTAGGCATGTGATTGAACAAGTTGGAAGAGGGTGTGGTGGTGGTGGTTGTTGTTGTGGCAGAGCAAGCACTCATGATGGATGGAGGTGGTAGTTGTTGTTGTTGCTGATATTGATGATTCACAAGTACATCTCGACCATAACATTTCATCATTCCAACAGAAACATTTTCACTTGGGAATCGAGTTAATTTGAAACTTTGAGTGATGAGACCAAATTCACCCAAATCCAATCGATACAAATAATCATCGGAGTTGGCATCTTTCACGGTAGCAATTTCAATCCATTCATTCGTTTCCATGGATTTGTAATAAATATCAATTCCATTGAATTGTTGTTGACAACAATTAAACTGTTTATGAGGTTTCATTTCAATATATTTAAAAAGAAAGGGACGAGAGAAGTGAACAGTGATACTACGTTTTGGGGTTGCAAAATCTGCACTCGCTCCCAACATGCAACTCTCGTGGGAGAGACCTTCTACCGTGTTGGCTACATTCTTTGTGGGACCAACGATTTCAAGATGCGAAGGTTGAATGAAGGATATAAGGCTTGAATCGGACATGGTATTATTGTTGTTGTTGGGTGTGATGAGAACTGATCAAGTGTTTCTGTTGGTGGATTTTTTTGAATATTGTTGTTTGTTGAGAACCATGTTGTCCAGCACAAGAGATGGCTCAAGACAAGAGAGCCTGAGTGGCACTTGGTGGTGTTAATGAAATGAGAGGAATTCGATCAAGTAATGAAACACCGCAAAAGCTCGCTCCTGAACTTGTTTCCGATCGTATCACCTTCAATCAAATGTAAAAAAATGTCCAAATCAGTAACAGCGGCGTGTGTCACACAACAGTTGTTAGCCAAAGAACCAATCGGAAAGAATTCCGAATCAACTTTATCCTCGAAACAATCCTCAGATATCTTGGTCCAAGATAATTCGTCATCAAAACAATTCATTGAGCATTCACAAGAATCTCCATCAATAGTTGACAACAACAACGATGATGGAATTCCGACAGAGGAGGAATTTATGAAAAAACTTCAAGATGGTATTCAAGAGTATGCTGAAATTGATAAATCGAGTAGACATTCTTCAGATGACGAATTAATTAATTTTGTTAAAGATAAAGAAGAGAAATTACTCTTTCGATTAGGAAGGTTATTAGAAAAAAAGAAAAAGAAGAGGAAAAAAGAATTGAAAAGGAAAAGAATGTATGAGAGTGAAGAAAGTGAGAGCGAAGAGAAGGTGAAATAGTCTGGTGCTGCTGTGGATACTTTGAGGCATGTATTCCATCATGATGATCATCATCCAACCTTCTGTTACGGACTCACTACATGCTGAGGAAGCCCACTGGAGCTCGAAAATCTCTGGCTTGGTGAAAAGAATGTTTCAATTCTTCTTCTTGTGTGCCATTCACACTCACTGGTTTGCAACTCCTCCAAGAACAAAAAGAATGGCAACTTTATAAATTATGTTTCACAAAGAGTATTGTTGTTGTTGTACAATTAAGCAACATATTGAATGGTGCTGCTGTCCTTGGCATCACGTTCCAGATATTCTCTTGCAATCAAATCTTCAACTCTCTTCTTGATCAACTTTGGATCAGGAAGGAAGTGTGAGCTCAATTGTTTGATAGTTTCTGTCATGAGTTCTTGATATTTGAGTACCTTTCTGGCCTTCATGATACGGACAAGAGCAGCATCAATAACATATTTTCTTTCTTCTTGAGCCTTTTGATTGATTTCTTGCTTTTGTTGTTGAGTCACTTGAACCACAACGTTTGGAATCTTAATTCTTCTCAAAGGACTTTCAAAATCAGCATTGACAGAAAACTTATCAGTTGGATTAATAACCTTCTTATTTCCATCTGTGTTCAAAATGTTTGCTGCCTTTGTTGCACATAACGCAAGTAAATTTCTCTTAACTTCTGTTGGTGGCAAGTTCAAAGAGTTTTGAATTTCTTGGAATGTCATTTCAGCTTGGTTGTTGAACAATAACAAAATACAAGCTTGATAAGTGTTCGTGGAAATTTCCTTTGTACCTGATGCAAAACGTCCAGTAACAATAGCTGTACCAAGAGAGTGAATCCAATCTAACTTTCTTTGTTGTGTAATGGAATCATAGAACTTTTTGAAAGCATCTAAACAAATACCTAAATCTTGTGGAATGGTCATCTTGTCTGTTTTCATTTGTGGCCAACAACCAAGAGTCAAAACTTCAGGGTTAAATTCAAATGGTAAAGCAATGGACTTGTTTGATGTATAGGTCTTGAAGTCATTTCTCAAGTTTTCAGAAATACTCTTATCCTTGATCATACCTTCCAATTTTTGGGTGAAGGACATACCCATACGCATCTTGAGTTTTCCAATGAATGATCTTTCAGCATCCAAATTCAAACGACTGGTTACTAACAATCTCTTACTCAAATGTTCTCTATAGAAAGCCATAAACATGTCCTTATCTTTCAAATAACCAAATAATTTCACAACATTTTCCAAGAGAGCATCCAAGTTTTCTTCACCAACCTTATCAACTTCTTTCATGACAGCATCACAATAAGTTGAAATCAATTCAGCAGTGGAGGCTCTACTCTTTTCACCTGCAGTTACAACTTCAAGATTAACAAAGTGAGTAAAGGCGTCTTTCAAAGCCTCTAAAAATAGTGGATTTTGTTTGAATTCATTGGTAACCAATTTAGAATAGGTTGTATGTAACTTCAACAATTCATCAACATAGGACTTGGCATCAATATTTTCCTGTTGACATTGATTGGAATGAATTTTAACACCTTCTTCAGTGATGAAATCTCTAACTTTCTCTGCCATTGGTTGTAATGAATCAATTCTATCAAACAAGTTATACATTCTTGACAAATCTTCTTGTTTGTCTCCAGACTTTAACAAAGCAACAAGACCAGAACCATCCATGTTTAAAAGTGTCATTTGATGCTTTCTAATGAGTTCGTCTTGAACTTTAGAAATCAATTTAGCCTTTGTGTTTTGGTGAAGATATGAAACAGCTCTCCTTTCTTCTTGTTCTAATTTATCTTCAGTCTTTTTCATATAATCAGGACAAGAATCTTCAGCGATCCATTTTGAACTTTGAATATTGTAGTAGGTTTGTGTTTCAGACAACAAATTACGTTCAAAATCTTCTTCATAGGCGTTCAAACTTCCCAAACCCATTTCAATGAAGAGTGTAATACCATCTTTCATCATGGATCGGTCAATTAAATCACCTTCTCTTTCCTTGTGAATTTTATCAAGTAAAGCATGAGCCATATCTTTCTTGATACTTCCATAAACCAATTCTTGATAACATTTCAATCCAACGCTTCTCAGATCATCTCTATTGTTATGTTTTGTATAGTATCTGTCCAAATAGTTAAATAATTTAACCATATAACGAACAACCAATTGGTGATCTCGCCATCTCTTTACTGCCTCCATCAAGAGACCATCACCTTGTTTTTCTTTGAGAGCAACAACTACCAATTGCTTCAAATAATCACTGATACATGTTCTATAACGATCGTACAATAATTCAGTAGCACCTCCCTTCTTGTTGGTATCTACTTTTTGTGTACACAAGTTGAATACCGTACTATTATTATGAGGTTATTGTTGTTGTTGTATAATGGATGTTGTAGAGTGAGGAGAATGATGAGGGAGTTCCCATAGGAAAGATGATTTTGTTGTTATCAAAGGATGAAAATTTGCAAGTCGATCAAAATTAATTGTGTTATTGAAATAAACGCACGAGATCGATCAACGAGTACATTACGGAAGAGGAATAGTAGAATCATTGTACATCCATGAGTTTAGATCATGATAGTGGGAAAATCAAAAATAGAATTTGGAGTTCATCATCATCGCGATAATAATCGTCATCATATTGATCAGTGATGAATACATTTTACCTCTCAATACTTACGTATATAACTCGGCATATTCTTCGTTATTGAAAGGCTTGGACATGTTGGTATTCAAAAAATCAATGAGTTTGTTAAAGCCTTGTTGCAAATATTTCCACTTGGTCTCAAAATCAGGAGCTTCCTGTTTAGATGCACTACCGCTGGTGGTAGTACCCTTCTCCATTTTGTCGAGATCCTTCTTGGCATCGGTCTTGCCAATAATACTTGAAAAGAAAGGCATGATGAGAGTCGGCAACCAGAGAGAATGATGACGAGAGGGATTTTTTTTAAATGCTTGGTATCGTTGGAACAACAAGCGTGTGTTGTAATCAAGTTCACGACACAACGAGCGAAGACAAAATTCAATTTTAAAGAAGAACGCTCATCGATTTAAAGTAGCACACAAGAATGAATGCTTGTTGTATGATATGAATTTTATTTGTTGTTGTTCCATCATTGAGGAGGTTCAATCAACAGTACTGAAAGTAAAACCATCAAGGTGATGCACAAACCACACGACACGACATTATTAGGATGATTGTTGTTGAGCCTCACATTGCCAAATAAAAATTATCCTTAAGCACGAATTCGAGTGATATGTCTTCTTCTTATGAATGTAGCTACACTCGAGTGGTCTGATAGGAAATATTCACAACAGTGGGCGGTGAGAATGTTGAAACGAGTGAATGTTGTTTCGATGCTGCTGCTGCTGAATTCACACTAGATTTACCATGAGTCGAATTGAATCGATAGGTTGTTGAGGTTGTCAATGTTGAAATGGTACCATTGGTGTTCATCACAGTAGAAGAGGGAATGGTTGTGGGATATTCTTCTTCATATGAATTCACATGAAGTAAGGGTTGATTCAAAATAACAGGAGTTGAAAGTGACATCATATCATCAACACGATCCATGTTCACATCGTCATCATTCTCACTACCAACTCCACTCATATTGTTGATTCCAGGGTTAGATGTCAAATAGAGATCAAATTTGGATGAATAATCAGGTTGATCGGATGAATGATAATGAGTCATGTTATTGGACATGACAACAGGAGGATGTGACAACGACGAAGAGGAGGATACTGTTAATACATTGTCATCATTCAATGTGTTCAATTCGTGTTCATGATTGAAGTTACAAGTAGTAGTAGTAGATGTACGATCCATCAGCAGGCTCGTTGAATCTTCTAGAGAATGCTCTAAGGTTGAGACACGACCACCACCAGGGTGGTTATTATGTATGGTGGGGTTCATCATTTCATCACGAAGACTAGTCGATAAATCCTCATGTTCATATTCAATAAGGTAATGGGAATGATCCATAATATCATCATGATGGTCATGACCAAACTCACCCAATGATGGATCATTATTGGTGGTGGTTGTAGTAGCAGTCGTACCAGTCGTAGTACCAGTCGTAGCAGCAGACGTTGAGGCAGTCGTTGAGGTAGTCCTATCATGTTGCTGTTGTTGCTGCTCTTTGGATGACATCATGGTCGTCGTACTAGTTGTCAATTCCATCAAGATTTGTTTCTTAATTTCACAAAGAGTATCATAGGCTTCTCTCTTTAAATCTTCACTGGTGAACATGTCCTCTTCCCATGCCGTGTCGAATGGTTTCATCTCTGGACACACATTCAAATCATTCACATCATAGAATTCTCTAAAGTAGGGATGTAAAAGTGCTTCTTCAGGAGTAATTCTCTTATACATGTTGAATACAAGCATTCTCTTCATGAGATCAATGGCCATTGGACAAGTATTTGCAGGTAATCTCTTTGTGAAGGATCTTCGACGATAAAAAGGTAATTTGTTGAATACAAAATCACGTGCCGAGTCAGATCCATTGAAATCCTCAACATTGGGTGTTCCCAATTGTTTGACAATTCTCTTGATTTGATCCACAGATCCTGTACCTTTGAAAAGAACTTCACCAGCACCTGAGAGTAATTCATACATGATACAACCAACACTCCACATGTCCAAAGTCTTGTTGTAAATATGAGGAGCATTGGTGAGCAATTCAGGTGGTCGATACCATCTCGAAACGACATAATTGGAAGAGAGACGAGTGTTATTCTCAACAAGAGTCATTGGATCGATTTGACTTGGAGTGGTGTTGGTTGTTGTTGTTGTTGTTGAGCCTACACTAGTAGAAAGAGTAGCAGTAGCAGCAGCACCAGTAGGAGTAACAACAATCGTAGTAGCAGCACTGCCAGTAACAGTCGTAGTAGTCGCTGAACTTGTTCTTCTCGAATTGTAAAATCCTCGCGCCAAACCAAAATCACAAATTGAAACATCACATTGTGAGTTGAGTAACACATTCTCAGGTTTCAAATCTCGATGAAGAATGTGAGCCTTTTGCAAATAATACACTGAGAGTACAATTTGATACATGAACCATTTGATATGTTTTGGAGACAAATATTGTCCACTATCAAATATATCACGTAAATCAGCCTCCATGAGTGATGTAACCATTTCAATATCTTCTAAATAATCAACACTGGGTGGTACATGAACGTCTCTCAATGTTACAATATATGGACATGATCTCATATGATGAAGTATTTTGAGTTCTCTTAACATTCTTAATTGATGAAGTTTTCCACTGTTATTAAACGCAGCATACTTGTCATTGGAAGAATTGTGTTGTTGAGTGGTTGAGTTTGGAAAGACTCGAATATTCTTTTTAAGAGCCACCTGCACTTGTGATTCTTGTTCCAATGCAATGGCAACTACACCATAAGTTCCATTCCCAATGATATCTGTGACTTTGTAACGTGAGGCTGGAGTATCAAATTCAAAGTTTTGAACGATTTGTTTTTGAAGAGTGAGGAGTAGTGGTAGTTGTTGTTGTGATAGTTTCAATGTGGATGGAATGGGTTGTTGTTGTTGTTTCGTTGTTGTTGTTGTTGAAGAAGGTAGGACTGCATTCTTATTGCTGTTATTGTTGTTGTTGTTATTGACCATTGATGAGTTGTGGTTATTATTGTCCTGATGATGATTCACGAGTGGAAGAGTATGAGAGCTGCCATGGTGATGATGATCAGAACAAGACGTCAAGTTAGTACATGCGTTGTTGTTGTTGTTGTTGTTATGATTATGATTGTTATTAGAAGAGATTGTTGAATAATAAATCAAGTTAGAGTTATTATTGTTGTGACTTGTTAGTGTAGGTTTGATCATCGTGGTTTGAATATTGTCGTCATGATCAATCATCTGTGATTCAACAGTTAATGAATGATGGAGTAGTGGTTGTTGTTGTGAAGGTGTGACACCATTCATAGTGTTAATAGAGGCATAATAAGAGGGTGGAGGAATTCCATTATTGTTCATTATGTGTTGTTGATGGTAGTTATGATTGTTGTTGCTGTTAGGATGAGAATGGTTCAACACCACCACCACTCCATTACTGGTGTGAGATGAAACCGAAGATGAAACAAAATATTTTGATGTGGTTGCAGCGACTTGATGATGAGCGTGTGGTTGATCGGACAAGTGTGATGAATGATGAGATTGTTTCATTCGAGAAGTATACTGATTATTATTGTTATGGTTGTTGTTCTTGTTGGTTGTTGATGCTGTTGAACCCAAGGATATATGGCTTGTTGACATTTTCTTGTGTGTGACACCAGGAATTTCGTTTGTATTGAAGAAGAAGATGTGTAAAGAAGATCAATATCAGTACGCACTCGAACGTTTCGAAGACAACAATTCTTCTCTCGTATTGGATTCCTTGTTAATTCGTTCAGGTTTCTAAAATAGTAACCGTGAAAGTGGGCAAAAATGAGACCCTCACCTGAAAAGAGACTTTTCAATGCTTTTGAAAGTTTTTGATCAAAGGCAAAGCTTGTGTGAGAGAATTTGTTGTGATCTCTCACCTGTTGTTGATTTATGAGAAGGGTGTGATATTTTGTTTCAAAATTTGTTCACTATTTGCAAATTGTAAACAAAGAAAACTAATTTCAAATATTTGGTTGTAAAATGAAGTGGTTGTGTGTGCGTTCGGAAAGGTATTTACAGTATATATGCCCGAGACTTAATGACTACTCTTACAATCGAAGGCTCCACTCGTGAAGGTGCAATCTTACAGAGAAAAGAGTACTCAATTGATATTAACAACGTCTAGAATCGAGTTTATGTGATGCTATGTAATTATTTTGCAAGATGTTGTCAAGATGAGAGTACACTCACACACACACTGGAGAGGTTGTTGTTGATTTTTGTTTGTGTCGACACAAAAGAGAACACTTGACCATGTTCAATGGATGTTAAGAGTGAAGCACGTGACAAAACAATTATACATTTCAAGAAATCAGCCGTTTGAAAAAGGTGTTATATAAGTGTTTGTAGTTGTTTGAAGACAACAATCGAACTATGAAACCGTTCGAAAGGGAAGGAAATATTTGAGGTAATTTGTAATTTATGGAAATACCTAAATAAAGTAATTATATAATCCATGATCCAGGTGTGACCGTGAGACGAGAGGTTGAATGCTATTGAAAACAGAAGGATTCAATAGCATGATGTGTGTGTAAGTGGTCAAAAACATTGGGAAGTAAAAGAAATGCGTTACACAACAATGGCACACTCAGTTTCTTTGAAATTATTTCATTTGAAATCCAACATGCTATAGATTCAACACCAAGTTTCAAAAGTAAATGTTCCTTTTTGATTTGAGGAAGCTGCCACGGTCACTCTGGGTAACGACACCTGGATTTGCATCATCCTTACAGATTCGTTCCTTGTTTTGTATAATTTAAATATGAGAATGTTTCATTCTATTGGGTAAGGTAGTAACAAGGCTACATCAACTCCAACCACCACCACCACTCCAGTCATTACCGATGTCAATCAATTATACAAAATGAAAGACCACTACTACAAGAATCAACATGGCCATACGAAACGTGCCGATTACAACATTGCAAAATACATGAAGACTGCATCGGACGATAAAGACTCGGCAGCATTGTTCAAAAAAAAGAACAAGAAGAATATTCATCAAGTGGCAAAGATCATTCCTGATGTTACTCCTTCTCAACCCTATATCAAACCTGCTGAATTAACAGATCAATATCCGCTCTTGAGAATTAATCCTAGAAATATCAAAAATTCAGATCAAAAACATGAAATTGTGACCAAACAACGAAAACTAAAAAGAATTTTACAAAGTAAAAACAGAAAAGAACGTCGAAGTTTAGGAGTTCCAGTTCAACAACCAAAAACACAAGAAGACAAAAGAATTTATGATCCCTCAATCATCACTCCATACAAGACTAACTATCACCCTGAAAATGATTTGGAATATATTAAGAATTTCAATGAACAAGTTCAACAAGCAAAACAAGAAACATTGGCAGAAGAAGAGAATATGGATGAATTTGAAGAATATTTCAAGAATGGAAAAGAGCCAAAAATCTTGATTACCACTCAGTATAATGCCATGTTGAATAAGGCTAAATCAGCATCTAAATTTACAATGATATTTATTAAGGAATTATTGAGTTGTATTCCAAATAGTATTTTCATGAGAAGAAAACAATATTACGTGAAGGATGTTTTGAAATATGCCGAAAAGAATGACTACACCGATGTCATGGTCATTGGTGAACGTAATAACAAACCTTCATCTTGTCTATTAATTCATTTACCTCATGGACCAAGTGCTACTTTTAGATTATCATTTCCCAAATTAAGAAAGGATTTGAGAAATGTTACTCAAGCTAAAATTGATAGAGATTATTGCCAAAAGTACTATCCAGAATTGATATTGAACAATTTTACAACACGTTTGGGTTATAGAGTGGCAAGAATGTTTCAAGCCATGTTCCCTCAAAAACCTAATTTCACAGGAAGAAGAGTAGTAACGCTCCACAATCAACGTGATTTTATATTCTTTAGACATCATATTTATCAATTCTATGATGTTGATGAAAAGAATAAGGGAAATGATCATTCAGAATATGATCGAGATGATGTCTATTTGGCAAGAAACGTGAAACAAGAAATTGAGAAATTGAACAAGCAATTGAAAGTTGTGAACAATGAAATGGATATTCAACAAAGTGATGATGAAGATGAAGAGGATGAAATGAGTGAAGAAGAAATTGCCAATGAAGATGACATTTCTCAACGAGTAGAGAACCACGCGAAAAAGACAGTAACTGTCACGAAAGGAGTTAAAATTAATGAAATTGGACCTCGAGTGACCTTTAGATTGCAAAGTTTACAATTGGGCAAGTTTGATAACTTGTTTGGTGAATTTGAGTGGTATGGAAGAAGTGAATTGGTTACAGACAAGAAACAATTTGTCATTTAACTCAAAGAGTTTGGTTTTGTACCATTTCCTTCATAAACAACAACAATTCGAATGTTACTTGGTGTTGGAGTGCTTTTTCAAAACAATTGGATAAAGAAATCGTGTCTGGCCATTCAAAAAAATGCCTAAAGATTCATCACAGCCTCCACCAACGATTGTCAGCGAACAAATTCTTCGCAAAAAAGTTCGTCAAATTGTCAATGAACACGATGATGATAATCCAGTATCAATGAAAGCAGTACGTGAAAAATTGGAGGAAGATTTAGGAGTTTCTCTTTCGTCACAAAAAGATGCACTCAAGAAAATATTGCAAGAAGAAGTCAATCGTGCTGAGGAAGAAGAGGAAGAAAAAAAGAGAACTCACTCCGAAGTTGCATCATCAACGAGTTCCGATGAACCAGTCACCAAGAAATCGAAACAAGAATCATCAGCTCCGAAATATGTAAAAGCTGATAATGGAGATTATGTCATCATGTTTACTGGAAAAAAGAGAATCACAGTGAATACATATAGAAGACAGAAATATGTACACATTAGAGAGTATTATGAAGATAAGCCAACAAAAAAGGGTATTGCCATGAGTCAGGATGAATGGGACAAATTTAAAGAATATATTGATACCATTGACGAGATGATGCGATTAAATTGAAATCACATAATAATAGTTAAATAAAATTCTGATAATATTAAATTATTGTTTGCATGAAATTTGTAATTGGATCGGTTGAAGCCAATGATGCTTTTTCCTGTGTGGGAATACGTAGGAAAAATTGTGATCATGTAATGTGGGAGAATAATAATGGTATTTCTTGATGATGAAATGCTGTGTGCTCATTTTACGATGAGAAGAAAACAATCATTAGAAATATTACCAAAAAATTCCAAACTGCAATAAACACTCTCAAGGCTTGAACATCCGAAATAAATTGTTTTATCGTTTCCATCACTGATGATGATTGCTCTTTTGGAAGAATGTTAATGTTCAGTACAGCAACAGAATTGAGCAGGAGAGTAAATCCGATGATCAAATCGCTAAAAGACAAGAGACCCATTTTTTCGAGTTGGGCGTGATGCAACACGAGTTAAAAAATCATTTGATCGTCATCACTACCCTTTCTCTCTCCGCATCATCAACTATTGAACCATCATGTACAGACGTTTACTTGTCCTTGCAGGAGGAGGTGCTGCACTCACCGCTGGTATTAATCGTTGGAGAAATCCAATTCCCGATAATGAACAAAAATTTGTCAATGATTTGCGTGAGTTCAACACTGAAAAAATTGAATACGAAAATGCTTTAAATCCTGAAGTTTTTCAAACCTTTAAATTGAAAGAAGTGAAGCCTATCAGTCATGATACCTCCATTTTTACGTTTGCTTTGGAAGATGTTGATCAAGTAAATGAGGATGGATTGAAGATTCTCAAAAAGTTGAACATGCCAGTCGCTAGTTGTGTATTTGTCAAGGCAAATGTTGGAGATGAAGTTGTGGTAAGACCTTACACTCCAATCAATAGAAATGGAGATGTTGGATTTATGAATTTATTGATCAAGGCTGTAAGTATCGAGCAACGTAGAAGGAAACTTTTGACCCAAAATTTTATACTCGGCGATGATTCACGACCAACCAATGGTATTACATCGTACATATTTTGATACATTCTTATCGCATCGATCAAAACTTTAAACCATGATGATTTAAGTATCCCAATGGTAAATTAAGCAAAAAAATTCATGAAATGAAAATTGGAGACTCTTTAGAATTTAAAGGACCATTGCTAAAATATGATTACAAACCTAACATGAAGAAGGAAATGATATTCCTAAGTGCTGGAACAGGAATTACTCCATCCTATCAATTAATTCAAGAAATTTTATCCAATTCCAATGATTCCACTAAAATTACTCTTCTCTATGCGAACAAAACTCCAGAAGATATTTTACTAAAGAAGGAATTAGATACTCTTGCTAAGCAGCATCCAAATCAATTTAAAGTGTTCTATACTGTTGATGCTGATCCAAATAAGACTGCTGATGCTTCCATTCAAGGAAGAGGTTTTGTGAATCATGAAATGTTGAAACAATTTGGATTACCAAAACCTTCCAGTGATGTCTTGGTGAGTGTATGTGGTCCTCCACCATTCTATGATTTGTTGTGTGGCCAAAAGAAGAGTCCAAAAGAACAAGGCGAAGTTACTGGTCTCTTGAAAGACAAGTTTGGATATAATGAAACCAATGTCTTTAAATTTTAACAAAAGGATTTTTCATGTTCAGGAAATTTTAAGGAAATTTCATCTGATGATTGGTTTGTTAATAAATATGTCAATAAACATGATTGGATATAAGGATTGGAAAATCGATTTATCACCAATAAAAAATGCCACCAAAATCGAGAAGTAAAAACTCTCGATCGTTGGTCGAAGAAGGCTCATCGTCGAACATTCCGATCGGAAGACAACTCAATCCTCACATTATCAAATGTTTGGAAGATGAATTATCTCGATGTGGGCAGCCTTCTTCTTCAAATCATTATTACCGTACTCTTAGGACTGCCATAACTTCCATTGAAGAACATCCAAAAAAGATTTATAATGGAACCGAAGCAAAGGCTTTGAAGGGAATTGGAGGTAAAACTGCATTCAAAATTGATAAATATTTAAAAGATAATAATATTGACTTGGGAGTACCTTCATTAGAAGCAGAAGATATTTCTTTGACCAATCAACAATATATTCATGACAGTGATACATTGTGTGGCGTATCTTCATCGTCTGACAATAATGGATCAAATTCTCGGACAAAACAGAAAAAGAGAAAAAGAAAATACATGCCAAAATTTAAATCTGCTGCTTGGGCAATCATGATATCAATGTATAGACTTTGTAAAGAAAATAATTGTGAAACAGTAACGAAACAACAAATAGTTGAAACATGTGGACAATTAACAGATACATCGATGGATAGAAGTACGAATGGGTCTAATTATACAGGATGGAGCTCAATGAAAACTCTCATAGATCATGAATATGTGTTCTCTCATAAAAAAGGAAAATATTGCCTAACAAAATATGGAAGAAGGGTAGCAAGAAGACTTCACAAAGCAGAAAAAGACATGTTCGACAAGACATTTACATGGAATGAATCTGAAGAAGAGCTTAGCAGTAGTTCTTCGACATATTCTCAGGAAGAGCCATACATACAATTGGAAATTCATAATGATCAAATGACATCAAACAGTAAGGCAAAATATTCGAAAAAGACATCGAGAAACACCAATGATTCATCACAAAATACATTACACTCTTCATGGAGTCTGATCCTGATTTAGATATGGATTTACTTCCACCACAGAACAGCCAGAAACTTGTAAACATGACACCAAGTCCTGCAAATTCTGTGTGTACATCCATAGTGGATCATGTGCGTTCTGATCGCCTTTCAACACCAAATAATAATCTCATCCCATCCTTCTCGGCACCAATTTTCATTATTGATGATGAGAATGACGATACTGATTCAAGAAGTAATATTGATTTCCATAGCTTTGGAATCAAGGCATTTTATGTGGATGATCATCTCAAAGAAACAATGACACTCAATAATGCCAAAATGAGTATGGATAGAAAAAGTGGATCACTCTGTCGAATGGTTCGAATAGTCGTTTCATGTCCACACAATCGATTCATTTTAGAAGAGCAAATCTTTGATTCCATTCCACAATATTCCACGCGAGAAGATGATACAATAATAGCCACTGGACTTGTAAAAGAATCGAGATGTACCGAGAATGCAAATGATTTACTACATGCACTCATTGTGGATCATTCCTCTTTGGTATTATACACACCAAATCACAAGACTTTACATTCCAATCATGAATCAATCACCATTGTACAAAGTAAGAAGAATTCATCACTAACGGATCAAGAAACCTTAATAATGCTTGATACATGTCAATCCAAAAAGAGAAAGAAATCATATGATGATACACAAGATATGCACCTCCACCTCCACCGCCACCACATAGCACACGTATTGCTGCTCTGACCAGTAGTAGTAGTAGTAGTAGTAGTAGTACAAATACAACATGGCTAAACGCTTATGGAAATCAGTCGAGTCATCATCATGTTTCACCTCCAGAACCCTTATCACTGTCTGTATTGCATCATGATAACACAAGAACGGATCCATCAGAATTCCCTGTTACAAATCTCTCTTTGAACCATTCCCTCACTGAAAATACGGTACTACCTGTGATTGACTTTAATCACTATGATTCAAAGTCATCCAATAATGAATCATCTCGACTACAACAGCATAGCAATCAACAACGACATGAACCACGCTACAAGATTCATCTCATTGTGGATCAGAGAGAACGAACTGGTAGCAATGATCGTAAAATGTTCTGTGAAACACTGTGCAAGAATCATGTAGATGCTCTTATTCATCAATTAGGTGTTGGAGACATGATTTGGATTGCCAAGCCATGTTCTGAGAATAGTAACGAATTATTATCACATCATGAAGAAGAAGAACAACAACGAGTCATGTCCTTAATTTCATTGTTGAGAGAAAGGACATGAATGATTTATCTTCAAGTCTCAAGGATGGAAGGTTTGAAGAACAAAAATATCGACTCAAACAAACCCATTGCTCCAATGTTATTTATTTAATTGAGAGAGAATCCAATGGACAACCTCCATTAGAGAAAGCTATTCACACACTCATCCAAGAAGGATTTCAAGTGAAACACACCATATCATTGGAAGCATCTATTCAATTTCTGGTACAAATGAATGAAACCATTATTCAACTCATTGAAGAGAATGGAATTGAACCTTACAAATTGAGAGTACCCATCACACAAGATGAATTACCATTGATGGTTGAAAATACTCTTTCCATGAGTACTATGGAGGGTGTTGGTGGTGCTGGTGCTGGTGCTCATACTGTTACTACTACAACAACAACAACAACTACTACTGCGACGACGACTACGGCTATGACTCGAAGGTACTACTCCAACAACAACAACAACAATACGTATCCATTTATTGCAAAATCACCTTTGGATTTCATTCAGTATGATACCAAAATGTATGATGCCTCTACACGTTTGAGTCCATCGAGTAGTGGTGGTGGTGGTGGTAGGAATGAGGAGCCATTATCATGTAGTGGTGGTGCAAGTGCTGCTAGTGTTAATACCTTGATTCCCTCATTGTGTGTGAATAAGGACAACAACCCTATTCAAATCACAACAACAACATCTTTTGAATCATTGACTTGTAACCATTGTGGTACGTCAATGCATGAAAGATTCACCTCAAGTAGCAGCCATACCAACAATGTCCAATATACTTTCAATCCAACACTTGAAGAATACAATACCAAATTCAACAAAGGAAGCTTTCATGTATCAAAGAAGGATATATTTGCTCGACAACTTACAAGTAGTATTCAAAGATGTTCACCTCAAATAGCCTCTTCCATTGTTCTCAATTATTCAACACCCTCTTCACTTTATAATGCTTTTAAAAGACATGGAGAAGATGCACTTCAATATATTCCCATTTCGACAGATAATGCCACTCAAGTTCCAACAAGAAAGGTTGGCAAAGCACTTTCCAAGAATATCTATGCAACTTTTATGAAATAACAAGTAATATTTTGTGATGACCATATATGTGATTGAGGAACAGCAAGATAGAAATCATCGACACAGATACGCTCAAGAACATTTCTTTACCGCCAAATTTTTGTAGTTGAATTTCGCGGTAAAAAAATCTCAAAAAAAGAACAAGATCCACACCCTCACACAATGATGACACTCTCACCCTCTAAGAAGGATATTTCTATTAATAATAGCAACCATTCATTGTCTAGGAATCATGACTCTATCAACACTTCTCGGAGAGGTACTTTGGATGACAGTTTTAATACTACCTACGATACATCCATTTTGTCCGAAGATGATGATACTGAATTGGAAGACATTCTTGGCCGGTCACAACGAATACGAGGAAATGATGAGAATGATCTCTCAGAATACAAATATGACCTGAAAGAAATGAAGCAGTGTGTTGGAAGATTGAGTAATCATGGTCTTCTTCAACAATTCAATTCTTCTGATTATGATTCAAGAAGAACATCTTCTGGAAATAGTACAGAATCTGAACGATCAGAAATCCTATCTGTTGTGACCACATTGAGAAATATCCAACAACAAGGTGACAATGATCATATTCTTGACACTCTTATGGTCATGGAAGACGAAGAAGATTCTTCTACTGCCATAATGGCTAGTGAAGCATTCAACAATATTAAATTAACGATAAGAGACAAATCAAGCGTTAGTAACACCCCCTCACGAATCAACACACTAAAACAAGGGTCACCCTCAAAAAGTTCTTTGAAAATTCAAGAAACAGAGCTCAAAGGATATGAAGGAGATAACGAAGTACTTCGATCGATGGAATTGGATAACAAAAATTACAAATCCACTGAAACTAGTATCGACAATTTTAAATCTATGGATCTAGAATCCAAATGGGAAATTGAAAAAAAGAATAGAGACCTCGAAAGAAGAATTGCTAACTTGGAACAAGAGCTTATTTCATGGCAACAAAAAGAAAAGATTGCAAAAGATTCATATAACAATGAAAAGTCATTAACAGAACAGCTAAAGTATCAAAATGATGATCTAATATCAGAAAACAAAAAACTTGTAGCTCAAAAGAAAGACCTTAAAGATCGAATTGATTCTCTCACAGAAACCAATCAAACATTGACCCAACAATATGATATGCTGTCCTCAGAAAATAGAAAGCTCATGGATTCACTACGAACAATTGAAGACGAAGCCAACAGATCAAAAGACCAAATTAAATCATCCAACGACCAAATATCTCAGCAGGCTCTAACAATATCTTCATTAGAGAAAAGTAAGGAAGAACTTACAAGCAAAATCACAGAGCTAGAAAATACAATAGCAAAGCAAACTAAGGAAATCCAAACAAAATCAAAGCAAATCAGGCATCAAGAGAAAGATCTTTTGAATTTTGTTAAGGAATTTGACCAAACAAAACAACAGTTTTCTACATTTATTGAAAAATACGAAAAGATGATTGAGAAATTGGAAAAGTACAAAAAGTTGAAGCACAAGCTCGTGGAGAAAATATCGTTATTAACAAAGGAGGTTGATCGATTGAAAGATGAGAATAAGTCGTTAAACATGGACGAGCTACCGACTGCCACAGGGAAAAGATCGTCATCAGGTCGAGGGGAAACAAAAGAATCTTCTTCTTGCGTGGAATCCAGATACCATACTCCGAGTAGCTCTACCCAACAAACATCTAAGAGAAGCTCGTCAGTTGGGAGACAATCTACTCGCTCATCTCCAACCACAAACTTAAACAGTGCGACACCCAATGTAATAACGAACATGAGTAACATGTCCTCACCCCAAACCATGCCCTCCAGTAACAAAAAATCGCCGGCACTTTCCCATTCTTCTTCTAGCTCAGTAAAAACACCCAAGCAACCCGTGAAAGAGCCCTCTTTGAAAGATGGCAGTACTCAAGCTGTATTTGAGACAGATGAAGAAACAGACGGTGAACCGCTTTCCCACTCTCAAGGTGTACCTTTCTTTAAGAACCCCACATATCTGAGGAAAAAGTTGATAACCGAACGAAAACGAGTGGAGCTCAAAAACTTTGAAATTGCTGGTTTAAAAGAGCTACTTGCAACAGCCATCAAAACATCGCACACAAATAAAAACGAAAATCAGTAGTGTTAAAAACACTTTCAACTCTTCACTGTAGACAGCTTCTATGATTATTTATTGAGTAAACTCTTAGTTCTCTCTAACTCTCTTTCCATCATCTCCAGACGTAGTTTTAAGGACTCTTTTTCCCTTTCTTTTATCGTCAAACTGTGTTCTAATTGCTGTCGTTCTCTCTTGATTTTTTGAACCTCGCTCTCTTTTCCTTCTAGCTCTTTTCTAAACTGTGACTGAGCAACGTTTAGGTCATGCTTTCCTTTAGATATTTCTGTATTCAAGTTTTCAATCTGTCGCTGCTTGAGTGCAATTTCATTACTGAGCTGTTGCATTTCTTCCTTGTGCTTTTTCTTTAAATCCGCTTTTGATCCTTCTATGTGGATGATATTTTCATTCAGATTTTTAAATTTCAAGTTGTTTTCGTATTCATACTTTTGGAATAACTGTTGCTCTCTGTTCAACTTCAATTGTAAGGCCTGAATTGAAGATCTAGAATGCTCCATTAATGCACGATATTCATCGTTTTTTAGCTCTAAGCTTTCCTTCAACTGTTCTATCGACCTTGAGAGAGCCCCGTTCTCTGACTGCAACCTCTGTCTCTCAGAGTCGATTGTGCTAAAGGTTGCCTCCAGCTCGTTGTTTCTTTTCCTTAAATAGATTATTTCTTGCTGTATCTCCAACCTTTCTTTTTGGTGTTGATCTGATTTGATTTGAACACTATTTAGCTGGTTCTTGGTTTGATTTAACATCTCAGCTATGCTTTCTTTCTCGGACTTTATGATATATATCTGATTCTTGAACTCGTTTCTAACTTCCTCAAGCTCTATTTTATGCCTTTCAGATTGTGATTTGCGTTGGGACTCAATCTGAGACAACGTTTGGTCGCATTTAAGGAACGCTGTTTTTGTTTCCTCCAGCTCTGTTTGAGAAATAGAAAGCTGCTTTCTCAGTATTTCACTCTGCTCTGTTGCTAAGCTTAACTGATTCTTCAATTCAATAAGCTCAGAAGTGAGGCGCTGTATTTCTTTTCGTGCTCTATTCGAGCAGTAATCAGATATAAACGACTCAAATTCCGATAAATCCATTGCTAGCTGCTCCTGCTCTTGTAGCAAATGTTGTAAAATATTGGCTTCAATGTCTTCTAATGATGTCTTTAAGGACACAAGCTGCACTCGCGACTCATCTGTTAAATTCACCTGTTCCTGCAGTTGTGTTTCAGCGTCTTTCTTTTCCTCCAGTAAGGATGTAACTGCTTGCTTGTGTTGCTCTCTTTGATGTTGTAGCTCTTCCTCAAGGCGTTTTATGTTTTCATGTAGCATTAGCTCTTTGTTTTTATACCGTTCTTTTAGCTCGTTCAACGATTTTTCTTTATCGTTTCTGTATTCCTCTAATTTGGTTTGTAGTTCTTGGTTATGGATTTCAGAGGCTTCATATTTTTTTCTCCAAGCAGGTAGTTCTTCATGTTCGTATTGATGTATCAGTTCATCGCGTTTATCCTCAGCAACTTTAACACTTTCCTCTAATATCTGAATTTTCTCCTTTAGCAGTAAATTATCCTTCTTCAGCTCAACAATGTCAGACTGCAATCTCACTCGTTCTTTGATTTGCTTTTCAACTTCCATGTCGTTTTTTTCTTGTTCTTGACCTCTTGAACTTCTTAGAGAATTGATTTCTTCTAGCAGTGAAACATTTGCATTTTTCAAATTCTGTATTTGTTGGTTAAGATCTTCGACGTCGTAATCTGAATTTTTTCTGACCAGATCGAGTTGCTGCGATAGTCTTAAATTTTCAGTTTTGAAGTGCTCCACAAGTTTGTTCATCATTTTGATAGACTCCTCTTTTCTTCTTTCCAACGCTTCATATCGTTCTTTCTCTCTTGAAAGTTTGCTCTTGAGTTTGACAATGAGCTCATACGATTTTTTAAAGTCACTATCTTCTCGGCCTTTTGGTATTCCAGTTGAATCAATCTCCATAAGTGATCTTTCAAAATAGTACGTCTTTTCTGAATCATTCATGCTCGCGTTAGTTTTGTTGGAATGAGCACCCTCTGCTAATTTTCGTTCCAATTCCTCTATTTGTTTTCGGAGTTCATTATTTTCTTCCAGTCTGATGTTGATTTTCTCTCGCAATGGAATTCCATTGCTCTGCTCATAAAAATTGCCACTCAGAGATCTTGGTTCGTTATTCGTCAATGATGGCTCGATTTCCGCGGGTGTTATTGAGGTACTTTTTTCTTGTCCATCACCCTGAATGTCGTTAAACAATCTCTCTCGGCTGGGAGTAAAGGTTTTGGAAGGAGAAACGCTGAGCTTGAGGAATTCGTTAGTATCCAAATAAGAATTGGATGATGAAGGCTCATTAGCCTCAATAACGACCTCGGGAGTAAAATATCCTTCTATATGATCCGAAAAGTGATCTTGATCGTTCTCATGTTGATCGTTATCTACACGCTGGTTTACAGTATCTCCAGCCTCATTCTTCTTGATGTGATTAAGGTTAAGCAGTTTGTTATTGTACTTGCGAAGGCTTTCCAAAAGATCTCTCTTTGGTAGCTGTTGTTGGGTGTTGTTGCTCATTTTTTAAGGCTTTTGATTACGGATCGAGCGCTCGACAGATTAATCACGATGAGGAAATAATGTGAATAATTAGAGGATATGTTTATGGTTTAGTACATACAAAAATGCAAGAGTGAGGGGGGAAATTACTTCTTTCTGTTGTGAGTAATATGGGCAGAAACTAAATGATCAGCAGCAAGGGCAGCCATCAAAGAAAGCTCACCAGCCATGACTGTGCTTGCAACACACTTGGCAAGCGTTTGGGCGTTTTGTCCTGGATTTTCCATGTTTGCACCTGCCACTCCCATAATCTTGAGACAGGTCTTTTGGGCATCCAAGTGAGTACCACCACCAACAGTTCCTACTTCAATTGATGGCATGGTCACGCTTACATATAAATGTCCTTCTGCAGTCTTTTCCATTATTGTCATACAATTCGAACTTTCAACATTTTGGGCAGCATCTTGACCGGTTGCTAAAAAGATTGCAGTTACAATATTAGCTGCGTGGGCATTGAAACCACCAATAGATCCTGCCATAGCGCTTCCAATCAAGTTTTTGCTCACATTGAGACTCACAATTTCGTCCACTGTGGTCTTGAGAACATTTTTCACAACATCTGCTGGAATAGTAGCATCAACAACAACAGATTTTCCTCGTCCTTCAATCCAGTTCATTGCTGATGGTTTTTTGTCCGTGCAGTAGTTACCGCTCAAACTCAAAATATCCATATCAGAGAAGTGTTCATGTTTCAAATATTTCAATGCCTTTTGTGTGGCTTTTGAGATCATATTCATTCCCATAGCATCACCCGTCCTACATTTAAATCTCAAGAAAGCCTTTCTTCCAGCAATACCGACCTTAACTTCTAAAAGTCTGGCAAAACGAGAATCACTATTGAAAACCCTGCAAAGAGATTGGAAATTTTCTGGGTTTTCAATGTATTGTTTGAGTTCATAGCATCTCTTTGCATTGGCAAATTGAACGACTGGGCCTCTAGTCATTCCGTCTGAGAGGATGACACTGTTCACTCCTCCTTCTAATGAGCTTGAAAGAGCCTTGCATCCTCTGTGAGTACTTGCAACAAGACATCCTTCAACAGTAGCCATTGGAATATGATATGGCTTACCATCAATTATTATTGGACCAACAATACCAACAGGTAAAGGAACATAACCAACAACACTTTCACAACAAGCTCCAAACACTTGATCATAATTTAAATCATTAGCATATGGAAGTGTATCTAGCATTGTTTCATCTTGTGGGTTGATTTTAGATGCAAGGAACATTCTACGGATTTTAACAGCACGCTTCTTATCTCCAAGCTTATCTTCGAGGTTGTAGAGAGCGAGCTTGCCATTTTCTAACAAATCAATGATAGCTCCATCAGACAATTGTCTATATCTTTCTTGTTCCTTTCTCTTAGCTTCTTCATGTTCTTTCTTCTTTTGTTCCAATTCTCGTTGTTTGACTTCTTCTGGGCTTTCTTCAATTCTAACAGCACACACATTGTTGCCAATCTCAGTCACTACTTGAATTTTTTCAATGCTGCAATAGGGTTGAAAAGTCATTGAACAAATGATTGACACCACACGATGGTTCATGAGCGCAAAAAGGTACATGCACCAGATTCGGCTATAAAAGGCAATGATGATGACAATACTTACCCTTCGAACAAATCGCTTGGTTCATTCTTCGTTCTCACCATGGTAGACTCTTTTTGATTGACTGTACTCGTGGACTTTTCTCGGCGATTATTGTTGCTGCTCTTCTTGTATCCGTAAGGTCCATCGTTAACGGCGCTTGTACCGAAACTGAAAACGTTGTTATTGAAGAGAGGAATAAGCCACTTTGAACGACGGAGGCTGAATCCCCAAGAAAACAGTGGCGAAAATTCACGGACAGACATGATGATGATGACAATCCAAAACGAAGCCTAAGTTAAAAGCGGGAATGGGATGATGGTGGCAAGGAGATGAATCTTCTTATTTTTTTGAAGATGAGGTGGAAATGGTGTGCGAATTAACGGCGAGTTTTCGGTTTTTGTGGGTTCAAAGAGCCAAGCTGATCTCAAGCTTACCAAGAAATTTTGCTGGAAATTTTCGCTTGCCAACTTTTTATTCGCAATCCGAAGACCGTTGGGAATTAATAACATTTGGAAGAAAATTGAGCAAAAGTGATGAAGTGACTTCCTTTCGCAACCTATCATTGGTTGGAGGCCATCAAGAAGCCGAGAGAGTGTATACAACAAGACTTGAGAATTCACAATGCTGTTTCGCAAATGCGAATGAACCATACATAGCCGTGTTAAATGCAACAGAATTTCACTTTCGACCACAGGTCATTAAGCCGAGTTCGGTCATAACAAATTTATTCAATGCCAGCATCACTTCATAGCAAGCCAACAAAAGGAAATTCGTTGCTGGCCAGGGTTTGTTTCTTCGATCCCAATAGTTTTGTTTTGAGCGAGAAGGATAACAAAATAAGAATTGCATTCGAATCATGGTCTGCTCCTTCGTCGGATAGGAACAAGTGTTATATGCTGGTGAAAACCGTCAACAATGTTCCTCTGTTCAGCTCTTGTCAGATGATCACAGGGAAGTTCGTGTTCCATGGTGGTTGAGCAATTAATAAAGATATTCAAGTACCTTGAATTCATCCTCTAACTTGAAAGTAAAGCATTCCACATGGTTTTAAATGGATCGAACAGTAGTGAGCTCCCGCATTCAACGTCTGTTGCTTCTGTGATTGGCCATTAAATGTCAAATGCCATCCAAAAAAAATGTTCCATGCTTCTCCGACTACAGGGGACGATCTTTCCATTGCTACCAACCATACAATCACCATCACCACCAATGAAAATTCACATAATCTTTTCTTTGATACGGAAGAACTGTTAGATGCTCTGAGACAATTTCCAATTGCTCTTCTCAAAACAGTCACGGAAATTGCAGGTAAGTGTTTAGATTTCATGTCCTAGCCTAGGCAAGAATGTTTTTATCACCTGTTCCATTGTTTCAACATTTGCCTATTTGAAATGTTGTTTATACTTGTATTCCTCTTGAACAACAATAATAATTTCATCACAATTCTTTTGAATGAACCAAAACAACATGTCATATGAAACAACAAACACAATGATCATTGAACCAACATTTCATCATGATGATGATGATGATGAACAACAAATGTATGAATAACAAACAAACACACGAATAACAAACAAACACACGATCATCTCTCATGATAGATGCTAGAAAAAAGGAACAGGCTCTGGAAGAGGATCTATCCGAAGAGAATCATACATCCGTCATATCAGAAGACATTGAAACTGATAGCGATGATGATGAGGCTTCATGTCATCATCAACCCGTGTCGCTATATTCTTCGCTTGCCATCCCTCATGGAAGTGGAGGAGGAGGAGGCAGTAAATCTTCATCCTCATCATCTGCACATTCTTTCAAACTCAATATGGCTAGCCTTGCAAAGAGTGCTAGCAGTCATAATTTAGATCCAAATAATAATATTAACAACAATCATGGTGCAAGTTCAAACTCAAGTTTATATGAACCTATGAGTGCTTTGAAAAAGTTACCCAGTGCACTCCGATTTGAAACACCATACAGCAGCAGTAGTGGTGGTGGTGGTGGTCCGAAAACTCCTCGTAGTGGTGGAGCAGGAGGAACAACAACAACCTCTCGATCGACCACATCAAGCATGACATCACCACGCAATACTTCTCCTACGAATCATAATCATCATTCCAACAGTAATAATTCTATTTCAAATCATAATAGTAGTAGCGCTGCTAGTACAACGACTAGTAGTAGTAGTAGTGGTAGTAGTGGTCCGACTACTGCTGTTGATTCTGAACAACACCAGAGCGACAGTGCCGATAGCGCAATCACAGCACAAACCGATCAACAACAACAACAAGATTCGAAAAATACTACGAATAGTAGTAGTGGTCGTACAACAACAACAACCTCAACAACAGGCATATATGTCAACGACTCAAATAATGAATCCAATGCAGCCACGACAGGAAAGGATCCATCCATAACCACTACCACCACCACCACCACCACTGTTTTGGATTCCAAGTGGATACCAACAAGCAGCACACAAAACACAGATTCTACTGGTGTTGAACAAAAAGATTCATCTTCCCAACAACAACAACAACAACCTGCTGGCATGACAAAAGCCAAACAAAGTGATGATTTTGTTCCTCACCCACTTTTCACACCCTCCTCAGATTTCATTCAAATGTCAACTTCAGATATTCAACGAGAGTTTAGAGATGTTTCTGTGGCAGCTCTACCAGGAGGAGTTATTTATCAAAAAAACCTTCAAGAAAAATCAGTTCAAGAATTTCATGAACAAATTCGAGCAACACTAAGTAATGCTATTCAAGATCCAGCATTGAAATACATTAGTGCACCATTTTTAGATACCAAACCAGTATTATCGATACAGAAACAACAACAACATGTGAGAAATGATTTGGATTGGGAATTGGAAAATTCTTCTAAAGTTGGATTAAGTAGTTCTGCAACGAAACGAATGATTTTGGATTCTATTGGAAGCACAAGTTCCATGTCCAATTTCATGAGTGCATTTGCATCGAATGGATCTGATAATAATACTACTAATAGTAACAATATCATATCAATGAACAATGGATCCACCAATACGACTGCTCAAACTCAACCTTTATTACGAATTGATGAAACAAGTTCAAATTCTAATACTGGCAATAGTAATAATAATAATGGAAAACAACCCTTGACACCTCCATCGAAAAAGTTCTTCAAACCAAGAAGTCACACTTTGGGTCCAAATGCCATGAATAATTCCAGCAATAACAATGGAAGTATGACTGCTAGAGCTACCATTGATAACTCTTCATCTGCTCCTGTCAATTCCATGTCACCTCTCGTGTTGGGAAGTAGTGCACAAGTTTCATCCTCTGGTGTGACCAATCAAGATTTGTTGTACTCGTCGAGCAAAACTTCAGTGGGTGGATTTCTTCTTTCTACTGCTTCCAATCCTGAAGGTGGAGCAGGAGGTGGACGCAGAAGTGATGTTGATTTGGAAACGACAGAAGTGGTGGACTTTGAAGAAGATGAAGAAGAAGAAACCTTTGCAGACACGGATTTGAATTTTAGAGAAATTTCTGAAAAGATGTATGAAGATACAACACATCGAGTGGCCTCCGTGTACAATCCATTCTTTAGAATTGGTTCCATTGAAGAGGATGTGTGTAAACGACCTTTGATCGCTACTCATCCGTATCAACCCGATCAATCGTACAAGGTTCTCATTTCTGTGAATGGAATGACTTTGGATCATCATCCTTCGACTCTGATGGAACCACTCTATGCCAGTTTGTATTTGTATGATAAGAGGAAGGAATCTCGAGTCTCTGAAGAATTTAAATTCACTCTCAATACGGATCCAAACACATTGAAACAATTGGGAATTGAAAAAACATTCCCCAAAGATCTCATCATGAGTCATGACCCTAAAAAACTTCAAGCAGTCTTTTCATTGAAAGAGAAGAATCCAAATATTTATTTGGTGTTGTGGGTCAAGAGAATTTTCAGTGATGGCACCACCACTGATTTCTACACCACAACCACCACCCAATCCACATGGTCCAGCAGTACTAGCAGTAAGAATGAATCTGCCAAAAAGTCCATGAATGAAAAACTTCGTACCATTTATTGTTTTTTAGATCATTTGCGAAGTCCATTCATGTGCTCGGCTGAACCACTCTTTGAAGAGAAGAGAGAATCGGTCATTTCCAATGAACTCAAAGTTAACCACTATGAAAATGATTCATCCAATCACCTCACTAGTGAGATTTCAATTCGAATTGGACGTTTATCATTTGAACGTTTATATCTAGTTCCTCATGTGGACGGTAAAAAAGGAAGATTTAACATTTGTCGATTTATTGAAACTCAGAGAGAGTTGAAACAACAAAAATTTTCGAATATTCGTGTCGATGCACTCAGTTTGAAATTAATTCCAGGACATTTCTCTGTATTTGTGAAAAATGTAACTGATGAAAATTATGATCATTATCATCACATTCATTCATTGTTCAACACGGGAGTACATGAAATTAGATTAATGATGGATCATTGCACTCAACCACCACCACCACCACACTCGACTGGCCAGAGCACCACGACGGATGATAATGACAATACTTTTACATTTAGTGATGATGATACTTGTCTTTCATACAATACCTTCTCTCAGAACTCTTCGAGAGGAGTTGCAACGAATTCAGTTCCAAGAATTGATTTCAATTTTTCACATGTCTTGTACATTCTTCCAGATTGTTGTAATTTAACTTCACTTCCAAGTTCCTTCAAATCGGTTGCAGTGAAAATCTTCTTAAGAGATGGCGATGAATTGCACAATGGTGGTATTCTTGTAGGAACAAGTACCATCTTTTCGGATGCAAGTCGAAACTATCCTGGTGGAACCATTATGGACGATGAAGCAGTGACCAGTGTCACGTATCATGAACGATATCCTCAGTATCTTGATCAAATTAAGATACAATTACCTCTTCCAGTGAATTCCAATCATCATTTGGTATTTGAATTTAGACACATTTCAACAAAAAGAAGTTTAGAAATGAATGGTCCTCTAGGAAAGGCAGAAACCACAGTTTTAGGATATTCGATTTTAAAGTTAATTGATGATGATGGATTTACCAATGGTTTAAAGAAGTTACCCATTTACAAGTGTACATCATTACCCAATTACTACATGTCCAAAGGAATGCCAATGTATGCCAATGGAAAAACTATTTTCAGATTCCATGTCATTAACAAGTCTAGTTTGTATCCACCAGATAAGAATTCAGCCATGCTCATTGCCAAATCCAACTTGTTAGTCGATTCTAAGAATCATTCTCAAAATGTTCCAAAGGCATCTTTCCTCAATGAACTCAATAAGGCATTTGTGTCATCCGAATGTGAAGATTTACTCAAAATGTTCAGAAAGACAAGTTGGTCACTCGTTCTTCATCACACTCCCATTGTGTTGAATTTAATGTTTTACATCTTGTCCAATTTAAAGGCAAGTGCACTCTCTCAAACACCTTCCTCAGCAGAGAATTATTCCATGAATCAAAACTCGTTTGGAATTACTGGATTTTTCAAAAAGAGAACAGCAACATTGACATCCAAGAGCAAACCAAGTGATAACGGAACTTTGAAACAAGGAACCATCCATACGAGTGTGAGTAGTAGTAGTAGTACTACTTCGAGTTCAACCTTTACTTCCTCTCTCTCAACGGTTGCATTTGAAACTCTATTATTACTTGTGAAAGGAATTTGTTTGAATTCCAAGGCTGATTTTTATGAGAGAGATGCCTTTCTGAGTTCCTATATTTATTACTTGTTCAAAATACCTCCAACAACAAGTGCCTCAAGTCTCAACTTTTGTTTATTGCTGTGTGAGAGATGGGAAGATTTTTTCAAAGTGTGTCACTCGAGAGAGACTGAAAAGAGAGCCAAAGAAACAAGTAGTACATCAACGACAACGACGACTACGACGACTACCACAACGACAACGACCACAACGAATACGACCACAACGACAACAATCATGGATAGAACCAACACTACGACAAATTCATTGGCAACTACTAGTGATCCTAGAGAATCGACAAGTAGGAATCAGCAATCCAAGAAAAAATCAAAGAGATCAAGTGCTTCCAATGAAAATTCTGAATCTTCAACGTCTCAAAGTGGAGATGAAGAACTCACTGCTTTGGACTCGTTAAAACTTTCTTGGTTTTTATTTGATATTCTTGTGAAGGCCATGAAATTTTACATTCTCAATGGACAAAAAGAACTTGTCTTTACAGAGACTTTTTATACCAAGATGAGATCCATGCAAACCAAATTTATGGAACGACTCTTAACTTCTTCAGGAGATCCTATGAAATTGAATTTTGTACGTGCTGTGAATCGTCATTTAGCTCTTTTCATGTGCGACTTGTTGGACATTTCTCTGATGAGTCCCATGCGTGAAGATACGAGATTTCGAAAATTTGTCAAGACTGCTCTCAATGACTATGTGTTAACCACACAATTTAAATCCTCTCCTGTGGTAGTGGCACTCAAATTTGATTTTGCCGAAGTCATTGTGGATTACAACATGTTCGTTGAAGTGAACATGTGTAGTGAAGTTCCATTCTTGATGAAATTCATTATTGGAATATTCCAAAAAGCAACCAAACCTAACCTTCGTGAAATGACTGTGAAAATGATTAACAAACTCATTACCAAATTGGATTATTCCACAAAATTCCAATCTGCTCCTGTTCGAAATGAAATTTCACGTCTCTTACAACCTCTCTTCTTTGACATTGCTCATGTCGAGAAACTCCTCAAGAATATGGATTTGAATTTACAATCTCAATTTGCAGTTTCATTTTTACATTGCTTACGAAATAGAAAGAAGGAAGATTTACATGAATTTTGGAATCACAAATCACCCGATGTGTTGGTGAGCTTTGTCAAGTTGTTATCCATTGCCATCAATCATCACATTTCATACAATGTGCGAGTAACGAGAAGAATGATCAAAACCATTGTCCTCGAAGTATTAACATGTTTTATTGAACAAAAATGGGAATTAATGATTAAGGAAAATGAAAAGTATTCCATTGTGATTGAAGAAGTTTTACTTTTAATTATGAAATATATGGAACAATTTAATCAAACTCAACAAGAGATGAAGAAAAAGACAGATCCCATTCTCACGAATACCATTCTCGTTCCACTCTTTGTAACCATTGTACAAAAACTTGTACCAGTATTTAGTATTGATGTCAATGATGATCGATGGAAATGGGCATTGGGAACACTTCTCTCTGTGTGTACCTTCCCATTGTCACGAGCAGAAAATGAAACCTATGTGTTGGAAGCGGTCGAATGCTTGTTGAGTTCTCACGATGAAAAATTAGCAGAAATTGAAAAGAATCATGACAAGTTAATCATTGAAGAAGATTCTGAAAAGAATATTGTGATTGAGAATAATGAAATCAAAGCAGCAACATTGAACAAACTTGTTGAGAAAATTACACACTACACGGATATGGATCACAAATTTAGAGACATCTTCTTCTTGACCTATCGATCGTTTTGTACAGGACATGTCTTGATGGACAAACTCATTGATCGATTTTATTTAACGAGAGAAATTGAGGTCAATTGGTCTGAAAAATCTCTCAAGATTTTAATTCGAGTGTTAAATTCCATGAAAATTTGGGTGGAAAAACATTTTCATGATTTTGATAACTTGTTACTGATTCGATTGGTTCGATTCCTTGACTCGGCATGTGTTGTGAAAGAAGTGGAACAAACATGCAATCTCGTACGCAAATCTCTCAGTAGCAAACTCATTAAGGACAACAACAAGGCAGTGAAACATTCGACCAATCAGAAAGCGCCCGAACCGATTCTTCCTGAAAACTTTAGTGAACATGTTGCATTTAATTTATTGGAATGGAGTCCTATTGAATTTGCTCGTCAATTAACTCTATTGGAATATGATGATTTTCAAAAAATTGAACCCAAAGAATGGCTTTCCGGAGCATGGACCAAATCCTCCAAGTATGAAGAGGCCACACACATTGCTCGTCTCACCGATCGATGGAATCGAATGACTCAATTTGTCGCGAGTGCCATCTTGTCTCAATCCGATTTGAAACAACGTCGCAAATTCATGATCAAATTCATTCAAGTGGCACAAGCGTTGCGTGAAATGAATAATTATCATGGTCTCACTGAAATTATGTGTGGTCTCTCCAATGTCTCGGTGCATCGATTGAAAAAGACATGGATCACCATTCCACCCGAATACATGAACATTTATGAAGAATTGAGAAAATTATGTTCACAGGAACAAGCCAATAAGAATATGAGACAAGCGCTACAACTTTCAACTCCACCGTGCATTCCTCCTTTGAGCATGTATTTGAAAGATTTAACATTTATTAATGATGGTAATGCTGACAATATTCGAGATGGTTTAATTAATGTATTCAAAAGAAGACAAGTTTCTAAAATTATTTTGGAAACCATCAAAGTGAATCAAAACACTCCCTTCTTATTTGAAACCATTGATTATATGAGAAGAGTGATTAATCAAATTCAAACTGCAAGTATTGAAGATTACAAACTGTATACGAGTGGAACGTGTACCATTCCCACCATTCAATCCATGCTTTCACTTGGAAGTGTTCAATTAATGGATGATGATACTTTGTGGGATCGTTCATTAGAATTGGAACCAAGAAGTGTGAATCCACAACAGTAGAAGAAGTGAGTTCAAGAAGTGGGAGTGAGTTCAGGAAGGGTAATCATAGCTCGTTTTTTTAAAAGTAGTTGTTGTTGTAGGGTCATGTGAAATGATAGTATGCAGATGCAGTTGTTGTTGGACTTGTGCCGTACGCGTATGCAACACGATGAAAAAAAATGTCACCACACTCCTCACCACCACCGTGGACTTGTGATACGCAACATCAAGAAGAAGACCCGATTGACACGATTGAATCTTCACTGCCTTCCTCTTTCACATTATTACCATGTCATTATAAAAGCATGATCGTGTGCTTTCTTTTCATTAGTGTCACTTTCATTTCTCTCATTGCTTTACAACAATTTTATGATCACAGAATATTTTCGGTGTGAGTGAAACATCATCGATTCGTTCCAATGCACATGCATCAACAACAACAACAACGAAACGTTCATCTCCAAAAACCACACATCATTCAAACATGATTCAAGAACAGCTTGTCAAACACACTCTGAGAAAATACAGTGGAGTCTTTTGTAGACATCATTTTGGATTCTTTTATGGTGACAAATATCGAAGTTGTATGATTTATAATTTGTGTTATTGGAATGGAAAATATTTATATTTTCATGATCAGAATGTGGAATATCCATTTCTCTATGATGGACAAGGATATAATTCACAAAACATGTCATCATTAGGTAACGATGATTTATTCATGATTGGAGGATTAGAAGGTAGAATCGATACAGAAAATCCAAAGCGAGAGAAATTGTTATTAACTGTGATTCGAAATGGAACCATTTCAGAATTTACACAACATTACAATATTTCACATGTGAAATGGATGGAAAAGAAATCTGTGCTCATGAAAAGACATCGATGTACCAACGCTGGTCATTGTCTTTTGGAAACGATATTTCCTGCGTTTTCATTATTGAAAATTTTCTATAATGACATTCCGTTGAAACAACCCAAACGTTTTCGAGATAATTATTTAATTTTTGCTGAAGAAGAAGATGAAGAATGTGATTGTCAACGAGATGTATTGACCTGTGGAACAGATGATGCTGATGCAAAAGTCAAGCAAGGAATTTGTCAGAAAATTGTTCGAATGTATGGCAATTTCATTTCTGATCATTCCAATCAATTAATTAGACATTTAAGCAACAACGACAATAATATGGTCTGCTGGCCAAGTATTGTGATGGGATCTACAGCGTATGGATTGTTTAATGATTTTGGTTGGAAAAATCTTGGTGGTATGATTTCAGAATTTAGAGATTTTGTGTATCAGCGATTTGGATTGAAACCTGTGAACCCTCTTGACAAACTTGCGTCTAAAACATTGAAAATTACTCTCTATATTAAGAAAGGGTTAAGAGTCTATCTTCGAAGTATTCTCGATGTTCCTGGATTATTGAAAAAGATTCAATCTGATTTTACACAATTCACTCATAATGAAACTGGTCTTGTGTTCAACGTTCAAGTCACTGCCATCAGTTTTGATGACATGTTAACAGATGATCCCAAGCATAGTGGAGAGCAACAAATTCGTACCATGTATGACACTGATATTTATGTGTGCGGTTTTGGGTCTCCATCTTTCAAATCGATTTTTCTAGATAAGGGTGCTGTGTTGTTGGCATTTCCGAATGGATACGATGTGAACGTACTTTCCAATCGAGTGGGAGAACATGAGTTGTTTCATGCCTACATGCATTACCAGAATCTAATCTATCCGTTAGGGAAAGGAGAACTCGAGTATGAGGAAGGTGTGACCACAGGTAATTATGTGTGGAGATGGGACAAGATGAAAGAAACCTTATTGACTGCATGTCATATGAGAGTGAAATATTTACTCTCAACAGCAGCAATCATGACTTGAATGAAACACGGAATGAAGACTTATTGACAAGAGTTTTCATTTCGAAACGAATTGAGCTCGAGATGAAAAATTAGAAAACTGATCAAGTTGGGTTTTGAAGATGAACCTTTATGGTTTAGAGAACTGGATCTGCGACTACAGCTTCACTTTCACAGTCACACTCGTCGACTCCTCGTTTAATCTTAAAGTAACCACTATTAAAAAGATTGAGTAAAAAATTAGAAATAATTCCCTTTCAATACTTACTTGATACCCCAACCAGTACCCCATGAGTTTTTAACCAACCAGTAAGGTGTACCGTTCTCGACTCCCCAACCAACCAGTAAGACAGCATGATTTGTTTGTTCCCAGTGAGGATCATTAAGCTTCAAATCAGAAGCAGTTTTGTGAGTATAAACACCAGAGTGATAGTTGAAAAAGTCATCAAAAACCTCAAATGCAATTGCTACAGGGCCTCCATGATACAAATCATACATCCTATCATGTTCAATTGGTAAAATTTCAATCCATGTTAAAAATCCATTCATATGAAAATTCACATTAAATTGACAGAATTTTTCGCATGTCTCACACGTACAAAATAAATACTACGTACATATTCTTCTCATTAGTTGCACCATAAAATCCACCACAATAAGCATAATTTGTTCCAAAATCTCTCTTAATACTTGGACAGTAATTACGGCAAGTACCATCTTGTCCAAGATAAGGATCACAACTCTCAAGAGTCAAACCATAATCTTCAGCGTACTTGGATACCAAATACATGAAACCACCATCACATCCTTGAGAATAAGCAGAACAATCCACAATATCTTGTGGAGAGTAAACTGGTTGTTTGGTACCATTAGTTGCAACTCTAACTCTACTTCCAAACATGTCACTAGTAGAGAAGGCATAGCATGAACCACATTGACCTTGATCTCTCACAGGTACAACATAATCCTTTCCATTGACATTGGTCCAACTAAATTCTGTTGGAAGAGCCTTAATATCTTCTTCAGTGATCACTTTCTTTTGACCTCTATGACGTGTTTGAGTTGGGAACATGGATTGGATTTTTTGTTTTTGAATCTTCAAGGCATCCTTTCTGAATTTAGGAACATGACGTCCAGCAATTCTTCTCAATTCTGCAAAAGTTTTTCCTTCAAATTGTGGATAGGCTTTTGCCTTCCAGAGTTTTTGGCTCTTATTAATGCTATTAATTTTCTCTGCATTGTTAACAAAGATCTTTTCATGCAAGTTGGCACGAACTGGTTCAATATGTGTGCTCACAGATTCAGAAGGAGCACCTACTCGTACACCTCTGAAACAACCGAACTGTATGTACAGGCATTGTGCAGAGATGAGATGAATTATTTCATCCAAGTACTTACACGTTTAGCAGCAATCACAGCGTCGTGATACCAACCAGTGAATGTTTGACCACAATTACTGGTGACAACTTGACCCTTTTGTGTATAATTGAAGAATGCAAAATATTTTTGTTTGTTGATGACAATCTCCATTCCTTGGTCCTGTATAGGAAAATGTTTTTGATTTTTGGTCGTTACAAAGTAAAATACTCACATAAATTAAAGTCCAAAAGCCTTGGTTGCCCTGATCATCATAGGCCACGTCGGGAGCGAGCAATCTCAAGTTCAATGTTGTGTTCGCAGTGTTTGGTAAAGCAGAAGTCATGGAACAAGTGTTGTGGACGACATCGTTGGAGTATTGTGCTGGAGTCAAAGTAAACTTCCAATCACCTAATAATTGAAAAGAATAATTATGAGTGATCATCATCTAAAAAAGAGGCAAAACATACCAAATACTTGATGGAAGAGGCAATGTACGGGAATGTCTCCGGCAACCTGTTGGAGATTCAAAACAAAAGCACACACAGCCAGTGCTGCACCTAAAACCAAGAGTTTCATTTTTTTGTTTCAAGACTACATCAACTCCCAACCACAACATCAATCAATCGAGAATGTACAAGATTAAGCTCCACCTTAGTTCATGGTAGAAGATGTAATAAATCACCAACTAATTTTTTTGTTTCAAGACTCCGTAGAATGAAGCACTGCTCCGACTCACTTGCATTCTGCTGAAAGGGTTGTGAGATGGTTTAGCTCCTTGACCTCAGCAAGAACACCCCTTAGCCGAGTTGAAAATTTTATAGACCTGTGGTCAATTCCTCAATGTTGATGTTTTCATTTGAATTGAATTTCAATTCTCAAAATAATGTACCCCATTTTCCCTTTCGAAATTGAACTTGAAGGCTAAAAATAAATGTATGCAATTTGCTAAAACCAGGCACTCGAAAATATTTTTCATTCTTCAATCAAAAAATTATTATTATTTTCATTTCGGTGATTTACTTCATCAAGCTTTTTTAACAAGCACGCAAAGAACACAAGACTCTCTCGTCTTTACTTCTTTTTCACAACACCAACATCCAAAATGAACAAGAAACTTCAATACCCTTGCCTCGCAAAGCGATATTTCTCAACTCCAAATAGTAACAATGATAAACCGGCAACAGCAACCACAACAACAGCAGGCTTGAGCGACGTTCTTGTTGCTGCTGCCACTGCTGGATCCTCAGATACTGGTACTTCTGAGGAATCATCCGAAGAAACAGCAACTACTTCTACTACAACTACTGCTGCTGCTACTGCTGGATCAACCACCAATTCCGTTGTTGCTGTCCCCTCCTCTACTACTCAAACCATGATGGACGTTAATTCTGATCATCAAAGTGATTACTCTTCTGATGATGGCACTGTAAAGGCTTCTCGTGAATCAAGTCCAGCATGGAGAGTAGTTCCCGTACAACCTACCTCCTCCCATCCACTTCCTTTGGTTCATCGTGTTGATATCCAATGGAAGACTAGATTAGATCCATTTACTACCTACTTAGACACCTCTCTTTATAGCCCAATTATTTATCAATTTGAGCATGAATTGGAACTTGAAAATCATCAACATGCTATTATTGTTGTTAGACCATCCGTTGTTTATGATGACAATCAAGAAGTTCAAGTATTGAATAAGAACGGTCAAGTCGTCTTGAAAGGAGATTTAGAAATTGCAATGACTGCTCAAAAGAGAAATGCTGAAACAACTATTTTCAAGGGACACTCCAAGATTCAATTCACTGACTCATCTTACCATCACGATAGAAAGGCTTTCAGATTGGTTTGGAAGTATTACACTGTTCAAGATACTGAAAAATTAATTTATTCGACTATTTCCACACCATTCAGAGTTTTTGCAAGAAAGCCAACCAAGAAGGAAAAGAATGAAGCAACTACATCATCTTCTGCTTCACCAAACTCTTCTGTTGTTGCCACTTCTCCAACCCAACACAATAGAAAGAAGAGAAAGGAGATTGAACCTGTTCAAGTACCAACTCCAGTTCCAACTTTGGTTGAGCCTTTGGAATCATCTACCAAGAAGGTTAAGCGTGATGCTATTCAAGGAGATGATGATGACATCAGTGCTTTGAATATTCGTGCTGTTCCCACTATTGTAAATAGTGTTGCTACTGCTGTTGTTTCTCATCTCATTTCTCAAAAAGAGAATCCAAATCAAGATCTCGTTTTGGAACTCTTCAAGACCCTCAAAGATATCAACAACAGATTGGAAAGACTTGAGAAGTTGTCAAATCCTCAAAACCCCACCCCCTCTTCTAACCATGCTGACATGATGGAAACATCATCAACTGCTTCTGTTGCCAACCACCATCATGTTCATCGTTCAAATTTGCAACATGTTTAATGATGGAATTTTGAGAGGCAACAACCTAATGCCTATATATATTGTTATATATATTTGTATCCTTATTGTTTTTTAGATATATCAATAAAAAGATATTCAAAAACTCGCCAAAGCCTCTTGTTCTTTTTGCTCCCTGAACCAATTAAAGGACCTTATGTAAATTGTTGTTTCTATGTCGTTTTGTCCTAACGCAGGTGGTCAAGAAGCAGCCCCTTCAAACAAAAGTATAACTCACTTTCCGTAATTCAACCTTTATTGCTTACATGTAAAGGTACAAGAAAAGGAAACATCTCATGAAAAACACTAGTACGGTTATAAATTGCAAACAGGTCAACCACACAAAAGCAAAATATCTAAGGCCCTTCTCTGTTACAAACATAGGCATTGACTTGAACAAAAATTTTTCGAATGGAATAACGAACAAGATCGAGGTGTAAACGAACAGATATTGCATCACATAAGCCCCCATAAAAAGCTTAAGGAAAATCAAGCTCAGTAATATAACAACGAAGGATATTATGGAGTACTTCTTCATGACTGAAATCTGAGAAATCCAAAATTGCAAAATCATTATTACTAAACCAATAACCAATTGAAATATATAATAAAATCCAAAGGATTGACTCAAAGGTGCAAAATAGGCAATGCATGCGAAAGTGGAGAAAATAATGAGAAAGTTCAAAGATTGCCACTCAAACACAGTTAATCTGTTCTGAAGAGATGAGTAGGATTGTTCATGATGAGAAGAGGAAACGAAATTTGAGTGATTGACACTACCATGAGAGTCGTCGGTGTCATCATCTTCGTTGCGCTTTGTGAATATTTTGGCTAATAGAGGAATAATCTTGGTGAGTGTCAGATAATTTTTCACAAGAGCGTCTTTACCTCCAAAAAAGAAAGCGTTGAATGTATGAAAAAGAGTGCATGCAGAGTGTGTCAATAAAGACATCCAAAATAGCACCTTGAATGAATCTTCTCTGTTCAAATTCATTGCTCGCAATGCATATTGAGATGTAAAAATTAAATAGGTCAAAAATGTTGAAATAATATAATGCAGAATGGACAATGTCAAATGTAAATCTGTTTCCCATTTGACAGATTGCTTAATATCTGTACCAAAAAATGGTTTCCATATGTAGCTGGAAACTCTATCACAAAATACCAAAAATCTATAAGAACTATATACAAATAACGTGTCCATGCTACCAAGAATCATGGCTCTAGATGAAAATCTGATATCTTCTTTGAAATAATCTTCCATAATTGATAATACAATTTTGATGTCAATGACGTTAGGTTTAGTGATGAAAATGGCATTTTGGTCAATAAATTGATTCATTCGTTCCATCATGTTAAATATCAGCAATGTTACTGAATATTGAACTAGTAACACGAATAAAGATAATAATATCAAATTTCTATAAAACAAGCACATAATAAATGGTAGGATGCTAATTAAAAATCCAAAGGTGACTACAATGACTCTGTTATTTCTAGCACAACATGATTTTAATTGTGCAAATTTTGATTTTGTGTTCTGTTGTTCATTTGACGCGGTGAATTTATGAGCTCTTTCATTCTTTGGATGAGAGGATGATGAAATTTTCGTTTCATCGTTCGAGGATAACATCATTGGGTTTGTATGACGTTGATGATGATGGGATTGATCATTTTCGTTTCGGAGGTGTGGAAGGGATGAAGAAGAATTGGCTATATTTTTAGTTGTTAATAACGGAGGAGGTGATGATGATGATCCCGTTGATTCAATATCCTCGCTGGTTATGGAGCCACCTGTTGCAGGAGAAGAGTGGTGCTGTTGAACCATTTTTTAGTGTTGGAAATATATATAAAAAGGTCTTCCTGTATCTAACAGCCTTCAACATTACTACCTATAATTGTTGGTTGAAATTGTCTTCTATATTCTTCATTGTCTCTTGGTATATAAGCAATACTCTTCGGAACATAAAAATCTTTTCATTTCAAAAAATGTCGGCCATTTCTTCATCGACCTCTGCCAATGCTGCTTCTCTCACTTCTCAAATGCGAGCCATATGTATTCTTGAAAAAGACACTAATTTAGATACTTTGAATGTATGGTCGTTCCCAATCCTATCCGATGATCAAAAAACAATAATAATGAACCGATCTCCGTTGAATTCCAACAGCACTGTATTATCGAAACAATATTCTGATTTATCATTGGATAATAGTCTCTTTGTTTGTTCTAAATTTGATGACTGTTATGTCTATTCATTGAGTAGAAAGGTGAAATTGATAAATAGTAATGTGACCGATGTCAATTTAGTGATTCTTTCTACTGAGTATTGGATGAAAAAGTATGAGAAATATTTAGAAGTGATGATGAATGGTAGGTAGGACTGAATCGTGATGAAATATACTCATCATGGTGATTTTCACATTTATTCCGAATTCCAATTTTATTCCGGCACAGTATTGATTGAAAATCAACTATCTCCATTACCATTGTTGGAAGTCTATCTCAGGTTGTTCAGTAAGGGAACTTATAAGGATCAAATCACTGCTGACTTATTTTCTGATCCGAGAGCTGCTAAGGTTGGAAATCTATCCATGTTGATTAAGTCATTCGGAGAAGAGAGTGTTCGTATTTGGTCGGCACTCATGTTAAAAAAACGTATTGTGATTTACCATGATAATATTTTTGAACTATTAGAAGTAATGTCTGCGATTCCATCTCTTGTATTGCATAGACAGCAAGCAGATTTTATTAGACCATTGATTAATTTTGATAGTCCAATCGAGACTAAAGATTTAACTGTAAGTGATGTGTGAAATTTTGTGAAATTCTTCAACCTCTTTTGTAAATTAGCAATCCAATTTCTATTGTGCAGGAACACTTGATAGAAATATGAGAAATAATTCCAAGTTTTATGACTTGTTTGTAGATGCAACTACAAAGAGAACAAGCGTTAACGAGTCTCAAATAGATGAGTTTAAACTTACTAAAATTCATAAGGATTTACTTAAAGTTGTTACAGGTGAGGAAATTGCTTCAATGGAAAATACTCACGTCATTAAACAAGTGAGTCAAAAGACAAAGGAGTTGTTACAAAAGTTATTAACTGTCAAAGAGCAAAATGATAATCAATTAACTTTGGACATTATTAAGGGATTACAATTACAGCCTGATTTAGAAAAATTTTTGTATGGAGTTGCTGTGTCAGAATGCATGATTACCTCACTCTGAAATAAATAACTGGGATCCCAAACAATTTTTCGCAAATGAACAAAGTCATTACTCCAACGGTGATGGTCACAAGAACCAAACCAATCTTAATTCCAATGAGTATCACATACAATTTAAACAAGAGTTCATCTACAACTGCAGAGATTAATCTTGAAAGAATAGGAATCGAATTAAGGAATCTAATCACTGCAAGCACAACGGGAGTGTATCGTGTGACAAAAGTTTTGCATTTTGCAATGAATGCTTGGTAAGATTCTTTCTTCTCTTTGAGCTTTGTTTTCACATTCCGTATTTTTCCTTTAACATTTTCCATCTTGTCTCTCAGCGATTTGGTAGCCTTTGCTATTTTCTCTTTTACAGTTCGGATCGTATTGCCCTGTGTCTCTGTATCTTCATGGTTGGTTGAACCAAGAATCCAATGTGCGGAATTGGAGAGAAGGTTATCACCTTTCCTGGCGTTATCTACTTCCGTTTGAAATTGTTGTTTGTCTTTTGCTTGTTTGGATTCAGAAGGATTACGAGATGCATGTGCTGTATCACTTCCGAAGTGATTTCTTGTCGCTTGTGACGCAATCAAACCTGTTACAATAACAATGATGAAAAGAAGCACACGAGCAGTCAGATACATGAAAGAGATTCTACGCATTATTTTTGATAATTGACTTCCGCAAAAAGTGATTTTTCAAAAAAGTACAAGTACCGATGGATAAAGTGTTCTTGAGATCGAATTTCTTGGCTTCAATGTTTCTATGTGTCAGAATCTCATGAGAGATGATTGAAAACAAACGAGTTTCGATTCTTCAGAAACTGACTTTCTAGAACTGGTATACATGAAATTGACCTCTCTGTATCTGCTTTGTCCGTTGTTGCGTGTGAAGTTGTCGAAAATGAATTTAACAGCTCATTATAATGCACTTGCTTTTCACAACACAAAAAATCCAACACTCGAGAATGATGACCTTCTCTTATGCTTTTTCAGCTCTCCTTCTTGTCCCACTGTTTGTGCTGTTTTCCTCGTCCACACATGCTCAAATCGTTCCTTCCATACAATTCAACCAAGCAATAGACTCTGCAATGGCAGAACTGCAAAGTGAATCGTCCTTTACTTCCTTTGTTCAACAGGCTTTGCCCTATTACTCGGTGCCCTATTGTGGTACGAAACCCAATTATCCTACTTTTTCTCCAATACCTTCAAATGTCAAGTCTCTCATTTGTTGTGGACCCTATAAACCAACGGAGGACAATTGGAGTAGTGTCTATCGAAAAGTTTCCAATGGGCTTGCTGACAAGTTGAACAGCAAGTTTGGACTCCAATTGAGTGCTGTTTACAAACCCATCAACACCACTGAGTTTGGATATTTTGAAAGTTTAAGGAGAGCAGTGAATACAGGTGCATGTGATGTTGTAGTTTCCGATACAACACACACCAAAGAAAGGGCTGCTGTGGTAAATTTTGCCACATGTGCCTATGGTTCTTCTTCATCAGGCTTTTTAAGAACATCTTTAGACTCTAATGGAACCTATATTGATGAATTATCAAAATTGAATTCTCCTAATTATATTGTGGCTTTCTACGCAAGTACTGTTTATGAAATTGCTGCAAATACTTCCCTTCCACTTGCTCAGAAAATTCGAGTGACATCTCTCGATACTGATCCTTATAATCTTGTTCTTCAAAATAAGATTCATGCTTTGATTTCCGATGCTGCTGATTTGAATGCATGGAAGGCTGCCAATAGCGATAAATGTAGCAATTGTTACGTGAAAGCCTTTGGTGAGTTAGCTCCCTTTGGAATTTTTACAGCACAAACCACGAGAAGCTCGAGTATTGGTTTTATTTTGCATAGAATCGGAATGAGTCAATTGATGATGATCGCAGTGCTCAGCATGACGGTCTTAATTTCTGTATTTCATATTATTTAGTTCATCTTTTAATGAATTAATACAAGCAACAACATCTGGCTGCAAGGCTAAATAAAAAAGCATTTGTATGTACAAAAACGATTTTTTCTCAACAAAACAATGATTGCGAGGCTCTCTGTTGCATCAACCCAGCAGAAGGACTCCCCAAAATCTCCCTTCGACTAATTTTGCAACAGGTGTGGACGCAGCTTCTCACTCGTTTCATGCTCCACATACTGTATACGTTTATGTTGTAGAGCACCATAATGTTTTAGGCACTCCAAAACAAAGTTCCAACTTGTCATTCATGTCACCTCATAGAACAGGTATTGCTTCTCCACCTCTGCACCATCAACCAACAACACTTCTGACCTTGTTCCGAGAGTGAATGACGAGAACGTGGATCCTTCAAGAGATCGACATGTCATTGATAAGCAAGCTAGTGTTCTAGGTCTTCCACAGAGAGTCTCAACTGGCTACAAAGAAAACTCCCCAGGCCAAAGTAAATCTCGTCCCTCAATAATTCAAAAACAAAACAAAACTTCTTCACTAGCTCCCAACACTCCAGTAAATCCAAGACGTCGCCAGTTGACCTCAATCTAGTAGAGGATTAACAAATAATTATAATAATAATCATTAATGTTTTGGGTACTCCAACACCTCCTCCCAAATTAATGGCATTGTTCAATAAATCAATTCAAAATTTCATCATCATGATGGTTATTCTCCTAAAGTCATACTATAAATCAAGTAAAATTAATTTTACGCTGTTGCTGTTAGCACCGAGATCATTAATATCATCATCATTACAGTCATAACTGACAGGTTCGTTCATCAGGTCTTATTTTTTTTGTAAACGTGTGGGATCATAGCTTTCTCAAGAGATGAACGAAATATGCTTAAATAGTTCACAGCAACAGGAACGAAAAGATATCTGTTGATCATGTAGTTGATGAAACTGCTTGAAATAACACTCGCTAAAAGAAGATACAAAATCACAGAACAAAAATTGACCAACAAGTAGCCAAAACAGAGCTTCACTATTAAAGGAACTCTCTGGTGTGCCACATTCACTAAACGCACAAATCACACTAATTATGACATGTGAATATTATTTAAATATGATGACTTAACATTCGAGCAAACCTTTCAGTACCAAGCCTTAAGTATTTTTGCCAAACCTTCTAAACGTAGGGCTTCCTAATCAACTAGGAAGTTAGAATCATCTAGCATAACAAAGAAGTATTCAATTCCAATCATTTTCTTTGCAGGTTTGTTTTGAATCACTTTTACAAATCCGCCTGGATGAAATGTCATTTGACATCATAAAAAATATTTTTTTGGCGCTTTTATTTACGGTTTTATTTACGGTTTTAAGGAAACCTTAAAAAAATGGCAACTGGTTCCACACAAACTGTTTCAACCAAAACTCCTTTCGGAGAGCTCATTCAGAAAACCCTTCAAGAGCGCGAGAGGAATATAGTATGCTTAGCCTTAGAAGAAAAGGTGTCCTTGATGGATATCATGGACAATGAGAAAACCAAAGGAAAAAGATTGTTAATGGAAGTGGACTCAATACAAGAGTTGGAAAAAAGAAAACTTCTAAAACGCGGTTTAGATCCTTCACCTGAGGTGGTAGATATTAAGACCACGGCTATGGAAATGAGCATTGTCTCGGAACTCCCCTTTGTTAAAGATCCTTTTCTTGGGGCCCTTGAAGGACAAGCTAATGAATGCTACACGTCCTCTGTGGATATGTTAAAGAATAAGTTTGAGCAACTTGAAAAACAATGTAACGAAACAGCCAAACAACACAAGGAAGAGATGAACAGAGTGGAACAGGAATTAGAAAATGTTAAAGCACAACACAAGGAAGAGATGAACATGCTAGTGCACAAAGTGAATGAAAGATCTATGCATCAGCAAGAAATCGAGAAAATTAAGAAACGAATATCATCTCTTGAAGGATGGTTTGGCTGCTGTTTTTTGAGGGGAGAGGAAGTTAAAGTTTTCGAAGAACATGGGGATGTAATTTCAGCATTGCTAAATAACGACGATGACAAAGCTCATATGCTTGTTTCAACAAAAGAGGCAGCGATAAAACTGTCCCAAGTGTTCAATCTTGCGGTACCAGTGGACATGTGTGCGCATGCTTTTAAATCAAAGATTTTTGAATTACTTAAACAGCGATTGGAGCCACTTCGCAAGTTTTTATTCAAAGAAAAATTGTTTTGAAATAATAATAAATATATGGCTATTCTTCTACTTCAGCTTTATTTCACATCAGGTTTGACATTCCAAATGTAGGGAGAACCCTACAAGGGGAATATTCGATGCCGAGGCTAAAGCTTGCCTACCCTACACACACATGAGTGTGCGAGGGATGTGGTTCTTGTACACACCCATGGGTGTGGTCATTATTCACTCAACATTCTCAACATGGACACGTCGAGTGTTTCCATGTCGTCACTCTGTGACCGGTTCATCTCCATGGAATCGTGTCGTTGGTGTTTCTTTGGTGACTTCTTCTGTGGCTTCTTGTGTGACTCCTTCTGTGGCTCTTCCTCTTCGTACAATTGGTGTTGATTCATGAGGAAGATGTTCTTACTGCCATTCGATCACCCTCACCATTACGACGAACAGAAAAATGATGCCATAATTTATAATCGTGATAATAGTTTTGTTGAGATACTGTTTCTTCAATGCTGTGTGCTATTATTAGAGTTGATTGTCTGTGATAGTTTTGTAATTGTCCAAATTAGTGTAATTTAGAGCCACCCAAACTGCTCCCTCTGATTGTCCCTCAAAGAAGGATGTCATTCGAGGTTCTCTCTACACTGCAAGTTGTTGAAAAGAAAGCAAACGACACTGTGAAATATTATATCTTCGACACAGTTGATTTTAAAGGATATTATTTAGTAATGTTCAACGATCGATTTTTTCTCAACAAAAAAATGATTGCGAACGCCTTGGCTAATTTTGCCAATTACAAATTCTATGTCGGATTTGTGTTTTCGCTAGTGTAGGTGTTTTGGAAAGGAGGAATTGGAGTCATCAATTATTTATTTTAAATTTGGAACTGATGCTTTAAATTGTATTTTTAAATGTCGCTGAAATATTTGCTTTTATTATTCCGATTTTATAATCAGAGGAAGCGTGTTTTATTTTCTAGGATTGGCAATTTTAAAATATGCTCACATGAAAAATAGTGAGCAGGTGATGGAATATAGAACACATTATTTAAAGGATACAAGATGGTGGACATTATTTACTATGTTTATATTTGGGTATGTCTTCATCATTGAAAATAATCAACATTAATCGTTGCAATAGGTGGATTTGTGAAATGATTTCGTTTGCATTTGTCGAGTTGACATTGGTCGTTTCTGTGTTATCTTTCGGAGTATTCATTGGAGTCTTTTATACGGCTTGGTATATTGCAGAAAAGATAACAAGAAGAGATCAATTAGGAGTTGTAATTACCTCTATAGGAATTATTATTTCTATTATATTCTCTGACAAGGTGGTATGTAATTTGCATTTTAGGGAATTTATTGGATCAATTATCATTATGGAATTAGTACCAACCATTACATCCAATTACCATTTCCTTTATTTCTTCACAAATAATCGATTTTAACATTCCTATCCTCTTTGTTATTTTCCTAGTTGTCTTACCATTTATTTTCATTTTGTTGAGTATTTTCAGACCTTTCAAGAATGTTTTTTTCAGCGCTTCTATTTCATCATCGTACGTTTTTAACATCAAAGTTTATTGGATGACCTCAAATCAGTTTTGCTGCTTCTAATTTTATTCTTTTTAAATTATTTATTGAGCTTGTGAAAACATCTGCTGAAACAAATGAAAATCAATTCATGCACTGGGGAACTTATGTAATTTTGGGATTATCCATACTCTACACAATATTGCACACCCATTTCACTCAAGTAACTCTTGTATCCTATGAATTTAGTACGTACATTGTCACATTTTGTGAAATTTAACTTGCTTCTCAACCTTATTTTTGTAGCTGTCTCAAACGTGTTATATTATATAATCATGTCCTTCTTAACTGTTTGTGGTGGTGAACTAATTTTCAGAGAATGGTCTGACACCTCCGTGTTACAGCTTGTATTATTATTCTTGGGATGGTTTTTACAATTTATTGGAGTACTTTTACTACTTGGATCTCATACCAATGCTAATTCAATGTATCCACTGACTCAGCTCAATGATCCAAGAGGTGGTCACTTGGTAAGAGTCTCTGACGTGGATTTAGACTTTGACTCGGATTCAGACAATGAAAAATCACATACTTCCCATCACAATGAAGAGAGACAATTGAATTTAATGGAATCAGACAAATCAGCAAGTTCCAAATTTGATCTTAACAGACAAGAACACATCCAAGACTCGTCCATATAATTAACATGTAAATATTTATGCGTAACATCTTTGCGAAATTAAGAGTGACACACAAGGGGCGAGACACAACCAACAAACTTTCTTGCTGGCTAGATATAAAATACTGTGTGTCACTTTAATTTTGTAAAGACACGTTATTGGTTGATTATTGTTTGAATAATCCCAAAAAATGTCCCAACAACATGCAGTGGTCATTGATCTCGATTTTACACCCAATCTCATCACACCGTTTCATTCGTTGCTTGTAAATAAATTGAGAGCACCTCTCCGAGTCGGATTTTCAAACAAATTCGAGCATTGTGGATATATTCCTGCAGCTAATAGACATCGTCCTGGTTGTCCCGACGTGAAAATTTCATACCATTCAAATTGTATTATTGTTTTAGAATATTATTCCAATCGCATTCAATTTTATGATTTAAATTCAAAACGATTATTGACTTTTATTAAAGCCAAACAACCACGATGTTTATGTGTTGAAGAGAATTACGACAAACAGAAAAATGATGCCATTATTTATAATCGTGATTGTCATACCAAAGTGAGTATCCTATTGAATCTTTCTGAATGTGTTAATTTTCATAAACCATAGTTGTACAAGTATGATATAAAAGAATTGATTAAACAAGGACTAAACTCTAGTGACGACTGCAATCCTCTATGGGTTCAAGATTTATCAACTTCTTCCATGAATGGAATTGCAGTGAGCCGAACATCTCATGGCCCATGCTGCGAAAAATTTATTTATTGTTGTGCTAGTAGTAGTGGCTGTGTGATCATACTAAATGCAAATAATGGTCAACAAGTAGGACAAATATCCACCATTCCAATTCCATATGGCATTGATGTCACAGAGAAGGGAGATTTAATTATTTCAAGTTTGGGTGGACAAATTCAATTATTTACTGAACCTTTATTTCAACCACATTCTTTTCGTAATTCTAAAATCATCCTTTCAGAAGGTATTTTACATTCTCCAAGAGGAATATGTTATGATCCAGTTGCAAAGCACATCATTATATGTGATACTTTGAATTATTTAGTGGTAGTGATGGATTTAGAAGGAAAAATATTGAAATCATTTGCTGATCGTACGACATTGAGCTATCCCTATGGAGTTTGTGTCAATTCATTGAATGGAAAAGTTTACGTTTCAAATTGGTCATTAGAAGGAGTTCAAATATTCAAATAGTAGATGATGAGAATTTTACAATGATCAATATTCGACCAATGCCCCTCAACCAGTAAACACAATTTCAATGTGAGTACATCATTCTCCTCATACAACTCGTAACTTTGAAGAAGCACAACACTTCATAGATTCACTAGTTTACATGCTTAAGAAACTACGAGGTTTTAAATAGAATATGAATAGATGTACTTGCTGACATTACATGGTGAAGCTAAAATGCTTTTGAACAAGACGATGAAGAAATTTATTCAACATCCTCATCTTCTTTTGGTGACCCATTATACTCTGTAAGGTTGAGAATTTCTGTTCCTACCTTTTCAGTAAAGTATCGATCATGAGTGGCTGCAATGATAATTCCAGGAAAATTCATTAATGCTTCTTCGATTACTTCCAAACTTGGGAAATCAATGTGGTTTGTAGGTTCATCTAAGAGAAGAATGGGGCACTTTCTCATCACAATTTGACACAGTTGAACCTTTCTTCGACATCCAATACTCAATGTGCTCATTGGACTATTCAAATCTTGCCATGAGTACACACCATAGTTACACAAATTGGTTATAGCTTGTTGCTTTTGGGCATTGATCAAGGGATCTTCCATCAGCAACTCTACTGCAGTTTTATCCAAAGGTAAACCTTCTTGCTCTTGATCCAGATAACCAATCCTAGTAGAGTTGCTGATTTGCATTGTACCCTCATCTGGTGTTATCATGTCCATAATGATTTTGAATAGAGTGGTTTTACCGGAACCATTTGGACCTTGCACAATTAGTCGATCGCCACTCACTAAGGTGAAGGACAAGTCACGGAACAACAATTTCTGCTCAAAAGATTTGGCAAGGTTAGACACTTCAATATAGAGATGGGATGAAACAAAGTCATCATTAAATTCAAATGAAATTTTGTTTCTTTCTGGAACAATTTCAACCATATTCTCAGTAATGTGTTCTTGTTTCCTTGTGAATCGATTGAAAGCTTTGGAAGTTCCTTTTTGCACTCGTTGTTCTTGATTGTTGTGGCTCAATTTGTCTCGATCCCAACTTTCTCTAATTTTCTTTTCTTTCATCTTGGATTTGAGTTGAGTGGCCTTTTGTTTGAGTATTTTCAATTCCCGATCTTGATGCTCTCGTTCTTGGATCGATCGTTGGCGTTTCTTTTCCTCCTGTTTCAGATAATGATCATACCCTCCCTTAAAATGTACAAACTTTTTGGTGTGGGGAGAAATCTCGGAAATTCGATTCGACACGGCATTAATAAGACTTCGGTCATGAGTGACCATGACCACAGCTCCGCAATATTCTTTTAAAAAGCTTTGCAACCACTCAATACCCGTTCGATCCAAATGATTCGTTGGCTCATCCAATAGTAAAATATCAGTTTCAATAATACTCAATGCGCACAACATGGTTTTTGTCTTTTCTCCTCCACTCAACTGACTGAATGGTTCCTCCAATAAATTGTTGGACAAACCCATCAAATGTGCTTGTCTAAATATCTCATACCCTCCAAGAGAATTCAATTCCTTATACCACTCCGGAGAGAGCATTTCACAATTTGTTTGTGCAAGGAATTGATTGATCCGAGAATCATTCAAAAATCGAAGAATGGTAATAATTGCAGGTTCCTCACTCATGATTTCTTCAAAATGTTGTGGCAAATAACCAATTCTTCCCTCTATTATTACAGATCCCGAATAGGAATAATCAGCAGTGCCACTCAACAACCGTAAAAACGTTGTCTTTCCACTTCCATTCTCACCCACAAGTGTTACCTTATCTCCGACTGAGAGCGAGAAATCTAAATCCTCAAAGATGCACTTTTTTTCGAAATGCAACGAGAGGTTACCGATTGAAATACCAATACTTGGTGGTTTCATGTTTTGGTTAGTCTTGTTAGAAGTTTTAGTTTTTTTTGATTCTGACAATGATCAGAGTTGTTGGGTACTGTTTGGAAATTGAAGAAAATGCTGTGTGCTATTATTAGAGTTGATTATCTGTGATAATTAGTTTGTAATTGTCCAAATTAGTGTAATTTAGAGCCACCCAACAAGTATGGACCTGTGTGATGACAGAGAGTAATAGACTATCTTTGACCCCATTTGTATTGCGCTTTACTTCATTATTCAAGTAATTCAAACATTGCCAACATCCGTACAGCCATAAGATGTTCTGAGGCGTAAGTTACAGAAAGGATTAGAGTTCTCCAGCAACAAGCATTGTTCTCTTTTCTTCTTTATACCACCAAACTCTTCTATTAAAAAAAGGGACTTCAGCTTGTTAATGTCGTCTGCTCAAATAGCCCAAATTGAACATGAAGATACCAATGGTTTTTCATGTTTCAGTTACCATGACCACCTTTTATGATCCATTGAATGCAATAATAGAATGATGCTTGAAATATCTTCAGATATAAGAGCGATAAAGTTGACTCGTGAAACTTGCAGGCACCAATCAAATTAACGCCCATTTTGAACGAACGGGCCTCTAATTAATTCTAAAACGGGTGGTTCGTCCCATCCGAGACACCAATCAACAACTTGAAAAAAAAGAAAACCTTGACATTCCATGATTCCCATGACGTTGGCCAATTGCAACCATCATGATGAAGAGACATTGGCTGGAAATAACACGAGTCAACATGCAAAATTACGTACGACCCATCTCAAGTTGTTGAACACCTACCAAAATTCATCCTCTTCAGCAACTGGTAAAACACAACAAGAAAACACTTCTTCCAACAGTCCCTTGTCTCCATTACTTTCCACTGGGGTCAATGCAGAAAAAGCATTGAAAATATCGACAAAAAGAACCATGCCATCCACGTCCACATCATCCATTGTTATGTTTTCCTATGAATGGGTCATGTCCGATCCAACTGCACTTGCATTGTTTGAGAATTATTTGAGAGAACATCAAAATATCGAGTCGTTGCAATGTGTGTTGCAATTAAGGACTTTACAAAGTGACATTCAGAAATTGCTAAAAAGAATTCGAAGAGGTCAAGTGAAATTGCATGATTTTGTGGATGATTCTACCTCCTATTCGTTTCTTAACTTTCATGGTACTAAGGAACAACAACACGCAAGTCCTGATTCTAAAAAGAAACATTCCAACATCAAATTGCTTTTTCAAAGCACGACTTCTGATGAAGAATCAACTTTTACAGGGTCACGTGATTCATTCAATGGAGTTTCTCGAAAACCATGCATTGGAATGTTGAAGATTATATTGACACAAGCACAGGACCTCTCACTAACTTTTTTAAGTGTCAATTCACCCAAAGAATTGAACTTGCCACAACAAGAACGATACAAAATTTGCAAAGCCGTTACGAGTTTTTGGAGACGATTCGCCAAACGATGTGGACTCGATGAGAATGCTCTTAATGTGTTGAACTCAGGTTTTCCAATACCACACTCTCCTCCTTTACATGGAAAAGGAGTTTCACCTCGACCCCTATCTACATGCTCCACGAACAGTTCAACGAGTGAAGAAAGTATGAGCTTTGCAGGCCAAATGGAAGAGCCCATAGAGGAGTTTCCAAACCATTTACAATCTTTTGAAGAGGAATTACAAACCCTCGAGTCCTTTCTTCATGTTCAAATCAAAAGTGAAAGTTTTAGAGATTTTTCTCAGTCCGAACAATTATTTACAGTGGTTCAACAAATCAAACCCACAAAGGAGCAATTGAAAGAATTGAAGAGAAATTATCGGCAAAGCATTTCAGCAAGTCGAATTCAAGAATATATCGAAGATTTAGTCGTGAAAGAAGATGGGAAGCCATGCACTCTACGAGAGGTTAACAAATTGCTGAGCTGGACTGTTGAAGATGTTGTGCACTGGTTGCAACAATCATGTCTCAATGAATTAGAACCATTAATAAGAAGAAAGAACATAGATGGAGAAAAGCTTGTTCGACTCGAAGATGATTTGTCCCTGATCAATATTCAAGATTTGGAATTAAGAAAACGCTTTGAATATGAAGTGGATGAGCTATTGGTGAGTCATGGATTTGATCCATTGCCTGAAACGGATTATCTTGAAATTGTATCTAGAAGAAAAAGTGTTGAGTGTGAACATGTCCAAAAGAATTATATAGATCTTTCCACGGACACATTCCTCATCAAATGTGTCTTGAAGAACACGGACAAATGCAAAGAGTTACAATTTCATTACAACCAATTAGTCAACTACTTTTCAATGATTAGAGCTATCAAGGAATCGTTTCAAATAAGTGGTGAGCAACATGTTGACATTTCATTTGAGAGTGCTGAGAACAGCGTCAATCTTTCGCCGAGTAACATCTTGAACGTATTCAAAAAGGATTTACTGGCTTCAGTTAGAGATCTTGTTTCTCATCAAAGTTCTATATCGAATGACGTAAATCAGTTTCAGCCATCTCCAAGAAATCTACGTGAAAAAAAGATTGTCATAAATGTTCCTTGATAGAGTTTATAGCAAGGTACAACAACCTGTCTTCTTTTCTAAGCTCACCACTTCATGATAGTGATCATCTTCCTTTGGGTTTTTGAAGTGATCTGTTTCATAATCTTCAATTTCTCCATAAAAACTTTTTGACTTTCTGTTGTTGGATTTAACGTTGTCCGAAAGAATTACGCTTCCTCTATTTTGAGGCCTGACATGAATATCTTGTTTGAAAACAATTTGAATAGGTACATTAATGTCTACCAAATTGTCAAGAGAAAATCGTAATATGAATTCTGTTCTAATTAATGTTCCATTCGTTGTTTGAGGATATAAAAAATAATTTGGCAGGGTAGGGCTGAGTACAAATGTAATATTTCTCATGTCTTTACATCTAGCCAATACTCCAGTATAATTCTTTTTGCAGATTTCCATCATTATTCTGTCAGGTGTACCACCTATATTATTTGGAGTTTTCAAGTAGAGTACTTGGAATAATTTAACATCAATATTTGAGACGCTCATTTGTCCTTCGTTCACAATTTCTGAATAAAATCTACATGCCTCTTTCCTACAGAAAATATCTTTTTGACTTGATATTTTCCATAATAACCCACAGGATTGATTAATTCTACTTGCAAATAAATTTTTTGCTATTTTGTCTCCAACTTTTTCAAACACCTCAAATTGTTGATGAATAGTCACAAATTGTGACTCTTTTTCCCTATTAATTAGTAGCTCCACAACGCATGAAGCGAAGTATGAGATTCTGGCCTTAATCTGCTTTCCAAGATGAGTTGTCTCTTCAAAGAAAGATCCAGGTAAACCGTTAGGAAGCCGTTCCGAGAAGGAATAAACATAAGAACCTTTTGGAAGGTTGCCATCTCCTGCAATTGAAATTTCCTGCTGCAAAGCCTTGTTTTCCTCCGTTTTCCATACCAACTTTCTATTCTCTTCCACCTGATATTCCAATTTCTCTAAACCTTGTAGAAATAGCGTAATATCTTTAACACGAATTTTTGCTTTGCACGTTGGTTTAATCTCAACAAGGATATCTCCTTCAATATTATCGCTAAACCACTCACGGTTGAGCTTGATCTTGACATCGATCATCTCTTGTAATCGGTCTTCGGAATATTCACACATGTTTTGTCAATTTTAATATTACTATTATTTGAAAAATAAGAATTATGTAGAGGATGATGGTTGCAGAACGTTAGAGATTGTGTACAGAGAAGGCCTCTGATCTTCGCGTTTTTATATTTTTTGATGAAAGAAAGTGGACGGCTATTTGATTTTTGCTGAAGATTTTTAGACTCTTTGGCGGAAGCTTGAAATAGAGCCTTTTAATAACAAAAATTACGGATCCATCTTATTGATGATGAGGGTTTTCGTTTGATCACACAAGGAGGAGTGCTGCTGCATGTGTTTGCAACAAATTTATTCATAGATCCACTTGTTTGGAGTTGGAGTCCATTCGTTCAATTCACTGTCTTGGAACCATAAAGCAATTTCACGTTGGGCTGTTTCAACAGCATCACTTCCGTGAATAATGTTTCTACCAACATCAATAGCAAAATCGCCTCTGATAGTACCTGGAGCACTTTCCAATGGCTTAGTAGCACCAATCATCTTTCTGGCAGCAGCAACGACTCCCTTTCCTTCCCAAACCATAGCAGCAACTGGACCACTGGTCAAGAACTCAACCAAACCATTGAAGAATGGCTTGCCATCATGTTCAGCGTAGTGCTGTTATTGTGTGCGGAAGCAATGAATAATGGAAGGATAACAAATAATAATTACAACGAGAGAAGTCATCGTGTGAGCATGAATAATTAATGATTGTTCTCATGACAATCGTTATAACTTACCTTCTTGGCCAAATCAGCAGATGGAGTAATAAGCTTCAAAGCGACCAACTTGAATCCCTTTTGTTCAAATCTAGCAATGATGGTACCAACCAATCCACGTTGGACAGCATCAGGCTTCAAAGCAATGAAAGCTGTGGTCAATATTATTCAAACGATGAATTTCAAGACAGAACACAGCGAAATTCAATACTCACTTCTTTCGTTGGACATTTGTATTGATGAATGAGAAATATTTTTTTCGAGACGATCCTTTGTAATGACCGTCGCACGAAATTGAGTGGCTACCTTGCGTTGGAAACACCATTAATATTTCCTCCATTTCAAATCGATCACATACATAGAATTTTACAAACCAATTTTTCTTCAGAGCTTCATGGGAAGCTTGCTCTTATTGCCATTAACAAAGTCTTTGCTGTTCATTTCCGTCTTTTTCTCTATTTGTAAGATGTTGATTTTAAGCTTTCCTCCCTTGCATTGCAACCACAGAGAGTTTGTATTGTCAATAAATAAGGTTCCAATGTCGTGACTGGGCACAGCCTCATCCATAATTGGGTAGCTTATGTTTTTAAGAATTAATTTCGACTCATGACAACGATCATGGAATGGTACGTGTATCTTTTCGAGAGCTCTCCACTTGTTATATATTGCTAGAACATCTTCTTTCATGAAATCAAGTTCCCCCATGTCAAAATTAACTTTTCGTGCCCTTGTTGGCTTAATGGTATCTGTCATATCAGCTTGGTTCATTCGTTTCAACATGGAGAAATTAAAATTGCACTCTTCAATCATTTCAACTATCATTTCAGCTCCACTTTTTGAAAGTCTATCATGTAATTGAGTAAAGGTTTCTGTTGGTTCAATTGGAAATCGTTTTTGTTTTACAATATGGCCTACGTCAAATTCCTTGTCATCCAATTCAATAATTGTAATACCTGTCTCAGTATCTCCATTCAAAAGAGCATGATGTATTGGAGCTGGTCCCCGATATCTGGGCAATAAGCTGGGATGAATGTTGAATATATTAGAGTTTCTTCCATCTGGTGATTTGAATTGATTTAGTAGTCCTGATTGAAGAAAATAAGAGAAGCTGACCACAATTCCTAGATCGAATTTTGGAGTAAAATCATGGTTATTCTCTCCAAACAATAAAGGATCTTTGGGAATGTCTTGTAAATCCAATCTTTGAATTTTCTTTCGCTCTTCTGGAGTTTGATATTTCTCTATTGGATGAACAAACGGAACGTTATTCTCTTTACAAAACGTTTTTACCACACATTCAATATTTGTGATAGAATTTCTTCGGATTGCTTTACGATCAGGCGGGCATACCACATAAATATTTGCTAAATCATTTTTCACAAATTCCGAATGGACCAATTTGAGAGTATTTAATGAAAAATCGTCCGATCCAAAGAATAATATTCTTTTCTTATCATTGAGTGCATTTGAAATGCTGAATCCTCTGTGATTGTGGCTTAATGATGATTGAAAGAAGGATTGTTTCCCAAAAAAAATATTCTTTGCGAGCGATCGCTGGGATGACGAGAGACCATGTTGGAATACTTTCTTCATTTTTAATTTCGGGAGAAAGACCGAACATCATCTTGGTTTTTTGCCATCCTTATTAACTTCTAATTTTTGTTTGATTCTTCATGCTCAATTTTGTCTGTTCATCATCAACTGTTGGCAGAAAAACTAAAAATACCTTGTAACCGTCTGTCGTATTTAAAAAAGCTCAAACACAACATGCCACCTTCATCATTTGCACAACAAAAAAATGTCTTCAAACCCCATTGACAGTCTCTCTTCAATGTTAGGTGGAGACGTGATGAACAATCTTGGACCAGGCAGCGCCGGAGGAAATTCTCAAGGCTTTATTGGGTCCTTCTTGTTCTCTGCATCTTCTGTCTTGAACAATGACACATTGTTCTGGAGTGGAAATATGACTGACCAATATATCAAGAATCAAGTTCAATATTTAGTGGTGAATTATTTTCCTTCGTTTCTAGTCAACTCTGCCATTTTTCAATTCTTTATTTCCTCATTTTTCCTCTTCTTTTTAGGTAATCAAATTTTCTCTGCAGGTATTGCCTTGTTAATAGCTAGTTCTATTTGGAAAGTGATAGAGGACAAGCTTTATGGTATTTATTACTTTTTTAAAGACTTTTTCGTATGCTCTTTAGAAATTAAGGAGTTGGAAAATTATCGATTCAATACTATTTATTTGTGTCTCATTTCGTGGATGAGTGAAAATCCAAATTTTGAATCTGCTAAACATTTTACTGTTCATGCCAAATGTGATCTCACTGATTCCTACCGTAATAAGGAACAACAGGAAAATGATGTACAACTCGTACTTGCTCCTGGACCTGGAAGTCACACATTGAATTACAAGGGTTATCGAGTTACGATTCAAAGACAAGATCCAACCAATGACAATGATCCAGACAGTAACAACAAGAAGGGAGATGTTCAAAAATTAGTTCTCTCTGTAAATGCTTGGAACGGAAAGAAAATTCTTCATGATTTGGTTGAGGAAGCAGTGAAGGCCTATTTCCAAAGTGCAAAAGGAGTAACCTCCATTTACACCATGTCTGATAATTATTACAATGATTGGCAAAAGTTGTGTGATCGTCCCAATCGATCCTTCGACACTGTTTACATTGACCAAACTGTTAAAACCCATTTATTGAAGGATTTGGATCGATTCATGAACAATGAACAATTTTACAGAGAAAATGGTTTAAATTTCCAAAGAGGATATTTATTATATGGATATCCTGGAACTGGTAAAACTTCCTTAATTTTGGCCGTGGCTGCTTATTTGCAATGCTCAGTATTCACCTTGTCATTGAGTGATAAGAGTTTAGATGACACTAAACTCATGGCATTGATGACTCAAATTCCAAGAAGGGGTATTATTCTTTTAGAGGATATTGATGCTGCTTTTAATGAGAATAGAAAAGCTTCAGACGATGTTCAGAGAGTGACATTTTCAGGTTTATTGAATTCTCTCGATGGTGTGACTTCACATTCACAATTTCCAAGAATTATTTTCATGACAACCAATCATCTGAATCGATTGGATCAAGCTCTTATTCGACCAGGAAGAATTGATATGAAAATTGAATTTGGATACTCCTCAAGCGATCAAATTTATCAAATGGCCAATCGATTCTTTAAGAATGAAGAACTTGCTACCAAGATTGCTCAACTTTTACCACAACAAAAACTCACTACTGCTGAAGTTCAAACTTATTTGATGAGATTTATTTATGAACCTGAGGATTGTCTTTTACATGTTGAGGAATATCTTGAGGAAGTTGAAGATTTGAGAAAAAAGTTGGCAAAGAAGGAAGAAGAAGAAAAGGAAGAAGAAGAAAAGAACGAAAAGGAAGTAAACGATAAAGAAGACAGTAAGGAAAAGAACACAGACGAGGCTCTTGTCATTTCTACTGAGAACAAAGAAACCAATGGATAGACTCCTTGGTCTCAAACAATTGAAATTGTAATTTCATAAATTTACTAAATTATTCTTAAAAAATGTCTATTGGGTCATCGTCCATACTAATTGTTGTCACGAGTCTTGTCATTTCAACTCTTCTCATCATTTCACAACCCTCCGATGACTCTATCTTTCAAATTTATCCACGCATTGGCAATGTGACACCTTTTCATACTCATCGTGTACACATGCTTTACGTTTCAGGATTAGCCGATTATGACCATGTTCGAAAATTATTGATCGATGAAGGATGCAGCAAAGCACAAGATATTTCTAAATGTGAATCCGAGTTAGAATTTGAACCTGTGAAAATGAATTCTCCATTATTGAGAAGTCCTTCTGATCATCATGATGGAAAAGTTTATACTCCTCTCGTGATTGGAAATGTATTTTATGAGGAATCATCAGCCGACTCGTATGCCGAGCTAATTCCTGGTGTTATTTTACAAAAAAGAGGAAGTAATGAAAGTGTACAATGTACAGATGAATTATGTGTGTTTAAAGAAATGGTAAGCTTAAATAGTCTTGATTTGGAAATGCTGTTGATCAAATGTTTAAATGTCAATTCAAACTGAACCAATGTGTGTATGATTAAAAAATTAATTTGCCCTGTATCATCAAACTCTAACTCGGATTCACATTCCAATTGGATCTTTTAATAGTTTTTCAATAGAAATTTAATTGCCAAAGTGTTAAAAACCTATGTCACTGGTGCTAACACTCATCACATTGGAAGAAAATATTTATGTGTCGATAAATATTTGAGAAAAATGTTTTACAAGAGAGAAAACATCAATTCTGTAGAGCATGTAGAGTTGAGTATTCCAATTTCAAACTCTGCTTCACAACTTGACTATCAATTGAATTTGAATTTAAAATACGATATTTTAAGTTTATTAACAAGCGCTACTCATATGGTTCAATCATTTGGAATCAAAAACGTTCTAAAGCTTGGAATTCAAACAGCATTATTGGGTCTTCCAATTCAATTACCAATTATGGGTGTGAAAGGAATTTCTGAATGGAGAGAATTCGATACTCGAGATCCAATTCTTATTCAGAATCTTGTGCTCACCTCTCCCTTATTCCCAATTGTGAAATGGAAAGAGTTACAAGCGAACTCTGATAATCGTTTGGTCTTTTTAGAAAAGGGTGGCGATGTTTCAAATTATTATTTACCTTTCAAATTTCAACCTCTTGCAGCTTTGGATTTGAAGAATGCCAAATTCGTCATGACACCACCATTCAATGTTGGAACAGGCAATGATAAGGTTGAAACTACAGAGAACTGAGAGAATCTGTTGTTACAAGCAATGAGGCCATCTCCGATAAGTTCACTGAACTCTCGCCCAACATCAAAACAGCGTTATTATCGCATTAAAAAAATAATCAACACCTTGTGTCAGTTGTCAAACATGGGATCAATCGTTTCATCACTGACCTTTCAACCACCCAAACCACCAACTTATAATGCTGAAAAACCCTATCCGGTCACATTTGTCGAAGGTAAATTAATCATGATGAATTTTTATGAAATGATGATTTTCCTTTTATTTCCTTTTTTAAACTCTCTCGGTGATGAATTTAATTGATGAAATAGGAGTGAAAACCGGGAAAAAAGTAGCACTGTATTGTTTAAAAGCGAAAACAGAAAATGTAAAAGCGACGATTCTATATAGTCATGGTATGTTTCAACACTTGCAAAATTTAATATTAATATTATATAACTATTCAAATTCATATTGATGAATCATGATGGTACCAACATCAACACATTCAGGCAATGGAATGGATATGGGAATGAGCTATGACTTTCTGAGCGTTCTAAGAGACAAACTCAATGTGAATGTGGTTCATTATGAGGTTTGTGTTTTCATGCTTTCAGATTCTTTTAATTTGAACCATATCTCTCTACATATTTTGCATTCATATAAATGGATGACTACTTATTTGATGATCTATTGCATTTGATACTTTCACATTTTGATTATAATAATTTTTTACAAATACATTTTTGTGAAACAATTTACAAGTATTTCGGCTATGGCGTTTTACAAGACGTTGAAGAACCATCTGAGCAAGGTGTTTATGAGTGTGCTCTCACTGCCTATAACTATGTAGTCACTACTATGAACATTCCTCCAGAAAGTATAATTATTTATGGAACATCAATGGGAACTGCTGCTTCCATTTATTTAGCTGCACATCATCGCAGGGTTGCTGGTGTGGTTCTAGAGAGTCCTTTCGAGAGTATTGTAAGAACTGTGACAAATGTATTTGCAGGTCGATTAATTGACATGTTCCCCAATTATATGAGAATTGGAGCTATTGAGGCACCAGTGTTTGTGATTCATGGAGAGAATGATGAGGTATGTTTACATGTTGAAAATGTCGGATGATCTCTGATTGTTTCTTTCCCTTATATATGAAATGTTTCAAAATTTAACAAAATGTATGACGGCTCATTTTCCTAAAATGTGCATGATTTATTATGACAACGTTGAATTTGTCAATATGACTTTATGATGACTGTTGAATTTTTAACAGTTGGTTCCGTAGGTATTATATCTGACAATGTCAGTTGTTTTACCTTATTTATTTTTTTATGGATTGTTACCTCATTTCAATGTTACTATTGATTGTGAACAAACAGAGTTGATCATGGAATTTATATTACAAAGCATGTGAAAAATCCCTATCCAGCTCTTTGGATTAAGAATGCTGGTCACAACGAGTATGTAATAATTTAAAAACAAATTATTCATGTTTGAATTCACAAAATAATTGGTATTTATTTTATCATTTGTGGCATTAGCATGAGAGAAATTCTTGGATTACGAGAATTAACGAATCACCTCAAGAGTAAGTATATGACGGGAAGAAAATTTTCAAATCTCAAACTCTTTTTCAGAATTTATGGTGGAATGTAGTGTCATCAAAGAATAAATCATCGTGACCGATGAATCCTCGTAATAATGTACTCAAATCAAAATTATTCAAAATTGTTGCATAGCGTTAGGTAATTGCTACTATTTACATAGTTCTCGAGAAATGTATAATTTAAGAATCAAAGTAATGTCACACAATTAATATCACTTAATATCATGTTCGATTCAGACTCAATTTCTTCAAAAGATTCCCATAACAACCTGTGAAGAGCATTTTTGAACATTCGTTCCAAGTCCTTTTTCTTCTTTGCCACATTTTCATGAAACATGAATTGAACTTTTTCAAGATTGTATCTTTGAACGGTCTTGCAATGGAGAAGACTTTCATTTTCATCATAACCCATGAGAGTGGAAACCATGAGACTACACAATTGTTGTGAATATCCATTCAGAGAAATGTAATTGAAAAATTGAACAATATCATTCATGCTGGATGGATACAACTCCCTATGGTCGATCCAATGATGGAACACTTTCTTTCCTTCAGCATAATCGAAATGGATACGATGTCTCATCGATCTCATCAATTGGAATACTTTGTAAAAGTATAATTTCAATGCAAGATTGGTAAGTGGTTGCTTTGAGGAGGATAGAATGCTTCCAATTTCAATAGTGAGTGTTGCTTTAGAAGATAGCATTCCACTTTTCACATACTTGAAAATCCATTCAATAATGAGTTTGAGTTGTTTGAGCTCAATTTCTTGTACTTTGATGTAAATGGCAAAATTCTTGACCAAATAACGGAATTGAACGAAACCATTCAGGAAATATTTAAAGTAGTGAAGATCAAATTTTGGATTGAAATCGAATTGTGAACTCACATATCGTGGCATACAGGCAGCAATTTTTTCACTTTTGGACCAATGAATATAAACCTTACGTAGAGTGGGATGATTGAATAGCACAAAGAGTTGATAATGGTATTGATCTTCTTTAAAGTAATCAATCATGGGATTAGAATTACTTTGATTCCCATAATAGATTTGAGAATCTCTAAAGCATGGCCAGTAAGTGCTGAAATCAATGAACTTGATATGGTTGTTTTGTCTCAGAGAATGCCAAAAATCAAGATCGTTGGTGAGATTGAATGGCTCTAGAAATCGCAAGGTTAAGCCGTCAATTTGTGTATTCGATTGCTTAATATAGGGCTTAATGGAATCGAATGTAATCTTGTCACACCCCTTTTCTGAGCGAACATTCATGAGAATATTAGGAATTACTTTCTCAATAACATCAATATAGTGTTGGGAATTATCCTTTTGAATTTGCTCAAAACCTCGATAATTACCAAAAGTGGATATCATATATTTAACGATAAAGGAAAAATTGGTATGTGAATTCTGTGCCACGCACAACACTGGAATGTTCCCAAAAATCAATAACTCACACATTAACTGACTCAAATACTGCACAGATGCATGATATTGTCGAACGGTTGATTTCACATCCTCGCAATAGTCTTGGAAATATTCATTGGGTAAACACAAGACCACAAAACTAGGATGAAGATTCACATAATTTTGAAAGAGAGGAGAGCAATTAGAGGGAATTCTTTCATGTGATGGTAGTTGGTTCATTAATCCAGTCCTCTCAAGAAGAGAATTCTCATCGTCCTCAATTCCACCAACATTCACTAATTTGAGTTTGAATTTCATGTGATTGTAAACTACACAATTCTGCAACACATCATTTCCTAAAGTGGCCAATTGGTGTTGTTTGTTACCTTTGGAAATCTTTTGCATCATGGCTGAGGACGTTCTTGTGAGGATATTCTTCTTGTAATGAGAAAAGAACTTGGATTTCAATTCTTCGCAACCCACAAAAAGAATGGTTTCTTGGGAAGAAGAGTTAGAGGATGGTGAAGAATTTGAGGACATGGATGAATGGCTCGCAAATAACTTTAATTTTCTACTGCCGCTATTGCTCTGACCATTATGATTATTACTACTACGAGGTGAGGTTGGAGAGGTGGCTTCATTCGACTCTGAAGACGATTCAGTGAAGGAGGATGAATAAGAGGACGATCCATTCGAGGAGTTAGATCCTTTACGTGTTCGTTGCTGTTGATGTTGTTGTTGTGGTTGAGAAGGTTGATGATCGTTCACGCGTTTGGCATAATGATGAGGCTTATGCACCACCACTCCTAACGACGATGAAGAATGTTTCAAGTTGTACACTTGAGAAGAGTGGTTCTTGGAGAGAGATTCACCCATCTGAGAAGGTTATTGTTTGAATTTTGTTTGTTGTTCGGATCCATTTGAAAACACTGCTCTCTTTTTCATGCAATCGAGAAGAACTCAAGGTCAACTCTCAAACAGTCCTTTTATGGTAATAATATCATTCATTATCATATCCAATTTCAATGAGGTCGCTATATATGAACTAGAGAAGAATTAGGATACTTCCTATTGAATTGTATCATATCATGCCCTTTCACTCATGTCAGACCGATGACAATTGAAAACTTGTCATGATCGCAAATTTAGGGTACATTTAAGGGAGAATTGTTTCAAGATTTTTGAAATGTACTACAAGTAGCATGCTATGACCAAGGTAGTAGTATGAAGTTGGATACCAAATGAAAACAAAGTTCTTACAGACGAATAGCCAATACTCTCTACCCTGTTCAGGTTACTTTTTGGTTCTGGTCGTAGCATGTGTTGAGAAAATGGCATGTAAAACGTGTTGAAATTGAAATGATCACAATTCCTTGTCTTGTGTGGGTAGAAAGGTCATTCTGTTTATTCATTGATAACATCAAACCTCATGAGTTTGAAACTCGTTCTGTTCAATCAAAATTTGACTTTTTTTGAATTAAAAAATGTTGAAACAACTCTCCAAAGCCGCTCAATCATCACAGTTGCTGTTCCGAAACAAGAGTTGGGCTCTCGTAACGATGAAAGCTAACAGAGCCTGCTGTTGCAATTTCTCAACAAGTCTGATGAATTCATCTTCCAAAGATATACAAGGCAACAATGTTCCTTCTCCTGATGACGAGAGAGCTTTTTCTAAAGAATACGAGGAAATATTACGGAAAGCATTGTTTGAATATTTAAAAGGTGAATCGGAATTTGATTTGAATGAGGATGATTTGGGCAGATTTACAAAGGAATGGAGTGGAAATATGTTTAAAGATGAATATGAACGACAACTGTATGAAGAACAAGCGAAAGAGGCGGAAAGGAGAGGAGTTCCATTTGGAAAGGGTGGGTTTTAAAACTAACCATGAGCATGTGGTTTGTTTTTAACTATAGTACATCATCATTAAACATGAAACTGCTTAATTTAATAATATTATTGATTTATTATTATTATCTTTCAATATTTAAAACAATTCGACCAACAACTATTCAACGACTGAATAACGCCCAAATCTTGATTCTATTCATACCATTGCAGACAGCCAAACCAATGAGAACACCTCAACAAAAGCATCTAATACAACAATTCCGATAGTAACACCTAATGTTTCAGCACCGTCAGCATCTGAAATACCAACACTTCAACAAAACAGGAACAAGGATACCACTCATGAAACCCAAAAGCAAAATAAGGAATACTATTCGATCACGGTTTCACCAGAGCACGACAACATGCGCCTAGATAGATTTCTCTCGAAAACATTGGCGATTAACTTTGGTCTTCTTCAAAAAGTGATTCGAAAAAAACACCTGTTGAAGAACGACTCGATTGTTAAAGAGCACAATGAACGAGTTTTTTCTGGCGACAAATTGAGAATAGCAAAGGAATATGTAAGCTCTGAGAAGAAGGAAGAAATTGAGATCAACAGAACGAAAAACGTTTCACAGCCATCTAAGGTGGAAAAATTTAATAAGACAACCCGTAACGAAACTGTGCCCATGATGGAAAAAGATGAAGAGATGGATAGTATATCTTCCCTTTTACTAGGAGAACCTATCTACAAAAAACAAGGTCGAAAATTGAAATTACAGTTGACCGAAGAGCAAGTTGAAGAAATCCGAAGTTGGGTATTATTTAAAAACGATGAAATTATAGCCATTAACAAACCATATGGAATTTGTGTTCAAGGAGGAACCGATCAAAACTTCCACATTGACGCTATTTTAGACGCACTGACAATGGATGGATTTGTTACTAGACCTAAACTCGTCCATAGGCTGGACCGAGACACCACAGGAGTTCTAATTGTTGCCAGGAATAGACCTGGTGCCATAAGGATGCAAGAATGGTTTAATGATACTCAAATTCCACTTAAGAAATGTTATTGGGCAATTACGACAGGAGCTCCAACACCAACAGCAGGAAGGTAAGTCTAAGACCATGATTTTAACTTGTTTTCTATTCTCTCAAATTGCATTGTTCATTAGAATCAAAATGGCCCTTGACATTCAAAAGGATGAAACAGGATTTGAAAAAGTAATGCCTGTCGATGCTAAGGAGGTTGGAGCAGGCAGAATGTCCATAACTGAATACAAAACGATAGATCACATGACTGACAAAATGGCTTGGCTAGCTCTGTATCCTGTTACGGGTAGAAAACATCAACTCAGAGTACATTGTGCAACAGGAATTGGTTGTCCAATTCTTGGAGACTTTAAATATGGCCAAGGTGTGCCAGAATCGCTCACTCACGTCCTTCCTGAAGTTTGTATGAAACGTCTTCATTTACATCACAGAGCAATGATCCTTCCTTATTTGGATTCAAAGTAAGTAATTGTTGGAGGTTTATCATTTCAGAGCTCACAATGTGAAAATACAGAGGAGCAAACATTATTGTAACAGCCCCTCTTCCAGAACATTTCCAAGGTCTATTTTCGTTCCTAATGCTCAATGAGAAAAAGGGCAACAAGTTGTTGTTCAAATGAGATTGCTTCTTTTGAGCATAGTAAAATCTTTAGAATTTTCTTGATTATCGTCATTATACACCTTCAAATCTAATCGTGTGTGCCCGTGTTGGTAAAAATTACAATATCGCTCAACCTTTGGTCTGGAGGTTTTATGAAATGTCGTTTCAGTAAATAATTTGAATAAGTAAACATCTCAAGATATCGAGCCACATCATAGTGGTGGTGTTCCAGTGCAACCAGTTTGGAATCCGTATGACGATTCTAAATTCACAAGTATTTCATATCGTATGAGCGTTGTGAACAACTTACATTCTTTGGAGATGAAATTTTGTGGCTTCCATGATTAAGCAACAGCTGTACCATTTCTAAATGCCCTTTTTCCGCTGCCCAATAGAGAGAATTGATCGAATAATAAACACCGTTTGACTTGGTTCTTCTTTTGCAGGACACATTTACATTCGCTTTGAATTCTTTAAGGAGCATCTGTGCTGTCTGTATACAATTATTTTCAGCCAATATACTCAAAATTGGTTGTTTGAGGCGATATCTTGCATGGAGATTTAAACATATTAAATTGGAGCGAGTGAAACACTTACTTGATAAATATAGGAAATTCTTGAGAAACACCTAGCCAGTCCAATCGCACCTTTAGTAACTCCTTCACCAGAGTCGTGTGATTATCTGATGCAAGACAGCCAACCAAATACTGATCGAATCGAGATAAGAGCCTATAGTACCAGTTAACATCAAATGATGTCGTCGGCAGGTCCTCATCTACATGATCATCATCTTTGCTTTTGATTAAATATTTGTCTTTCTTAATGTATTCCCAAATGATTGTAGGAATTTGAAGCATTATTTGAGAGTTGTCAAATTTGGTGTGAATTTTTCTTTGCAAAATTAAGATATCACCATCAATTAATTCAGCCTCATGTCCAAGTCGGTGAGTGAGCGTACATAGGTCAATCCTTGATGGAAAAACTTCTTCATAAATATCAAAATCGTTACATATCACGTTAAGTTTTGTTTGACACATCTCACTGAAACTGCTCATACACTCAAGAAATGTTTTGTCTGCCTCTAGGGAAGCATGGCCACAGAATAATAATTGCTGAGTATCAATATCATAGTATTTTACAAATATTGAAATATGTTTCGTTGCTGGAGGTTGTTGACTAGCTACTTGCTCCACAAATATTGCATATTCTCTCTCATAAAAGAAATGATCGAAATATTCTTTGTCCAATGTATCAAACGGTCGGTAGGTTCCGTTAGTCCTTGTTACAAAGAGCCAGAGTTTTTGATTTTCTGGTTGAATTTTGTGTTTGTTGTAAATTAATTCTTTTAGTAATGTGATGGGAATGGATGATTCATTAAAAGATCCGATCGGATCCACTAATCCAAAATCAAATATTTCATAGGAATGATGTCTTACTAAATGTTTTTCCGTGATCACTTTAATTTTACTTTCATCCAAGGCTTTCAGTGGACCCGCTTTTGGTTTGGAATTATTGGCATCACTATGATTAAAGTTATTAATATTTGTCAGTTCCGTATGATAGTGTGATGATTGTAGTGGTGCGACGCTCGTGTCGGAAACCATTGGGATGCTGGTGATAGGTGTGTCCATTTTTTTTACTGTTAAAAATTTTTTTTTACCATACTTTCATTCCCTTATTGCTTAACACGACTACATGTGTTCTGTTATACTGAACCCAAGCTCTGTAAACATGTCCTTCACATTGTAGTAATTGTCATATATGAGTAAATGATGATTACCAAAAGTTGAGTCCACAAAATCATTCACACGTTGCATTCTGAGTCGCAGCTGAGTTCTGCATCTGAGTAATGACGTCTCTTTATCATACACAACTACAGGAGCGATAATGACATCCCTAGTATTCTTAATCTTAATAAGAGTAGCCATAGCTGAGGAAGCTCCTAATGCAGCCACCGTTTTACCATTCATGTGACCTGATTTTACATTTTTCAAGCCAGTCACAGTTGGCATGTCCACACGGACAGCAACACCCGTACCACTCTCAAAGTGAGTAGTAAGCTCGAAAGGAAGGCCTGGAATCATTGGAGCTGTACAGTGAGCAATTAGTAATTCGTCTTCCATTCCGTTTTGTGAAGGTGTGAAATCTACGATATTGGCCATAAAGGGTGATTTGTTTAAAAACTTTTGACACAAGATCATTGCAAGTAAGGAATTCAATTCTCCTTCACAGGCGCTTGCTTTCATTGTCAATAATTTTCCATCACTTAATTTAAGTTGTGGAATACCATTCAACAGTCCAAGAGCAAGACAGGGTGTTGTCTTGATGTCAGCAATTAAATCAAAGCATCCAATGGTAAATCCGTCCAGTTTGTACTTGTTGAGAAGTCGTTGAATGGCAATATAAACTTTGCAAGCTTCAATAAGACTGTCTGTTGGCACAACAGGGAGGGATTCAGTAGAAACCTTACTCAGCACTGTCTCTCCAGAACAAGAATGATCGCCGTCTGATGATTTACATGAACCACTATTGGAAGAACCACATGTTCCAGTAGACCCATGACAGTGAGTATCTTCAGAATGTGTTGTATCTTTCTTTCTTCCACCGCAACATACTGATTTCACTTTTTGTTCCTGGAGTTCTTGGACGAGAATTGCAACTTCCTTAGCCTCATCAACTGTAACATCCTTGAACGTATCATAAAGCTCCTTGGATGATATCTTTGTAAATGGTAGTCGAAATGATGGAGTAACGACCTCCAAGCCACCATTTTCTTGTAAGGATTCTTTCGTAACAAAGTCCTTTTCGTTAATGAGCCATGGTGAAATCTCTCCAATGAGTCCTAGTCTTAAATCCAGAAAATGTTTCCAACTCTGCTCGTATCTTGTAGCAAATTCTTCCAGCTTTGAATGAATTAGATCTGTTTTGTTAACCAGCACCGACGGAATCATATAATTTCTAAAATATTGACGAAGCTCTAGAGACGCAGCAATTGAATTGTGATAACTCTCTCCATAAAGTACAATTGGTTTTTTGAGTGAAACTAAATCTTGAAGTAATTCCTCTGTTCCACCTGTTAGTGGGCACACCAATAATACATTGCAGTCTTGATAAATTTGTTTCAATTTTTCCACACTTGGCTTGTTTTGCTTTGTCATCGACAAGATTGTTTGCTTATCGATATTGTAGTTTGGAAATACGACACTGTTTAAAATTTCCTCAGTCTTTTCTTCAAATTTTCTTTGCATTCTTTCATGCATACCGCTCCATGCAAATAGAACTCCCAATTTAATAAAAGATTTGTTTTGAAGGCTTGATGATGAGCTCTCCTCCACGCCTGTTTTTACATTGGAATGAAAATTTTTGTATTCGGAACAATGGGAGAGAAGTGTGGTGGACTCTTTTACAAGAGTACTAGCTGCCATTGATCCAAAAGAAATGAACTGGCTCTTTCTATTCCATGATGGCATCACGGAACGATAATGTTGTTGCCATTGCTGCTTTGTCAATGAAATGATCTTGTTGGTATGTCTTTTCATTTTTTAATGGTAAGAGTAGCCAACTTCAGGACCATAAAAGGTGCTCAATTAAATAAATTCAACACACTGACAAAAGGAAGCATTGAAGAATTTGAATCTAATGAACATGAATATTCCGAAAGAAAAGATGAGTGAAGAAAAAAATGCAATCTTCCGAAGACTCTACTCCAACGTCTCCACAGCAGCTTGAATCAAAGCCTTCTGCCAACGATAAGAGAGTTGTCATCATCGGAATTATGGGTGATGCTCTAAAATCATCAACAGAAGGGTTGGGACTTGTGGAGGAGCTGAACAAACAATGTTTGGTGTGTATGAATTATTTGATGACGAATATTGCATCGAGTACTGGCTCCAGACTTGGAAACCAACTAAACGAACAATCAGGGCAGCAACAAACGGAAACACAGAATCTAGAACTTAAATATTTATTGTACATTTATGTAAATATTGACAGGTTGTTAGACAGAAATAAGAGTAATATTAACAATGATAACGCATCCGATTTGGCAAAATTTTTCTTGTATTGCACGGAAAATATCGAGAAACATGCAAAATTTAATTCTGTTTATGGAACGAATATTAACAAGCTAATATATTATTTGAAAATAGTATCAATGTATTTAAATTATCAGGAACATTCTTTCCATGGACAGCTCTTGAACTTCAACGAAAAGGATATCATTTTTCATGCTCAATTAATTTACAAAGTCTGTGTCAGATTTTTGACCAATTACAGTAGCAACTTAAAACTGGTGGCAGTAACACTTGTTGCACTTTCTCAATGCGCCAAATTCTTAAATTCTGTCGATGATTTCAATACAGTATTTCGAATATTTTGCACTTACTTGGACTACAAGACAAAAGAAATGTTAAGTGCTTCACAACAAGAGCAAGTATCATCTAACAGCAATACCTCTCCCAGAATTCAGAGAGATCTCTTTGATAGCCTGGTGAAGTCAACAACTAATGTAATTGTGTGTAGAAATGCTTCTCAAGACCAGAAACGAAAACTTTTTTTTTCAGTAATGAATACTGGATTGGTGTTATTTAACAGCCTCAAGCTACGGGGATTCGATGTCAACCCTAATATTAGGCATTCGATATCAATTATCGACCAAATATTAAGATATTGCTCTTCCATCTATTTATTTGTCTCTCAAACCCTCGAAAAGTCTAAACAGCACAATTGTGAAGAGAACAAAACTTTAATATCAGAATTTATAATAGAATATGCCAAGCTCAAGATAGACGAAAAAGAAGAAACAGAACACTTCACACTGCTAACAGCTCTGGTTTCGTGGATACTTCACGAAAAACCTATGCAAGATATACTGACGCCACTTCTTGATATTGTTTGGAAAATTTTAGATACGATATTTACTCGTCCTAAAAGAAGCATATTTTCTACTATTTACTGTCTTATTTCGGTTCAAATTGCTATATATATGGATACTTACGAAAAACGTGACGATTATGTTGAATTTGTTCTCAACAACATTTTACGGGTTAATATTTTCTTAATGCCCGAACTAATGGATGCGTTGAATAAGAAATTAGATTTGAGTGATCTAAAACTTATATTTTCAGAGTACCAAAAATCAACTCTCTATTCATACATGTACCTGGTAGTCAACAATCTTGTCACAATCCCTCAAACGAATCCATCCAGATATATTGATTTTATGTATGACTTTTCCAAAGAATTGAGTGACACATTTTCTCAAGCATTTTCAAAAAATAGACCATCCAAAGGCCCCTCACTGATCGATGAATTAGTATCAATGGAGGATTTGAAATTTCACCTCAAGAATATATCAAGCTTGCTTCTAGTGTTCATACTAAAGATATATTCTAACAACTCTAAACTGATGAACACTTCACAAAGTTTAGCACAAATAGAGAAAAATGAAAAGATTTCTTCTGAGAATGTGATTCAAATAATTAAGATTTTTGCCAACACTGAGTTTATGAAAGATTTAGATTCTGTTTCTCTGTATATCCAGTTCATGAGCAAGATCATCCAATATCATCATCATACTATTTCTGACTTTATTTCCTCGGCCACTATTTTCAACACCCTCAACACACAACTGACCACATCTGCAGGAAATATGGTACTTTTATCCATTATTTACTTTTACCTTAATTTTTTCTCCTCTCTCGTAAAGAGTAAGCAATATCATGAAGATTTGTTCAAGCCACATGTCATTCCGTTCATGTTCAAATGTTTGCTGAACAGTAATAAGCAAATTGTGCAACAAGCACATCATGTATTAATTACCTTCTTTACAGAAAATTATAATGTCAGAAATTTAATTTTACCTCACTATCTCAGAGTTGCGTGTGATAAGAAGTACTCGAATACCAATTCTCATCTCCAGTCCTTATTTTGCAATTCTTTTCACTTTATTTTTAACCATATCAAAGATTCTAGATTAATTGAACACTCATTGAATCAAATTGAACAATTGATTATTCATTCCAACCAAGCTTCCCAAAAACATTTGACCAAGCAATTGATTCTTCTTTTATTCCAATCTTCACAAACCATTGAATATTCTCACCTTCCAATGTTATTTTCTCTTTTAAAAAGAGTTCTCCTCTCAGATAAGCAATTACCACTTTCTTCACTACTCAGAGATTTTTATCATATTGTGAACTCTTGCATTGACTATGTCAGAAGAGATGATTGTGTACAATTTTATTTGGAATTGAGTAAGGATATGATGTGACAACTTCAATGAAACGATAATTATTGCTCATTCTCCCGTTTGTTACTACCAATTTTTCTTGAGATACCGCATGATTTGCAAGTAGCAATAAATTCATTCTTCTCTGAGAAAATTTTGAAACGAAAATGCTCACATTCAAGTTGAGCTCGATGCTGTATTTCCTTCCAATCGAATTCGTCGTTGGATGCCTCTTCATGAGAATCATCGGTTTGTTGAATAGCTTTATCTTTGTAAAGCTTCTTTTTGTACAGACCTTCATAATTGATCCTCACAGAGTATGGCGTTGAATAAGAACGTGTGAATAATTTTCTAATCTTGATATTTAAATTGAAAATAACCATTTTCCTTCGAGTTAAATGTTCAAACAAATTAAGAAAAACAGAATAGGGATCTGGGGCATTGACTTGCTCGTTTGGCTTGTGATATTCTTTTCCTACGAACCGATGCAATTCATAAAACAGCACATTGTTGTCAATCTTTTTCAATGTGGTAGAAATGGGTTCCAATGGTCGTTTCTTTGCAAGCCAAAGAGAAAGATCCTTTTCTTCTTCCCCATTCAATACGCTTTTGAATTCTCTCAATAACAATGTTTGAAGAAAATAATGAGAGCGAATAATTTCACATCGTTTAGAGTCAATCAAACTGCATGTCAGGAACAGAAATTGCAAATCAAAATTTGTGAAAATATGGAACCACACCACATCCAACGAGTTCAGTGGTGTAAATGCTGTGGAATTTTGTTTTGGAGAGGATAATGCTGTACGCTCTTGTGCCAGTTTCTTCTTTTGCTGTCGTTTGGACAAACTTGTTGGTTCCGAAGCAAGCAACTCATCACTCTCTTCCAACAATGAAAATGACATTTTTTTTCGTTTTTTCAGTTCTGATCTCTTTATTTTGATTCACAAGATCTCATTACTGTTCGTGCAAACTTCAATGTTAGAACATCATGCTTCCGTTGAATGTCATTGAAGTGAGGCGTGTGAAATATTTACAAGAGGTAATATCCTCCACGTAATCGCAAGACAAGATGAAGGGTTGAATCTTGTTGCAAGTTATAATCAGAAACTGTTCTTCCATCTTCCAATTGCTTACCCGCATAAATCAAACGTTGTTGATCTACTGGAATACCTTCCTTGTTAAAAATCTTGCTCTTTACATCTTGAATGCTGTCATTAGGATCCACTTCCAACGTCAGGGTCGTTCCTGTTAAAGTCTTGACAAAGATTTGTCGACCACCTCTCAATCTCAACACCAAGTGAAGAGTTGCATCTTTTTGAACGTTGTAATCCGTCAATGTTCTTCCATCTTCCAGCTGCTTACCAGCAAAGATAAGTCTTTGTTGATCCGATGGAATGCCTTCCTTATCAAAAATCTTACTCTTGACATCTTGAATGCTGTCATTGGTTTCAACATCCAAAGTGATGGTTCTTCCAGCCAAGGTTTTCACAAAGAGTTGCATACCACCTCTCAATCTCAACACAAGATGAAGCGTTGCATCCTTTTGAACATTATAATCAGAAAGAGTTCTTCCGTCTTCCAATTGCTTACCAGCATAAATTAAGCGTTGATGATCTGCTGGAATTCCTTCTTTATCTGCGATTTTGTTCTTGACAAGCTCAATAGAGTCATTCGACTCTACGTCCAATGTAACAGTTCTACCAGTCAAAGTCTTGACAAATAATTGCATTTTGTTTGTTGTTGTTGTTGACAATTCGGAGAGAAAGATTTTCTGTTTTAAGGATTTTCCTTGCACTCTGAACTACAGTAGAACTAAAAATACATGTCGAAACATGAACTGGTTCCACATGATGGACGATTATTAAAAACCACACAAGTTCAACATGGTACTCGTATCTTACCGGAATTCAAAAGCCGAAGTTTAAAATTTAAATATTTCTTGCATCTATTTAGGAATGATGATCGTATGACAATCAATCCGAGCATCTAAACACAAGACATCTCTTGTTGATCGGGAACGGGTCTAGTGGTTTTTCTCTAACAACCATCAAGACCAGCAATAGAAGAACGTATTCGGTTTCTTAGTATGATTTCTATCAACGAATACTCCCAGCGAATAATGGTTGCTCATCTTGGACAGCATTTAATTATGGTTGATTTTAAAAAAAATTTTATTATTTGGTGTAACACGCTTTTGGAGTTGAGAAGCAAATACTCTGAAATTGTGTTAAAACGAGGAGATTAGATCTGCCAAATTCTTTCAACAGTCAACACAAAAAACAACCACCACTTTCTTGACACATGTCCACACCAAGCAACGTCCCATCCTACTCGGATTTCAAATCCTCTTTCACATGCACCAAATGCAACGCTTTCAATCCATCACAAGACATTCGTACCTCTCATACTGGAGCTATTCATCGTGTGTGTTCGAGTTGCCATTCAACCAATGATTTGTATTATCCTGCAACAGATATTGTCATTGACTATACCTATGTCTCAACCTGCCATCCTCAGTGTTCATGCACTCAATTCACTCCAACCTCTCCTGGAGATATCATGTGTACTTGTGGACATTTGGGAAGTTATCACGGAATGAAACAAGTTCCTTCTCAATATAAACATTTGAAAGCAAAAGTGAAAGTGAGTGAATTGAAGAGTATCAATCAGACTGAACTTTCTTTTGATTTGTCTCAATGTGAAGCCTTTTAAACATTAAAAATCAGCCCACGAGTTCATGAACATAGCAAGACTGCCAGCCCTCCGAGACGAGGGCGAGAAATACGAAGGCGAAATGAGAAATTTTTGGCAAATTTTGTCTGTTCTTTTCCAAAGCTTTCTTTGCTCTTCCATCAAATTTCAAAGAATCATCAAAAAAAATGCTTCGTCTTGTTGTATTTGTGAAATTCTTTCAAATTCTTTCAAATTTGTTCGGATTCTGTTAAATTCTTTTAAATTCCATCGGATTTTATGGGCAAGACATTTCAAAGTCTTTATTACTATATCTCGTCCAATTTAAGTTGCAAAAAGCACCAACAACTACCCATCGCATATGAGCAATGCGTAATACTTCAGTTTTGCTTTGGGTTTTGATTCTAATTCGTTCTTTGCAAGATTTGAATATCTTGATTTCCCTGAACTTATTTTCTACTCTAATACGAACACTAGAGAAAATTTTGCGCAAGGATGGGTCGTCTGGAGGAGTAATTACACGAGGAAGCCCTTTAAAACCACTGTCGCCAAAAATGAATTCTGATGCATCCATTTCACTCAACCAATGAGAAGAGGTTTTGTTGAACAATTCATTATCATTAACTCTTCCTGGAAAACAAGGCGAAAGATATCCAATATGGCCAGAAGGAGTCATTGCCATCAGGATTGTGATGCTGTGTTGGTTTTTTTTTGCAGAATAGAATTCAAAATCCAAAATTGCGGAATCACAACAAAATGCAGGCTGTTCTGATCCGTCTATTATTATGGTAATCAAATGCTTAAAATATTCTTCACTATTATCCATTCTGAATTGCAAGGTTTGCATACATATATAACGTTTTAGCTCGATATACAACCAATCAAGAACTCTAATTCTTATAGTGGTTATTGCTCGTTTTTCAATTTGAAAAATGCAACTTAAAAATTGGTCCGTACAATATTGCCGCAAATGTGTAAGTGTTATCATAATTTCATCTTCCACTGGAATTTCTATTGGTCTTCCTAACGCATTGAGTCGTGTTTGCTTTCTCAATTAGATTAATTCATGAAAACCTTTTTCACATATTCCAGTAATTTTATGAATTACATTGCAATCAATGACATACTGAGTGAAATTACCTTCGAAAACATGAGGAGAATTTGAAATATTAGAAAAATTTATTTTTTGATCAACTTACTTGGAGTGGTATGAGTTTCAATTACATCATGCTCACATTCATCATCCGTTTCACTTTCATCAATAATTTGATCTTTGGTTCGTTTTTTGGATGATCTGTTAGTTACGGATGAATTGGGGTTAGTTTTTTTCTTTTTACCTGATTTATGGGAGCAATAATGGCGAACCAAGTATTTGATTAAGTGAGAACCTTTACAGAAAAAAATATTAGACTCGGTTTGACCTTTTTTTTCCTTAATGTAAAGGGTTCCCTTACAAACAGCGCCACACATTGAAGAAGAGTCAACATTTTTACAACCACTACACATAACGTCTTCAATAGCATTCTCTTCATCAGATTCTCCATCAAGAATTGACTGCTTTGAATCATTGGTTGAAATGACCTCATCATTGATTTTGTCAATCATTTCAGCCAATCTTTTATTCTCAGTGTTGTCCAGAGCATGAGATTTCTTGCATAGTATTAGTGTTCGATATTTTCCGACGTAAATTTTGGGGAATCCTTTGGCAGCCGTACGGATGGTGCAACAAATACATTCTTTACCGCTAAGTTTATCAGGATGAAGCTTTGGAGAGACATCTTCGCTGAAAGTCCCTAAGGATTGTGTTTGAGACATTGATCCCAATGTCGCTGGAGCCGTTACAGACCTTCTTTTATGGGGAGTGGTTGAATTTTGTATTTTGTGGAGAAAATCACCATCATGTGTCTTTATTCCTTTACATATCAAACATGTGCACAGTGGAATCTCTTCATTGGCAACACATGACTGATGATAGCATTTGGGAATGTGACGATTGAACGCAAATGCATCAATGTTGGTGTTGCAAATAGGACAATTTTTCTCCATGGTGTGCTGCTGTTTTTTTATCTGTTTTTGACTGAGGATTCCGTTTGCTTCTTCACGTTTTATGAATTTCCGTTCAAATTTTCGGAATTTTGCAAAACTGATTGGAAATACCGAGAAAGAGGCTGAAGCATTCGGAAAGCATGGGAAAGTTATGAATTGTCTAAAATTTTCTGGTGTTTTTGCAATTTCCTTCGTATTTCTTTCCCATACCCCCGTGTTGCAGGATGGATTTGGATTCAGGAGTTGAAAAAAAAATAAATGACTTGGGAAGCGGCCATGTCGGTTGGTTGAACAACTCATCGAAAAACAAATTCACAACAACAATCTAGTAATCATCATCGTTGTGCTTTACCACCACATCATCAACAACATGCCTAAGGAACCATCAACAAAGAGACTACCATCAACCAACACAAAGTCAGATGAAGGTAAATCTGAAGGGAAACGGAAGAGACGTTACAAAT